>NC_069500.1:593085484-593452984 GCF_027579735.1 Bombina bombina
CGACTTTTCCATACCGCAGATCCCCTTACGTCATTTGCGTATCCTATCTTTTCAATGGGATCTTTCTAACGCCGGTATTTAGAGTCGTGTCTGAAGTGAGCGTTAGAAATCTAACGACAAAACTCCAGCCGCAGAAAAAAGTCAGTAGTTAAGAGCTTTCTGGGCTAACACCGGTTTATAAAGCTCTTAACTACTGTGCTCTAAAGTACACTAACACCCATAAACTACCTATGTACCCCTAAACCGAGGTCCCCCCACATCGCCGCCACTCTATTAAAAAAAAAAAAATTTCTGCCGACCGCACACCGCCGCCACCTACGTTATCCCTATGTACCCCTAATCTGCTGCCCCTAACACCGCCGACCCCTATATTATATTTATTAACCCCTAATCTGCCGTCCCCAACGTCGCCTCAACCTACCTACAATAATTAACCCCTAATCTGCCGACCGGATCTCACCGCTACTCTAATAAATGTATTAACCCCTAAAGCTAAGTCTAACCCTAACACTAACACCCCCCTAAGTTAAATATAATTTAAATCTAACAAAATAAAATAAATCTTATTAAATAAATTATTCCTATTTAAAGCTAAATACTTACCTGTAAAATAAACCCTAATATAGCTACAATATAAATTATAATTATATTGTAGCTATTTAGGGATTTATATTTATTTTACAAGCAACTTTGTAATTATTTTAACCAGGTACAATAGCTATTAAATAGTTAATAACTATTTAATAGCTACCTAGTTAAAATAATTACAAAATTACCTGTAAAATAAATCCTAACCTAAGTTACAATTAAACCTAACACTACACTAGCAATAAATTAATTAAATACAATACCTACAATTAAATACAATTAAATAACTAACTAAAGTATAAAAAATAAAAAAGAACTAAGTTACAAAAAATAAAAAAATATTTACAAACATTAGAAAAATATTACAACAATTTTAAACTAATTACACCTACTCTAAGCCCCCTAATAAAATAACAAAGCCCCCCAAAATAAAAAAATGCTCTACCCTATTCTAAAATGAAAATAGAAAAGCTCTTTTACCTTACCAGCCCTTAAAAGGGCCATTTGCGGGGCATGCCCCAAAGAATTCAGCTTATTTGCCTGGAAATAAAACATACAATACCCCCCCCAATATAACAACCCACCACCCACATACCCCTAATCTAACCCAAACCCCCCTTAAATAAACCTAACACTAAGCCCCTGAAGATCTTCCTACCATATCTTCACCACAGTGGGTATCAGCGATCTGTCCAGGCTCCGATGTCTTGATCCAAACCCAAGCGGGGGGCTGAAGACATCCATCCTCCGGCTGAAGTCTTGATCCAAGCGGGCAGAAGAGGACATCCGGACCGGCAAACATCTTCATCCAAGCCGCATCTTCTATGTTCTTCCATCCGATGACGACCGGCTGATCTTCAAGACCTCCAGCGCGGATCCATCCATCTTCACCGACGACTTCCCGACAAATGACGGTTCCTTTACGGGACGTCATCCAAGATGTCGTCCCTCGAATTCCGATTGGCTGATAGGATTCTATCAGCCAATCGGAATTAAGGTAGGAAAATTCTGATTGGCTGATGGAATCAGCCAATCAGATTCAAGTTCAATCCGATTGGCTGATCCAATCAGCCAATCAGATTGAGCTTGCATTCTATTGGCTGTTCCGATCAGCCAATAGAATGCGAGCGCAATCTGATTGGCTGATCGGATCAGCCAATCGGATTGAACTTGAATCTGATTGGCTGATTCCATCAGCCAATCAGAATTTTCCTACCTTAATTCCGATTGGCTGATAGAATCCTATCAGCCAATCGGAATTCGAGGGATGCCATCTTGGATGACGTCCCTTAAAGGAACCGTCATTCGTCGGGAAGTCGTCGGTGAAGATGGATGTTCTGCATCGGCGGGATGAACTACATGGATCCGGAAGAAAGAAGATTGAAGATGCTGCTTGATAGAAGACTTCAGTCGGATCATGGACCTCTTCAGCTCCCGCTTGGATGAAGACTTCAGCCGGATCATGGGCATCTTCAGCCCCCCGCTTGGGCTTCGATCAAGACATCGGATGGTCTTCTGGATCGATCGGTGAACCCCGCGTGGTAAAGACAAGGTAGGGAGATATTCAGGAGCTTAGTGTTAGGTTTATTTAAGGGGGTTTGGGTTAGATTAGGGGTATGTGGGTGGTGGGTTGTAATGTTGGGGGGGGTATTGTATGTTTTTTTTTACAGGCAAAAGAGCTGAATTCTTTGGGGCATGCCCCGCAAAGGGCCCTTTTCAGGGCTGGTAAGGTAAAAGAGCTTTTCTATTTTAATTTTAGAATAGGGTAGGGATTTTTTTTTATTTTGGGGGTCTTTGTTATTTTATTAGGGGGCTTAGAGTAGGTGTAATTAGTTTAAAATTGTAAAAATTTTTAATGTTTGTAAAAAAAAAATATTTTTTGTAACTTAGTTCTTTTTAATTTTTTGTACTTTAGTTAGTTTATTTCATTGTATTTATTTGTAGGTATTGTATTTAATTAATTTATTGCTAGTGTAGTGTTAGGTTTAATTGTAGATAATTGTAGGTAGTTTATTTAATTTATTTATTGATAGTGTAGTGTTAGGTTTAATTGTAACTTAGGTTAGGATTTATTTTACAGGTAATTTTGTAATTATTTTAACTAGGTAACTATTCGGATTATTAACTATTTAATAGCTATTGTACCTGGTTAAAATAAATACAAAGTTACCTGTAAAATAAATATTAATCCTAAAATAGCTACAATATAATTATAATTTATATTGTAGCTATATTAGGATTTATTTTACAGGTAAGTATTTAGCTTTAAATAGGAATAATTTAATTAATAAGAGTTAATTTATTTCGTTAGATTTAAATTATATTTAACTTAGGGGGGTGTTAGGGTTAGACTTAGCTTTAGGGGTTAATACATTTATTATAGTAGCGGCGAGATCCGGTCGGCAGATTAGGGGTTATTAAGTGTAGGTAGGTGGAGGCGACGTTGGGGGCGGCAGATTAGGGGTTAATAAATATAATATAGGGGTCGGCGGTGTTAGGGGCAGCAGATTAGGGGTACATAGGGATAACGTAGGTTGCAGCGGTGTACGGAGCGGCAGATTAGGGGTTAATAATAATATGCAGGGGTCAGCGATAGAGGGGGCGGCAGATTAGAGGTTAATATTTGTAAGGTTAGGGGTGTTTAGACTCGGGGTACATGTTAGGTTGTTAGGTACAGACTTAGGAAGTGTTTTTCCCATAGGAAACAATGGGGCTGCGTTAGGAGCTTAACGCTGCTTTTTTGCAGGTGTTAGGTTTTTTTTCAGCTCAAACTGCCCCATTGTTTTCTATGGGGGAATCGTGCACAAGCACGTTTTTGAAGCTGGCCGCGTCCGTAAGCAACGCTGGTATTTAGAATTGCAGTGGCGGTAAATATGCTCTACGCTCCCTTTTTGGAGCCTAACGCAGCCATTCTGTGAACTCTAAATACCAGCGGTATTTAATAGGTGCGGGGGGGAAAAAGCATGCGTAGCTAACGCACCCCTTTGGCCGCAGAACTCTAAATCTAGCCGACTGTTAGCATTCAGTTATGTTGAGGATGAAAACATTGTATTAACACTCCAGAAGTTGTGAAATACATTTTATTTTTCACATAAGCCTATACAAATGTGCATAGGCTTTCTTAAGCAAGGAGAAATCACAACTTGTTAATCAAACAGGAATACTCATGCGTTCACCATATCTTAAAGCACATTTCTCTTATGCATGCTATATTAAAGCTTAAGAACACATGTTTTTAACATAATAAGTTTTAACTTTCTCAAAGAGAAAACACAGTACATGCGCAAAACACGTCAGATGACTTATGCATCTTGCTAACTGGTATGTGAGTTTTACTATTTTCAAATAAATTATGAACTTTTAACCTTGACCAACTAGGCTGTGCATGGTTATTATTGGGATCATGTTGCTGTGTCCAAGTTGAACTCTCTTACTTTTACTCGGGAGTTATTTGCTGTTTCTTTTGTTTGACTCACACCACCCACAAGCGTCATGGAAGAGAATGTGAGGTCTGGAGGAGGTGAGTTTGGCATGTAGGGATAAGACGCCAATTCGGCTAAACCAAGGTAATTCATTTGCCTGTCAATCCCCTATGTGATATACCCGGTGCAGGTCACTGCACACCTTTGTTATACACTATTCTATGTGATAGTTATTTGTTTGGAGCACTAATTTAAGAGATCACCATGTTCTTATTAATGAAGGCATTATATTACGTATCACAAATCGGTGGTGACATTACACTAATTTACTTACTGTGCATATATGGATACTGGTACACAATCACTTGTGTTATAAATAAATGCCTAGGTTGTATCCCCATACCAGACATTTGTTAGAATAAAATATATTACACAATTTAAGTTCTTCATGTTGGCATATACAGGTATGCTTTAGCTTACATGGATCCAGTGGCACAATTTCATATACAATAACACAATTTCAACTGGTCATATAAACATATAAAAAATGCATGGTTATATAATATGCACAAAAATCGAAAAAATGTGGCAGCACAACAGACTTTTATTTTAAACACACAGGGAAAACAGCAGAGCAACGTTTTGGGAATATATCCCTTTGTCAAGATGTTTTCCCTGTGTGTTTAAAATAAAAGTCTGTTGTGCTGCCCAGTGATGTGCAGTCACTAGAGGCAGGGCTTCACCTCTCATATGGGCAAAAGTATATATTTTTTTATTGGCTTTAAAAAAAAAAAAAAAAAAATTTTTTTTCCCCCAGCATTTTTTTTTCTCAGCTACATGCTGTGCAATGGAGAGGCACAAGCAGGTCTGCCCACCATTAGACAACATGCTGCGCCACCTACTGGATGAAAGTGGTTAAGATCATTGCATGGCACATAACTGCTTATTTGAGGCAGTCCTATTTGGGCTGACCCAATCCAGTGAGAGGCATTAGTAAGTGGAACTTAAGGTTAGGTCTGGATGTTAAATGATATAAAACAAAACGAAAATGGAAAAAAACTACTTTAATTTATTTTGTTTCTGTCCTGTGAAGCTGCCAGCTTTGCTAAAGTGAAAAAGAGAGTTCTTTACTTCCCCTCCAAGTGCAGTGGAATGTGCCACTGTCACTTCCTTACAGAGCAGGAAGAGATGCAGAGAGCAGTGTTTTAGCCACATTTTATTGAAGTAAGTTCTGCAACCTTAGATTTTGCTGAAAGGGATTCTGTTAGTGAAAATTATAATTTAATGAATGTGGTTTAGTGCTATTTGTTTTTTTACTCTTTTACAGCAGTTTAAGGATCGTTTTTGTATTTTGTTTACTCAAACTTTACACCCACCCACTACATTAGCAGCTTGCCTCTATACTTCACACTCATTATACTTCATTTATAGTCTCACTTTCTGAACTCTCTGTAGCTCTGCTGTTTTATTACTTAAAAATGCAGTGGTCCCTCTCCCCCCCCCCCCCTTGATTGTGTGTCTCTCTCTCTCTCTCTCTCTCTCTCTCTATCTATCCATCTCTCACCTTATGTGTCGTTCTCCCCCATGGTCTCTTTCTATCTCTGTCTCTCTTCCTCCCCCTCTGACTCTCTCATCCCTTATGTGTCTCTCTAACCCTCTGTGTGTTATTGTGTCTCTCTCTCTTTCTCTAACCCTCTGTGTGTGATTGTGTGTGTGTGTGTCTCTCTCTCTCTCTAACCCTCTGTGTGTGATTGTGTCTCTCTCTCTCTTTCTCTAACCCTCTGTGTGTGATTGTGTCTCTCTCTCTTTCTCTAACCCTCTGGGTATGATTGTGTCTCTCTCTCTCTTTCTCTCTTTCTCTCTCTCTAACCCTCTGTGTGTGATTGTGTCTCTCTCTCTTTCTCTCTCTCTAACCCACTGTGTGTGATTGTGTCTCTCTCTTTCTCTCTCTCTCTCTAACCCTCTGTGTATGATTGTGTCTCTCTCTCTTTCTCTCTCTAAAACCCTCTGTGTGTGATTGTGTCTCTTTCTCTCTCTCTCTAACTCTCTGTGTTTGATTGTCTCTCTCTCTCTCTCTCTCTCTCTCTCTCTCTAACCCTCTGTGTGTGATTGTGTCTCTCTCTCTCTTTCTCTCTCTCTCTAACCCTCTGTGTATGATTGTGTCTTTCTCTCTTTCTCTCTCTCTATCCCTCTGTGTGTGATTGTCTCTCTCTCTCTCTCTCTCTCTCTCTCTCTCTCTCTCTCTCACACCCTCTGTGTGTGATTGTGTCTCTCTCTCTTTCTCTAACCCTCTGTGTGTGATTGTGTCTCTCTCTCTTTCTCTAACCCTCTGTGTGTGATTGGCTTCTCTAATACACAAACTGATCATTCTAATCATAACAGGGAAATTATATCTTTCCAAGATTCACCCACCCCTCATAATTCTGCTTCTTTTTTAGACAAATGCATACCATTACCACCTCTTTGGAGGAGAGAAGGCCAAAATACCCCATACCAACAACCCAGAAAAAACAAAAGAACCCACACAAACAGGGACACAGGGGAAGGGGAGTTTCCACCAAGGAAAAGAAGTTACAACAATTAAGTAAAGGCATATTCAATTTATCAGATAGAACATTGTCTAATGATGAAATTAGAATTTTAGGAAAAGGTCTTAGTTTTTGCCCCTCCAATTCTCATCAAATGTTCGAGCTGTTTGTTGACTTAAACAAATGCACAAGAAAATTAGCTCTTCAGCGCTATTTTGCCAATAAACAATTAAAAGCACAGCACACTATAGGCCTCCCTGTCCTTACAGATAATATGACAGCACAAAGAAACATGCCAGTTCTTTACATAGACCCAGAAGATCTCTCTGAACAATTGTTTGAAGGAGTGATTCACACTGATTTAGCCCCCCCCCCCTCATCATTCTATCCGAACAGAGAAAATCTAGCCTATCTAGATGTATTTCAGAATTTGGTATTAGAGTATTTTGAGAAACTTCCTTTACATAATAGTAAACATAGTAATATATGGCCAAATGAACAAAGGGCTTTGCGTAATCTTACAAAAGATAATACGATCATAATTCGCCAGGCAGACAAAGGCGGCGGCCTAGTAATACAGAATTATGAGGATTACATATAAGAAGCAAATAGAATTCTATTGGATAAGGATTACTATAAAAAACTTGGAATAGACCCCACTAATCCATTTACCAAAGAACTTAAAAAATTAATTACCTATGGATATGATCATGGCATTTTGACCAAAAAGGAAAGAAAATTCCTAATTCCCACTAACCCTAACACTCCATATTACTACCATTTACCAAAAATTCATAAGCAGATCCAGAACCCACCCGGTAGACCAATCATTGCAGGGATGAACAGCCTGACTGACAATCTTTCACTACATATTGATTTTTTTCTTCAAAGGTACGTCAGTCAACTAAAATCTTATATCAAAGATACTACAGATCTTTTGCTTAAACTATCCAACATCAGAAAAGAACAACAGCTCTTTTGGGTATCTTGTGACGTCAGTTCACTATATTCAAATATTAAACATAGTATAGGTATTAATTCCATCGATGGTTTCCTTAGTGATGATCCATATATGCCTGATATCCAAAAGAACTATCTGCTTGAACTTATACACTTCATATTGACTCATAATTATTTTAAGTGTTTAGATAACTTCTATCTTCAAATTAAAGGAACGGCCATGGGGACCAGATTTGCTCCCAGCTTCGCAAATAATTGAATCCAATTACATCTATAATGCGAAGTGGGAGCAAAATCTGGTCTTCTATGGCCGTTATATAGATGATCTGTTGTTTATTTGGAGGGGATCATTGGAATCTTTTACCTCTTTTCAAAACGAACTCAATAATAACAATATGGGTATCCAATTTACTTGGAATATCCAAAGAGTTAAGATTGATTTTCTGGATGTCACCCTAATGTGGGGCAATGACAATTGTGTTCAGTCATGCACTTTCTTCAAGAAAGTAGATAGTAATAATTTTTTTGATTATTATAGCAATCATTACACAAGTTGGAAAACAAATATTCCATATAGTCAGTTTCGGAGAATTCGGCGTAATTGCACCGATATCAAAACATATGACTCACAAAGCCTTATTCTCAAGAATAAATTTAAAGAAAAACATTACCCAAACTAATTAATAGAACTTGGCTTTCAAAAAGCATGCTTTCTTAACAGAGAAGATCTATTAAAACCCAAAGTAAAAAATATTACGACTAAAGAAGATGCAAATTATGAATCCTCATTCATAACCAGATATAACAATAATCACAAAGAAATTAAAAAAATCTTGTTAAAACATTGGCCATAACTCAAACGAGACCCCGTATTTAGATCTATCTTACAAGAAAAACCTATATGTACTTTCAAAAGAGCTCCTACAATAAAGGAGAAGTTGGCACCCAGTAAGGTTGTAATGTGTAAACGTATGTCTAATACCTCTCACAACAGCTCTCTAACTTCAGTGATGTCCAATATAGGAACCTTCAGATGCAACATAAGTAGATGTCATGAATTATCCCAGGTGGGGATAAAGAAAGCGCGCTGGAAAACAAGTACAAAACATATAAATATGTTAACAAACAAAGTCAGTGTGTAACTCTACCGTAAACCGGCTAGTGAATATGTCCTTGAAAAAAGGAAGATTCCTGTGAGTTCGTTTCAATGTTTTTTTCCCTTCTTTCTGGAAAAAACGATGGTAGATATTTTTCTTCTGAGATGCAATGGTAGCATAAATGCAGGCAGCTCCTCTTGGTCCCAGAGAGTGGGGAATATACTAGTGCAAGAAGGAAAAAAGAGAGAGGGCGCACAATAGCGTAATATTGTCTGGTATTGTGAGCAGCAATATATAGACAAGTAGTGTGCTTACCAGAACAAGAGGCACTGTACTATGACCAGTGCATGATAGCTTGCTAGCACTTAACAGTGGCTAGTACACTGGAGGGATAGCGTTCCTTGGAGTCTTTTCTGGTACCCCCTAGGCAACCTTTTCTTAATACTGGTAATTTCAATTGGAATATAGGACTTGGCGTGTTGTTGTATGGTATTGGAATACCACAAAGCATAGACAACTTCTTAATAATAAAAGCTTTAATATGACGCGTTTCTCAACCCCAACTGGGTCGTTTCTCAACCCAATCTTATCTCTAACAGCACAGGGGAATCTTTTGTGATCAGTCAAAGAATAACATGTAATTCCAACTATGTAATTTACTGTATAACATGCTTGTGTGGCCTACAATATATAGGCCGCACCTGTAGAAAAATCAGACAGAGATGGTCAGAACACTTGAGATGTATTCTTAAAGGATCTGACAAATACAGCACTTCTAGACACCATTTCTCTATGCATGGCAAAAATAAATGTGTAATGAGTATTACCCCTTTAGAAACTATCCCTGCTGTTAGTTATCAGAATAGAATGACCAAGTTACGCCAGAGGGAAACATTTTGGATATATAAATTCAAAACTCTACACCCTGAAGGTCTCAATGAGGTTATAGACTCTGCTGCTTTTTAATCCATCCTATTTCATACATCATTCATATAGTTTTACACATATATACATATATCTTATACTTATTTCACATATACCCTATATTTATATACATATACCTTATACATATTGCATATTTCCCCTTTATTTTAGGACACCCCTCATGTACACTAACCATTATATAGATATATACACTTTCACTTACATCCCTCACCAACACCTTATATTTTCCCTTACACTTAGTTAAATAACACAACCTAATACACAATCAGGTACACAGACACATATTGTTTTATGTCTATTGTTAGTACACAACATTACCATAAAAATTAATATATATTTATAGGTCACAACCAATATATTTATGTTTTGGGTTGTTAGTATTTATCTCTTACTTTACCGACATATTAGCATTTATCACATTAGTTTAGCTAAATTTTAACATATTACACATATATCAAATTATCACAATAAATTCTTATGTAAAACATATACATATCACTATATTGTTTTTTTTCCAATATGGACTTTTTCCATATATATGTATATCGAATCACTGACCCACAGTCCCTTTCACACATCATTAGATACACCCCCAGTCCTGTTTTTTTCATTCCTGTCTATAGCACTTATATATTATATTCCTTATCATCACATTATCCTATAATATTCTCTAATTGCATAGTTATTTTTTTTTCCGCTCACAAACACATACACACATATTATTTCCATATACACTTTATAGATGTCTATTCACGTCATCAGACACACACCCCCCTTCATGAAGGATATATATAACGCATATTAGATAGATCTAGAGATCGAAATCACGTAGTTTCACAGCCACTAACATATAATTCAGCTAATACACGCATAGAATTATAGTTCATATATATATATCGTGATATTGCGATATTTAGTTACATTTTAGAACTTCCATTCATGTTTTAGTATTGATATAGTCCAATGATCAAACGCATACACAATTCTATTCAACCCATTTAGGTTATTATTGCATCAACAATATTTTTCCTTCAAATTTGAAAATTCAAAATGCATTGGGTTTAGTAGGATCTTTTGTCGATTACAGACAGAGCAATTTCATTGGTTCAGCCAGACACACCTCTTTTATTAGGTGGAAACTATTTACTTTTAGAATCGGGATACATCCTTTTATTATTTTTAAACTGTGTGCATTTCAAGATGAGCCTATAGGATGTTATTATTTTGAAAACGTGGTAAATTCTAATTCAAATCAAAAGCACATATAGAAATGTATCCTATATGCACTTTATAGTACTATTACGAATATCACATGTTAAGTGCGATCACGTAGATAAGAGGGTTATGTCTCACAATATTTATGATGAACATTGTATCTTAATATGTGGTATTCACCGTTGCAGTCTTTTGACACATTTGTTTAGTATTGCATTGTATGTAGAATTGTCTATTAGAATTTTAGAAACTGCCTTTGTATCTTTCTGACATTTTGTCAGGAACTAACGTGTGTAATCAGTATAGCACCTGTGTAATGTTATTCAGCTGTCCAACATTTAGCGTGCACTAGTATATATGAAGGAGTCTCCAGTTCTGTTAGTATTATCAGCCTGAGGAAAAAGCACGGTCAGCGCTTAGAAACGTGTAGCATTTTTTACACAGATCCATTGTTTGACCTGTGTTTGTTTTTATCATTTTTATCAAAAGATTTATTAAAACTTTTTATCTTTATACTGGAGTCCTCCTTTATATCCATCTGACGTTTATCAGCAGTTTACCTGGGGTTTTCATCTCACTGCAGCAGCATAGCCTTGGTACATATGTGCACTAGGTCACCGCAATATACCTAGTACGCTACATTTGAACTATAGTGTGCAACACAATCTGTGAGTATTCCTTTGTGATCACAATTTGACATCCACTATATCTCCACAATTGATTTGCACTAGGGGTCGCCCTCTTTTTTTCTATATTTCCTCCCCCTCTGACTCTCTCATCCCTTATGTGTCTCTCTAACCCTTTGTGTGTTATTGTGTCTCTCTCTCTTTCTCTAACCCTCTGTGTGTGATTGTGTGTGTGTCTCTCTCTCTCTCTCTCTCTCTCTCTCTCTCTCTCTAACCCTCTGTGTGTGATTGTGACTCTCTCTCTTTCTCTAACCCTCTATGTGTGATTGTGTCTCTCTCTCTTTCTCTAACCCTCTGGGTATGATTGTGTCTCTCTCTCTCTTTCTCTCTTTCTCTCTCTCTAACCCTCTGTGTGTGATTGTGTCTCTCTCTCTTTCTCTCTCTCTAACCCACTGTGTGTGATTGTGTCTCTCTCTTTCTCTCTCTCTCTAACCCTCTGTGTATGATTGTGTCTCTCTCTCTTTCTCTCTCTCGAACCCTCTGTGTGTGATTGTGTCTCTCTCTCTTTCTCTCTCTCTCTAACCCTCTGTGTGTGATTGTGTCTCTCTCTCTCTCTCTAACCCTCTGTGTGTGATTGTGTCTCTCTCTCTCTTTCTCTCTTTCTCTAACCCTCTGTGTATGATTGTGTCTTTCTCTCTTTCTCTCTCTCTAACCCTCTGTGTGTGATTGTGTGTGTGTCTCTCTCTCTCTAACCCTCTGTGTGTGATTGTGTCTCTCTCTCTTTCTCTAACCCTCTGTGTGTGATTGTGTCTCTCTCTCTTTCTCTAACCCTCTGTGTGTGATTGTGTCTCTCTCTATTTCTCTCTCTCTCTCTCTAGATCAGCCAATAGGATGAAAGCTCAATCCTATTGGCTGATTGCAACAGCCAATATGATTTTTTTTAACCTTAATTCCGATTGGCTGATAGAATTCTATCAGCCAATCGGAATCTAAGGGACACCATCTTGGATGACGTCACTTAAAAAAACCTTCATTCGTCGGTAGTCGTCGGAAGGAAGAGGATGCTCCACGTCTGATGTCTTGAAGATGGAGCTGCTCCATGCCGGATGGATGAAGATAGAAGATGCCATCTGGATGAAGTCTTCTGCGGGCTTGGATGAAGACTTCGGCCACTTCGTTGAGGACTTCTCCCGGCTCCTTGGAGGATGGATGTCTGGTCTTCAAAACTGTAAGTAAATCTTCTGGGGTTAGTGTTATGATTTTTAAAGGGTTTATTGGGTGGGTTTAGTTTTAGATTAGGACTTGGGCCTGCATTAGAGCTAAATGCACTTTTAAAGGGCAATGCTCATCCAAATGCCCTTTTCAGGACAATGGGGAGCTTAGGTTTTTTAGATAGTTTTTTATTTGGGGGGTTGGTTGTGTGGGTGGTGGGTTGTATCGTGAGATTTTGAGTGCAAACCTCCATCCATCAGCAAGGGTATTGAAGATGAAATGTGGCTGGGTCTTTCAGCATGACAATGATCCGAAACACACCGCCAGGGCAATGAAGGAGTGGCTTCATAAGAAGCATTTCAAGGTCCTGGAGTGACCTACAGTCACTACAAGGTCCTACAGTATATATATATATATATATATATATATATATATACACACACATACATACACACACACATATATATATATATATATATATATATATATATGTAGAAATCTATATTTTAAAAAATATATTTTCTTCTATATAAAGAACATAGGAATTTTTAGTATACACCTTCAACTGTAGCGCACTTGGTCTAGCACAGAAAGAAAAGAGAAGGCATTTTTAGCAGGCCCCTAGAAATGGACACACAATATTTACATACATTTTCTCATAGATGTTTTTCAGAGCTGAATAATATTTTTTTTTTGAACAAGGTGATGCAATCTAAATTTGATATCTTCCACGGTACTAACAGAATGTTAGAGGTTTATGTTTTTAGGAAGGATGGTGAAAGTAATGAGAAAGCTTGGTATCTTTCTACTAGGGTTCTGTTCAGGTAGTCCTGGAAATATTTTGTGGCATAAAAGTGTGGCGACTATGTATTTAATGAATACAGCCTCATAATGCTGTCACAAGTCTTATGCAGATCCCATCGATAATAATGAGATATGCTATTTGGAAACCTGGTGTCACTAAGGCATCTATTTATCAAGCTGTCAACCGCAAATACGCTGGAATTCCACAGCGTATTTGTGGCGAGCCTGATTCCCCTTAGTTATCAAACCCTACAGACCGGCAAAAGTAGAATTTTGTGATGTAACATACGATCCGCCGACACAGATCAATGCTTATGTCAATGCAAATTCAGCACTATCTGACTACTTTTACTAGTTTTCAAATATCTACCAGGTACGCTCGGCACTATTCCGGCCCAGCGTACCTAGTTTTAAAACCGCCACCCTGGAGGCAATGGATACCATAGGAATCAA
The DNA here is from genome assembly GCF_027579735.1 of Bombina bombina. Classification (NCBI taxonomy): domain Eukaryota; kingdom Metazoa; phylum Chordata; class Amphibia; order Anura; family Bombinatoridae; genus Bombina; species Bombina bombina. The sequence continues at coordinate 593,099,335 of NC_069500.1, forward strand.
TGGGAGTCTGAAAGCAGAGAAAGCTCATGTTCGCTGCTGCCCGATATCCCATTGATTCCTATGGTAACGTTTACACCTAACACCCTGACATGTACCCCGTGTCTAAACACCCCTAATCTGCCTCCGTACACCGCCGCCACCTATATTATACTTATTAACCCCTAATCTGCTGCCCCAACACTGCCACCACCTACATTATACTTATTAACCCCTAATCTGCCCCCCTACACCACCGCCACCTACATTATCTTTATTAACCCCTAATCTGCCACCCCCAACGTCGCCGCCATTATAATAAATTTATTAACCCCTAAACCTAAGTCTAACCCTAACCCTAACACACCCTCACTTAAATATAAATGTAAAAATAACAAAAAAGTGTGTATATATATTGAGAATGGATAACTCATTAAATAATAAGGATCTGAATGAGAGTCTGAACCTTTAACTTGTTTTTTGTATTGTGAATGTGAAGAATGTTGTTACTTGATTTTTGTTGAGGATAGACACTTGTATGGCCTCAATATAGTTTGTTATAATGAAATGATACATATATAACCTCAATACAATAGTTTGTATATTAAACACAATCTTTTTAGATGCGAAAAAAGGAGGTGTTGATTCATAGGATTGTGTATATATGAAAAAAGGGGGTTGTTCAATAAACAGATGTCTTTGTATATACATGCATGCACACATACATGTGAAGTATCTGCATACATGCACCTGTGCACACACGCACATAATTGTGTTATTTGTGATTGTTTGTTTAGAAAAATAATTGTTTTGTTAAAAAAAAAGAGAGTGTCTCTCTTTATGTGTATCTCTTTATATGTATAGTATATGTTGAATGTGAATGGTAATTAATAATCTGTGTCTTGAATATCATTTATGAATGATGGATCTTTTTTACTTATTAGAAGAAGAAATCAATAAAGAGAACAGACATTGGTGGGATTTGACCACATTAGAAAAATATTTGGAAATCAAACATATTCCTAGAGGTCTGAGACTTTTAAAACATTGTTCATTCAAAGATGATGCAGCAACCATCAAAAGATGGTATGAAGCGTTAGATGAATGTTCTTTTAATCTTATTAAAATTTTAATAGACCATAGGAGACAACTTTACAATCAGTGCAGTATAAATATAGAAAAAATTCAAACAGATTTAAAAGTTTATCAACAAAATCCACAATACAATAAAATCAATAAGGATGGGGGGGCGGAGCTTGGCCACACTGGGTAATGGCCGCAAGTTAGAGAAGCTCCAGGGCCCTCTTTCCCTAGTGAGGCATCATAAGATAAACTTGTGGGGGGCCAAAGCAATATAAAGGGGCCAGACTGTGCGCAGACCGCACATAAATATTCAAATTGTGACAGCCTGCAAAAACAACAGTAGAGACCGCTGACAAAGAGCCGGGAAGATCTGCGGCCTGACACAGCAACGAAGCGGAAATCCCCCGACGCACATCAAAACACTTAGTGCTTACAGGGCCAGCCTGAAAGTGAAGGAGGAAGGCAGTGCATATCGGCAAGCAAGAGCGGCAGGTACCGCTTATACTCCGCTGCAGGAGTTACGCTACAGAGAAGCAGGTAGAGCAGGGGGCTAAATTTTAGTTAACATACAGGTTACACAGACATATCCTAGAACTGCAGCACACAGCCGGGGCCCAACATAAGCAAATAGAAAGTAGAATCGGAGAAAAGGGAAAACATCTCCATGTAAAATATAAAAGAAAAAAAAAAAAGAAAAAACAAAGAACAAAAAGAGGAAAGCACGCTGAGAATTTTAGAGAGTAACAGTTAGAGGGAGATAAGAAGCACTGACAACAGAGGGGTTTTGGGTTACCGGCATCTGTGATCACGCAAGCAGGGTTTGGAGAGTAAATTTTTAATTCACAACCCACGTGGAGCAGATTGACTCACAGTAAACAGTTATTCTGCCCATAGGCATAAAACCCATAATCCTGTGCAGCGGTGGGCCTATTCTGATATAACCCCAACATTAAAAGACATTATTCCCTGCAAGGGGACTGGTAAACCAGATAAAATATAATCAGTAAAACTCTTTGCACTGGGTTAAGTACAGGCAGTTCTTCTCTTGCACTAGATGCTCAGCTATCTCAGGAGACACACGTAGCAGATATAACCTTCATATATTACAACTGGCTATAAATCCCTGGTTATGCCAGCAAAAAAACATTCCAAGCTGGATACTCCTGCAAAAGCTAAAAAGATAAATCAATACCTAAAACCCCTAGAAAATACTCTACCCCAGGCGCCAGACACCTCTGAGATGACCCATAAAATGGCACAAGACATGGATATTCAAATAGAAACCTCCACAAGTGAAATCACTAAAGCTGATTTGCAGCATTTGGCAACAAAAGATGATATTAAATCCGCCATGTCAGATATGAAAGAAATGTTCCAAGAAATTAAAAAGGATATAAAGAAAGTGGAGCGTAAACTCTCGACACTAGAAGAAGGTCATAATATAGCGACTCAGGACATTCAACACCTGTCCCAGCTCTCATATGACCAAAATGAAACCATACACAACCTTATGGAAAAAGTAGAAGACCTGGATAACAGGGGCCGCCGCAATAATCTAAGGATAAGAGGGGTCCCAGAAAGTATACACCCCCCTGCAATACCAGGCTACTTGCAAGACCTCTTTAGGACAGTAAAAGGCACAAACACAGCACCTGATGTCACCCTCGAACGAGCCCACAGGGCACTGAGAGCCAAACCCCCAGCTAAAGCCCCACCAAGGGATATAATTGTAAAATTCCTTAATTACACCGAAAAAGAGGAGATACTCAGACACTCGCGGCAGAAGAATCAAATTAGTCACGCTGGCATCAGCATACAAATTTTCACAGACCTAAGTCCGGTCACGCTACAAAAGCGCAGAGACTTGCAATTTGTGACAGCGGTGCTTAGAGCTCAGAAGATACCCTACAGGTGGGGATTCCCAGTGAGTATCACGGCAACAAGAGGAGACAAATCGGCCACACTTCAAACGATGGAGGATGTCCCGTCCTTTTGTGAGACACTACACATTAAGATCCCAACGCCTACAGATCCACCACAACCACAGAGTAGCAGGAGACCACACGCAGAACTCCAGAGACACTCTGAAACCAACCGCTCCCATTTCTATGGAACTCCAAAACACTGAAATATAGACGTTGCATAACTGGCCTTTTGGTCTATCTATTCTCTTCCTTATCTCAAATCGCAGAGAGGGCAACACCGCTCCTACGCCTGAAAGGGACGATAAATGCCACTGCAGCTACAGGACAGATGAGTATATAGTCTGTAGATTTGTTAATGTTCATGTTAACACTGTTTGTTAATATTAAAGTTTTTTTTTTTGAATTGAAGGTTTATAATTCAAATGTTTAAATTAAGCTCTGGGAACAGAGGCCATTGCAACACGCTAGTTCTAATTGTCACAATAACACATTTAGCGAATACACCTCCCAATGCAGGGGACAACCCCCAGAGATTGACTGAGCTCCTTTTGTAAAAGGTAAAGCCACACCCTTAATATCATATAAAAACAAGAAGGTGCGAGATGAAACAGGAGCATTGGGTGCCTCAGCTTAAACATACAGATCAGACCCCCCTAACGCTCAAAACCTAATGCAAGTATAACCCCCCACATGACATGTGCATAGGCTAAATCGGAGGAATTGAGCCTTAAGGTAATTTATGATAGATGCATAGGGGAAGAGGGCCCCTACCCTCAACGACCGCACCAGGGTATTAGAGTTTTGACACATTGTACGGATTGGAGTATAGTGGCCTTGGTGTTGTTAAGACTTATTCTATTGTTATTCATTTCTCTGACAGACGTGCTTGATTTCCCTCCCTTCTGTCCCTTACCCCTCCCTTACACACTTGTCAACTCCATAGACTCTCTAGATTAATAACGGCAACTGCCCATTAGTTACTGGGGACAGCGGGGTCGGTCTAACCGCTGAACCTGATAGCTTTGAAACATACCAGACTTTGCACATAAATTAAAGATGACCACGCCACCAAAAAAACACAATATAAATATCATCTCGGTTAATGTTAAGGGATTTAACATCCCCCAGAAACGATCCATAATAACACACGACTTAAACAGACTAAAAGGGGACATTGTCCTAATTCAGGAGACACACTTCAAGAAAGGAGCAGAACCGAAGTGGCACAACCACATATACCCCACCGCATATTTCTCATCAGGGCCAGCGAAGAAAAATGGTGTGGGAATATTAGTTAGACAAAATATCCCACTAAAAGTCATAAACATAGAAAAAGACACAGAAGGTAGAATGCTTATCCTAACCGGCTTACTACATGGGCGCCCGATCACAATAATTAATGTATATTTCCCTAACAGAGCACAAGCAGCATTCATACGCGCACTCTCAGGGAGAATGTTAGATAATTCAAAGGGGGTAACATTCGTGGGCGGAGATCTCAATGTTCACATCAGGAGGTAAAACATGTATATCAAAAAAAGATATTAAGCATATTAACAATCAAATAGGCACGTTAGCTCTACACGATATATGGCGCATATTCCACCCCTTGGTTAGGGATTATACATTCTTTTCCAGTCCACACAGGAGTTATTCGAGACTCGATTACATCCTTACCGACACTATAGGCCTCACACTTGTCAGACATTCTTCAATTCACCCCATCACCTGGTCAGATCACGCCCCGGTGAGATGCCAGATAGAGTGGCCAGAGTCCCCAATCACACCCTATATATGGAGGTTAGAGGACAGCCTGCTAGACCATCCCCTAATATACCCAGAAGTAGAAAAATCCCTCTTAGAATATTTCCTGCTCAATGATACTCCTGACATGAAATGGTCCACTATTTGGGAGGCACACAAGTGTGTCCTGAGGGGTGTGTTTCTGAAGCATAAGGCGAATCTAATCAAGCAACATAGAAACAAACACGACACAATTTTGCATAACCTCAGACAATTAGAGCAAGAGCACAAGAAAGACCCCAAAAATGTAGAACTCAAAGACCGTCTTGGACAGAGCAGAGCAGAGTTTAATATATTCTTACAACTAGAACAACAAAAAAGGGCACTTAGACTGCATCAAAGATATTATGACCAAGGTGATAAAGCAGGGAAACTACTGGCTAGGACCCTAAAACGTAGGCAACTAAAAATGCATATACATCATATGAAAAATAAATCCAACCAGACTAAACATGATAGCATATCGATTGCTGAGGCGTTCCGCTCTTACTTCTCAACACTGTATAACTTAAACATAGCAGCTACTACAGCAGTCCCCACACCTAACAAACAATTACTCATAGAGGAATATCTTAGAGAAGTGGACTTACCAAAACTAGACAAACTCAAGCAGACAAACTAGACCTCCCGTTTAACATTAAAGAAATACAGGACGCAATCAAGGCTCTCCCAAATGGGAAAAGTCCAGGCCCAGACGGTTTCGGGGTAAAATACTACAAAAAATTTACCCACATACTCGCCCCTAGACTGTTGAGTCTTTTCAACTCCATTAGACAGTCAGATGGCTTTCCGGCATCAATGCTAGAGGCCCACATCATTATGATACCAAAACCAGGCAAAGCCCCTGATATTCCAGAAAATTTTCGACCAATATCCCTTCTAAACACAGATATAAAGATTTACGCCAAAGTATTAGCAAACAGATTGAGTCCCCTCCTTATACATTTAATATCAACTGATCAAGTGGGTTTTATACCGGAAAGGGAAGCGAGAGATAACACCATCAAAGTGCTACAATTGATGGACTTGGCGCGAGACACTGAGCAGGACCTGATTCTGATGTCCACGGATGCCGAGAAAGCCTTCGACAGAGTGGACTGGGATTTTCTCAAGGCCACTCTGCGTGATATGAATGTAGGCAATGACTTTGTTGATAACATATTCTCCCTATACGCTAAACCAATAGCAAGAGTTAGGACCAACTCGGTCCTCTCTGAACCCTTTAGCATTAGAAACGGGACAAGACAGGGGTGCCCACTGTCGCCACTCCTGTTCGCCATATCCATTGAGGTATTGGCGTGCAGGATTCGGGCACAAAAAGAGATAAGTGGTATACAAACCAAAGACAAGGAATATAAATTGGCAATGTACGCTGATGATATTCTACTGACGTTGACAAAAATAGACAGTTCCCTACCTCCCCTTCTAAAAACTTTTGAGGAATATGGCAAGGTATCCAATTTCCACTTAAACTTATCTAAATCTGAGCTGATCAACATAAATACCCCCAAATCAGTTATAGAAATCATCAGGCTCAGGTGCCCAATTAAAATACAGCATACTCAAATAAAATATCTGGGCATACACATTACACAGCAGTTTAGTGATCTGTTTACAAAAAATTACATTCCCTTACTAAAGGAAATCACAAATGACCTTTCTAGATGGAAAAGTAAACCATTATCCTGGCTGGGGAGGATTCACACAGTAAAAATGAACGTACTCCCCCGTATCCTGTATGTCCTACAAGCCCTACCCATCCCCCTGCCAAGAGATTACTTAAATCAATTACAGGGCAACATTGAAAAATTCATTTGGGGAGGCATTAAACCCAGAGTGCCCAGGAAGACTCTCTACATGTCTAGAGAGAGGGGAGGACTGGGCTTGCCAAACCTAAGTTCCTACAGGAAGGCAGTGTTGTTACAGAGAGTGGTGGAGTGGAGTCATAATTCAAATTCTAAACAATGGATCGAATTGGACAGGAAAATATTACAGGTTGAGAATGTGGGTGGGCTGGCATGGTTACAAACTAAACAGAGACCCCTGACTATAAGGAGATATCCTTTGATGGAAGAGGTTTTCCAGAACTGGGATACATTGATTAATACTAGCACACACATAACAACAAGACCGGGTCCGCTGACCCCACTGGTAGGGAACCCTGAGCTCACTTTCATAATTAAACCCAATCCAGCAACGGGCAACCCAGTACAACTGAGAGACCATATACTCAATACAGTCGTGAAAGAGGGTAAAGTACTGACACTAACAGATTTTGTGGGTGCATTGGGAGACTACCCACTTGCCTGGTATACACATGCTCAAATATCCCATTACGTAAACTCTCATAAATTACAAACACATCTGAGAAGACAACTCACACAGTTCGAAACCATGTGTACATCAGCACTCCCCCCATGCCACCTCATATCTGCATTATACAAACTACTATTGAACCCCGCGGGGGAGAAACTACCTTCATATTGTCACAAATGGGCCAGAGAACTAAATTTAGATATTTCATACGGGGAGTGGATGCGGATCTTTCGCAACCATAAAAAAGCTTCGGTCTCGGCCAAAATACAGGAAACTAACTTTAAATTTATGTCTAGATGGTACCTAACTCCGGTAAGATTACAAAAAATATACAAACAGACTAGCGGTAGATGCTGGAGAGGTTGTGGGGAGGTCGCAGACATGCTCCACGTGTGGTGGGGATGCGAGAAACTAGACACCTTTTGGGGTGAGGTCATAGACCATATAAACAAAACATTGAACTCACACATAGCCAGGGACCCAGGGATCCTGTTGTTTCATGGTTTGCCGAACCTCAAAGACGATATAAAACAAAATCTCCTATTTATCATGCTTAATAGCGCCAAGTCACTGATACCGCAAAAGTGGAAATCTACAGACATCCCAAGCCTCACAGCTTGGAAGCATCAGGTAGATAACCTACTTCTCATGGAAAGGTACCACTACTTGGTAATAGGCAAACTGGACCAGCACGAATACATGGGGATGCGATGGAATGCACACAAAGATGACTGACTGTGGGATAAATGCATTAAAAATTAGACGAGACTTTCATGACGACACCTGGGAATTGGCAGTTCATAGGACAGAATATAGGTATGAATGACACTTTGGACACACTGCACATTTCTCTCCAATATGGAGTTGACACAATCACCCCCTTCCCTCTACTTCCCTTCCCCCCTCCTCGTCTATATCTCATGTATCTTATGTACTAAGGACAATTTTAAAAGTGAAATGTAAATGTTATACCCAAAAAGGTTGATAGATGGTTGTTAGATAAGATTTTTCTCCATAATCCTTCAAAATCACCTAATGGACTCTTTCCGACCAATTATGACTATGTAATACTATGATTTCAGCCCAAAAGTGGCTGTTTAACTCACCTTTAGAGTTGGTAGAGGACATTTTCTGGATAAATTCTAGAGCTCTAAGAACTCCTAAATCTGATAACTTAAAATTGCAAAAGCCGTAGATGATATTGTAAGATATTTATATTGTATGTTAAATCGGCTCGCATTGTAACCGGAGCCAAGTTTGTAACTCAGGATACGTGTTCAATAAAGCTCTTTGAAAAAAAAAAAAATAAAAAAAAAAATCAATAAGGATATTAGTGATAGGACTGACAGATATCAGGAAAATTTAGTGTCCAATAAGAACAAGAAGTTACAAAGAGATCACGAAGATTATACCAATGATTGTGTATACACATATAATGACACGCAAGAACACATAGCTAACAATTCCAACAGTCAGAGCGAATGGACCAAGGTCCAACATAGGAGAAATAATAGTAATAACAACAAAAGACAAAAGACATCATTCACTCAAAGTAGCACCAATCACACCTCTTCACAATCATATACCACCAATCCTTTGTATTACAACAAAACATCTCACAATCCTAACATAAATCACAACAGATCACAACATTATCATAATTACAATGGTGGACCCAGTAGGAACCAACATTACTATAGAACTCATCACAACAACAATTACAACCACCAAACGCAACATTCATACCAATACACACAAGCACAACAACACAATTACAAACAAGCACAACAACACAATTACAACAAATCATTCCAACCACAACATAATCAACAATCAGGAGGACAATTGTCCTGTAATAAAGACTTCTATTATGGAAGACGAAACAACAACAGTTCCCAGCATCAACATCCAGAATATGCCACACCGAATACACAATCATTCAGAGAATCAACATCCTTATCTGCAAATACTGAACCCAATTCTCACCATAACAATGCACATTACAAATTGCATCAAGACACATTCGAACATCCATTTTGATATTTTGATAAATAAACATATTTCCTTCTATAACCAAAAAGGAATGTGTCCATCACAATAAACTATTAAGTGAGGTTCACAAGAGAGCGGCGTTCCTGGCAGCGTCTGCGGTCTTGGCAAGACAACCGGAAGTGACGCCGGTTTCAGTATAGTCTTTCCATAGAGAGCCAACGGAGTGCCGTAGCAGTGGCGAAACCTAGCCACTATGTAGATGCAGGAAAAGGAAGAAATGCAGGCACTGCTGGGGATATCTTAAAACAGTAAATCTTTATTTGAGTAACAATTAAAAAATGAACAGCTACAACCGCTGTAAAAATAGCTAGAATACAAAAGGTACAAAACCGGCAAAAGGCAAGGCTGGGGAAAATAGACACAGAAAAATGTCTGACTAGTTTCGAGTACAAGCTGTACTCTTATTCATAGACATCATCATATTAAGTGAGGTTATATATGTAACAAACTTTTAATGAAAACAGAGTGATAAGATTGTTTTATTTATTCATTTTTACAATGTAACCAACAGGTTAAAAGTTTAGATTCCCATATGTATACACATCCCATTCTAACCTTGTTCATTTGTCTAATTTATAAATTGTAACAGCTGGGAGCCTGATTTGGTTTCCACAGCTGAATACACACAAATGTTTTCTATTGGATCATACATCTGATGACAACTTCCTCTTTAGATACACAAATGTGTATAAATTGTTGACAATTGTTAATGATGGTATTCACTTTTTTTATCTGATGAAACGACCCTTTTGAGGTTGAGAAACGCGTCTTAAGTATTAAAAGTAATTTTATTTGAAGTTGTCTGTGTTGTGGTTTATCAATACCAACTGAACAACACACAAAAGATTACACCATTGTAGCACCTGAAGTCCAGCCAACAGGAGACATATACAAAGTTTCAACTAGGACAAGTGCCTTTGAAGCTTGGCTTCCACAGTGTACTAGTCACTGATAAGTGCTAGCCTGCTCTCTTGCACTGGTCACAGCACAGTGCCACACCATTTGGTAAGCATAATATTTGCTTTTATCTGAACCTGCTTTCTAAATAAATATTACTTTCATTAAATAAATTATTCCTATTTAAAACTAAAAACTTACCTTTAAAATAAACCCTAAGATAGCTACAATATAACTAATAGTTACATTGTAGTTAGCTTAGGGTTTATTTTTATTTTACAGGCAAGTTTGTATTTATTTTAACTAGGTACAATAGTTATTAAATCGTTATTAAAGACTTCTGCCCGTCTGGAGGACCACTTCTGCCCCTCTGGAGGACCACTTCTGCCGGCTTCATTGAGGACTTTGGCCCGATTGGGTGAAGACTTCTCACGGTCGGGTGATCTTCAAGGGGTTAGTGTTAGGTATTTTTTAAGGGGGGATTTGATGGGTTTTAGAGTAGGGTTGGTTGTGTGGGTGGTGGGTTTTAATGTTGGGGGTTGTAATTTTTTTTTACAGGTAAAAGAGCTGATTACTTTGGGGCAATGCCCTGCAAAAGGCCTTTTTAAGGGCTATTTGTAATTTAGTGTAGGGTAGGGCTTTTTTTTATTTGGGGGGGGCTTTTTTATTTTGTTAGGGGGATTAGATTAGGTGTAATTAGTTTAAAAGTCTTGTAATTTGTTTATTATTTTCTGTAATTTAGTAATTTAGTGTTTGTATTTTGTACTTTAGATGATTTTATTTAATTGTATTTAATTGTATTTAGTTTAGGGAATTCATTTAATTATAGTGTTAGGTGTAATTGTAACTTAGGTTAGGTTTAATTTTACAGGTATATTTGTATTTATTTTAACTAGGAAGTTATTAAATAGTTAATAACTATTTAATAACTATTGTACATAGTTAAAATAAATACAAACTTGCTTGTAAAATAAAAATAAACCCTAAGCTAGCTTCAATGTAACTATTAGTTATATTGTAGCTATCTTAGGGTTTATTTTACAGGTAAGTATTTAGTTTTAAATAGGAATAATTTATTTAATGATAGTAATATTTATTTAGATTTATTTAAATTATATTTAAGTTATGGTGTGTTAGGGTTATGTTTAGGGGTTAATAAATGTATTATAGTGGCGGCGACGTTGGGGCGGCAGATTAGGGTTTAATAAATGTAGGTAGGTGGCTAGGGGGCACATTAGGGGTTAATAAATATAATGTAGATGGCGGTGGTGTAGGGGGGAAGATTAGGGGTTAATAAATATAATGTAGGTGGCGGCGGTGTAAGGGGTAGCAGATTAGGGGTTAATAAATATAATGTAGGTGGCGGCGGTGTAGGGGGGGCAGATTAGGGGTTAATAAATATAATGTAGGTGGCATCGGTGTAGGGGGCAGCAGATTAGGGGTTAATAAATATAATGTAGTTGGCGGCGGTGTAGGGGGCAGAAGATTAGGGGTTAATAAGTATAATGTAGGTGGCGGTGGGCTCCGGGAGTGGCGGTTTAGGGGTTAAACACTTTATTTAGTTGTGGCAGGGTCCGTGAGCGGCGGTTTAGGGGTTAATACATTTAGTAGAGTTGCGGTGGGCTCCAGGAGCGGCGGTATAGGGGGTAAACAGTATAGTATAGTGTGGGTGTTTAGTGACAGGTTACCAATAAAGAAGTCGAAGAGCAGCAAGATCGATGACTGTTAGTTAACAACAGTCCGCTGCTCATCGTACCGTACTTGGTGCGCGGCTTTTTGATAGCTTTTTTGATAATTTTTGAGAACGTATTCAGGTTCAGGTATTGGATGCCGTTGAATGCAAGTAAGTTGACGGCTTGATAAATAGATGCCTAAATGTTTATTTGTTAAGTAAGTTATCAATACTAATCTAATGGCTTGTGGAATATAATTTATTTAGACTTTGCTGTCACTACTATCATTTTATCATAATGTATATGCATATTTAGTTGCGGCGGGGTCCGTGAGCGGCGGTTTAAGGGTTAATACATTTAGTAGAGTTGTGGTGGGCTCCAGGAGCGGCGGTATAGGGGGTAAACAGTATAGTATAGTGTGGGTGTTTAGTGACAGGGTACCAATAAAGCTGTGAAAAAGGCGAAGAGCAGCAAGATCGATGACTGTTAGTTAACAACAGTCCGCTGCTCATCGCACCGTACTTGGTGCGCAGCTTTTTGATAGCTTTTTTGCTAATTTTTGAGAACGTATTCAGGTTCAGGTATTGGATGCCGTTGAATGCAAGTAAGTTGACGGCTTGATAAATAGATGCCTAAATGTTTATTTGTTAAGTAAGTTATCAATACTAATCTAATGGCTTGTGGACTATAATTTATTTAGACTTTGCTGTCACTACTATAATTTTATCATAATGTATATGCATATTTAGTTGCGGCGGGGTCCGTGAGCGGCGGTTTAAGGGTTAATACATTTATTAGGGTTGTGGTGGGCTCCAGGAGCGGCGGTATAGGGGGTAAACAGTATAGTATAGTGAGGGTGTTTAGCGACAGGGTACCAATAAAGCTGTGAAAAAGTCGCAGAGCAGCAAGATCGATGACTGTTAGATAACAACAGTCCGCTACTCATCGCACTGTACTTGGTGCGCGGCTTTTCGATAGCTTTTTTGATAATTTTTCAGAACGTATTCAGGTCCGCGGCAGCGATGTTAGGCGATCTTAGGCGAGCATATTGGTGCCGTTGAATGCAAGTAAGTTGACGGCTTGATAAATAGATGCCTAAATGTTTATTTGTTAAGCAAGTTATCAATACAAATCTAATGGCTTGTGGACTATAATTTATTTAGACTTTACTGTCACTACTATAATTTTATCATAATGTATATGCATATTGTTCTGTATATCTGGATAATTTCTAGTTGGAATATAATCTAAATTTCTGCTACAAAAATGCATTAGCCTTCTGTGAGATTGAGAGAAAGCCAGATGTGCATGCTGGGGTCTTAAGATGGTGGTGATACTGAACCATACATGATACCCACTCTGAAATAATAAAGCATGCTAGATGATTCAAAGATGAAAGCCATCATATATCACTTAGGTTATTAAGTTCCAGGTAAGAAGGTGTTGCACTTGAAAAAAGTATTTTTAAGGTCCATCACAAAAACATTTGTGATATTTTTATTGGATGAATACTTATTTTTCAAAAATTAAATATCAGTATTTTTTTTTCCCTACATTTTTAGCCATAATAATGTACTCTTCTTTTATTTAGCTCAACGTTTAACAATTACAAAGTTTGTTATAGCATTTTTATACTATTATTCTCTCATTAGAAATTTGCAGTTAAAGAGTGAATTACCATATGCCACTGTGTTTTTTCTACCAATGTGTGATGTGATCTCCTTTGACTGTTACATGCAGAATAAAGGACAGTGGTATTTTGGGGAAAAATAAGCTTTTCTTTATGAGAGTACGTCAGTTGGCTTTCAGTCAACTGGAGCTGATGGGAACTGACAAGTGTTGTAACTCTTCATCGTAATGGATGTTTCTGCTTAAGCAGAATAGAGGTGAAAAAGATACAATTCCCTAAAGAAGAAAACATGAAGTATTGTTTAATTACTTTCTAATAAAAGATGCTGATATAAGTTCATTCTTTTACCTTTTTTTTTCACTTAGTGTATAATATGGGCATTGAACTGAAAATAAAAAACCATGTTGACCTTTTTGATGAGGTGATAAGGGGAAAAAAGTTCAAATACTCCTCCATGCCATTAGATAAAATGTGAATATTTGTTAGCATCACTGATTTCAGTTTCTTAACTATGAGAGACAACATGTCCTTATGAAAGTGATGACAGGCATTTACAAGTCTTTTAAAAAAAAATACCAAGATTGACTCAGGAACAACAGCTAGTAATGGGTACTAGCTGGCTTCATATATATGCCTCTTGTCATTGACTCGCCAGATATGTTCTAGATCCCAGTAGAGCATTGCTGCTCTGGAGCTGACTTTGTCTATATATTTCAAGCCATGTGCAGTGGTTAAACACAGATATATACAAGCAATATTGCAATAAAAATGTTATAACAATTTTTCTTTTAGCTCTTGTATGTTTCTTCAATGCCCCTTTAACTGTTATAACTATAGAGACTTTAACTGGTATAACTATAGAGAAGGTTTAGTTTAATGTGATTTGTAATATCAATTCATTGTATTTACTAACAAATAATGAAAGCTGCCATTATCCATGTATCACCGAACCAAAATAAACATCCATGTATCACCAAACCAGGATAAACATAAAAATCAGTGTAAACAAACTAAGAAGAAGAAACTGAACTGAGGATCGGTCTTTAAAAAAAAAATATATATATATATATATATATCTGTAAACAAGATGGGATAGTGCTAAAAATGATTACAATTATTTTTATTATATTCATTTTGCCTGCTTCTCCCATCATTTAAATTTGCCACCAGAGAGTCGGGAGTGCATTTTGTGAACTGCACAACTATGCTTATCCAACATACTTCACAGTAACTGTTTAATGAGGCAGGAGCTTATTTACATCTGTCCCTAACTGGCCACAGCAAGCAAGATAATATAATCCCTCAGTGCAAATCAAGGTTTGCACTAAAATTAAACATCATTTATCATTTTACTTGGAAAAAATACAAGGTAAAATTGATAGAAGACAATCAAGTCCTTCAAGTGGAACCTGTACACATATTTTGTAAACCTTGTTTTTAAATTAAAAACATGCTAAGTGATTATCGGTAATACATTAAAACCCTTTAACACATGGGGGCCGATTTATCATGGCCCGAATGGGGCCAAATACTCCTGTTTCAGCGTGAGCCTTCAGGCTCGCCGTAAACAGGAGTTAAAGGGCCATTATACACTCATTTTTTCTTTGCATAAATGTTTTGTAGATGATCTATTTATAAAGCCCATAAAGTTTGTTTTTTTTAAAAATGTATAATTTTGCTTATTTTTAAATAACATTGCTCTGCTTTTCAGACTCCTAACCAAGCCCCAAAGTTTTATTTGAATACCGTCAGCTACCTTCTCCAGCTTGCTCCTGTTTGTGTAAAGGGTCTTTTCATATGCAAAAGAAGGGGGAGGGGGGAGTGTCTTATTTCCCACTTGCAGTGGGCTTTCCAACTGCCTTTTCAACAGAGCTAAACTGAAAGCTTCTAAGTACGTTTTTAAACCATTTTATACTGGATTTTTATATCAGTATCTGTGCATCTTATTCTTTATAGTAGTGTCTATTACATGCAGTTATATGAAAATGAGTGTATTCTGTCCCTTTAAGAAGCAGCGGTCTTAAGACCGCTTCTCCTTAACTCGTCGACTGCCTCTGAGGCTGTGTACATCAATCCGCCTGATCACATATGATTGGGTTGATTGACAACCCCTGCCGATTGGCCGCGAATCTGCAGGGGGCGGCATTGCACAAGCAGTTCACCAGAACTGCTTGTTCAATGTTAAATGCCAACAGCTTATGTCTGGCAGACATGATACGCTACAGCCTATCATGTCCGCTAGACATTGATAAATCGGCCCCATAGAATGAAAATACTGGATTTAAAAAAAATAAATAATTATAAAATATATATATATATATATATATATATATATATGTATATATATATAATATATGTGTGTGTGTGTGTGTGTGTATGTAAGAGTAGGTGCACTCTCACTAACTTCATCCATTTGCCATGGTGCTGAATGGTAGATAAGATAGAGTCAATAGAAGACAGCACTCTCTGGGCTTGATAATAGGTGCATTTTATTCAGTGATGTTTCGGAGAGTACACCCATTCATCAGACCAATAAAAACATAGTGAACGGCAAACATTTATATCCTATTAGCCCAACCCCCTGTGCAAAAAAACTGCCAAACAGGTTGTCATGGCAATCAGTCATTGTTGCAGTTAACAAATAATATATGCATCAAATGTGTTAAATAAATATACACTGTGCAAGTAAAGTATATAATACTTCTAGGAGTGGATACCATGTATCACAAAACAAGTGGAAAAGAAAATAGATACCAAATGCCAAAAAAAAAAGAGAAGAAAGAACGATCTATATCCCATAATAATCGTGACACCATATAAACAGATTTGATGAAACAAAAAAAAACCATATATACTGTTATCAGCAGAAAAATAATCAGAGGCCAATACGCATTGAGTGCATACATTGAAATCAGACTCTTTTGCCTGCCGCTACTCCAACCCACTGACACATTAATCCCCTGTGGTGCCGGTTGACAGGAGGCGTGTCCCTCTTAACAAAAACAAATAAGAATATTTATACACCAAAGAGGTAAGGTTAAGTATTGGCACAGAGTAGGATAAATGGTGAACAGTAATATTGCAGGATTTCGTAACACAGAGTTTGCTAGGAAAGAGCTGATTACTAATTGTTTTAGCAGCTGCACAGCACAGAGGTTGCCAAACTTTGTATGACAATATAGCAATTGCAGGATATGTTTACAAACAGACAGCAAGTAATGCCTTTAGTAGAACTTCTGTAAATAGTTACCAGTGGTTTAAGTAGGTGCGCACATTGAGTGCATACAGGAGATGAACAGCTGAAGAGCTGTGAGCACAGGCAAATGGGAGAGACACAATCCAGAGTATACAAGTAATGATATTACCTTGAGATTTTGCACAAAAACTTTGGAGAACAAGCAGTACTTGCACAGAGAATCTTGCAGCATGCAAATGTCATTTGAAGCTTTTCGAGAGGAATCAAAGTCACAGAGACTCAGAGAGATCCAGAAGGTGTGACAGAGAACTTGTCAGTAACCAAGCAATGAGGAATGGTGCAGCTGCTATTTATTGATTGATTGGAGAGGTGGTGTGCAAAAGGTAAGATGAATCCAGATTAAAGGGGCAGAGGAAAATATATGACAGTACCCCCCCCCCCTCTCAAGGAGGTCCTCTGGGCTTACTAGGATGAGTCAAATGAAACTTTAACAAATGAGGAGCATTGAGATCTGAAGCAGCAATCCAAGAGTCATTGTCTTCCTCATAACCTTTCCATCAGACAAGGTATTGGAGTCGACGACGGCAAATTCTGGAATTGAGAATTTGTGCAACCTTAAATTGTTCCTGTCCTTCAATAAGTACTGGAGGAGATGGAGGAGATACACGATCTGGGAAAGGATTTTCTTTGAATGGCTTAAACAGTGACACATGAAAGGTAGAATGTATACGATAAGTTGGAGGCAGTTGGAGTTTAACTGCATTAGCATTAATGATCTTTATAATCTTGAAAGGTCCAATGTATAGAGAACTTAATTTATTTGAGCGTGTATTCCATGTTAAGTTCTTTGTGGATAGCAATACTTGATTCCCAACCTTGTAGTTGGGTGGAGCATAAGTCATAGTAATGTTTTTGCTGGAGCTGTGCTGATTTGATATTTGAACATAGAATATTTAAGCCATCCTGAATAGTAGTCAATATATGAGCAACAGCTGGACAGTTGGAGGAGGCAGAAAGAAATTGGAAAGTTGGGTGAAATCTATAGTTGGCATAGAATGGGGTTCTTTTAATTGTCAAACTGATGGTGTTGTTGAAGGCAAATTCTGCTAGTGGTAAAAGGTTTAGCCAGTTATCCTGCAGATTAGTTGTGAAACAGCGAAGATATTGCTCCAACCACTGGTTTTGTTCTTTCCGATAAACCATTGGTTTGTGGGTGATAAGCACTGCTGAATTTCATTTCAACAGAATTATGCAAAGCCTAGAAACTTTTGCAAAGCTTTCTTATTCTGAGGTACAGGCCAGTTTAGAATAGTTTTAATTTTTGCATCTTTCATCTGTATGTCACCAGGAGGTGATAACCTAAAAAACTGGATTTGTCTGTCTCAAAGATACATTTCTCCAAATTCGCATATAAATGATGTGTGCGAAGTCTTGATAGAACCCAACGTACATGCTTACGATGTTCTTTAATGGAGGAGGAATAAATCAGAATATTGTCTAGGTATATTACCCCGCATACATCCAAGAGGTGCTCCCTTATCCTATCTTTGAGCATTCTTGAGGTGCACCCAACATATTGCCTTTTTCAAAATTGACATGTTATAAGATACACTACAAATGTAGAGTTACATGTAAGGTTTTGTTTTATCCTGTACATTTCTTTTGTTTGGCTTGAAATAAAAAATGTGTCTACATCTGCATACTCACAGGATTTACAAGGTTTAGTGCCACATTTGTAAAAACCCATTTTTGGTTCCAGCCAAGTTCTCTTTGGGGCAAAAGTTTTATTATCAAAATGCCTTTTGAAACTACCTCCTATTGTACTAGCTTTTTTCGGTACGAACTTGATATTATCTATCACCTCTTTGTCCAATAGTTTATCTTTATCAAGAATTGCCAAATTTTTCTTGATAATTGTGCAAATTTGTTGATATTGCCTACTGTAAGGAGTTGAAAAGACTACTGTATTTTTCGAATAGTTGGAATTTGTATTGGTCATATCCTTTAGTAAGTCACTTCTGTCCATAAGAAGGACCTGTTGTGCTATATTTTCATGTGTGACTTTTTTGTAACCCCTTGCTACTAGTCTTTCAGTAATACTACATACAAGATTTGTTGAGTGAGCGTTTCTTTTATTTTATGTTTATCGTGCAGCACACAGTAATGGCTAACTCCTGAATGCAATTCCAGCAAAGATAAAGGGTCATCACTAAAACCTTATAAGAGACTTTGATAAAAGGGGGTGCTTTGATATTTACTCCAACACATATATTATACGATTTAACACGTTATAAAGCATTCTAAACAAACAAAAACTCTTATTCTAAACACCGTATGATATACGATATCAGCCCTAAATACTTTATACACTATACTGACAAAAGTTTTAAGGGCTGTATATCAGACTCATTATTATTCATAAAATGACATCAATGTAAGACATGTGTCACCAGTGACATATTTAAATATCTATAGGAGTCAAAAGTTATGCAAGGGGTGTGGAAGGAGACTAAAATATTATTTTTTAAAACTGGTGTTTGTATTATTATTATTGTAGCATGTGTAAAAAAATATAAAGCTTTCTTACACATGATTAAAAAAAATGCATTATTTTATTAGGTTAAATGTTTTTTAATAATTTTAAAACAAAAATAGTTTTGTATTTAAATATTGTAATCAAGGTTACTTTAAACAATTGTATTTAAATAAAAAAATAAAGTAAGACAATTTTATATACAAAAAAAGTGAATTTGGGAGTATTTTGAATGATAAATAAGGTGCATATGTAATACTAATGGTGAGATTTATCATTAATTTGTCGCATCTCGACTTTTGAAATTGGCGTTAAAATACTACCGGTTTTCTGATACATATTGGCGCACATGAGCACCTCTCCAAAGGCGAGCTGTGGAGAACTGATAGGAGAACTGAAAGTCGTATTTAAAAAAATAATGATAAATGGAGCCCATAGAGTATATTACTGTTTAGAATATTAGTGATTTGGCAAAATGGTTGTATTGTCTTGCATAACCACCAAATTTGCAACAGGGTCCCTGCTCCCTGTAACCTTTCCAGCATTGGTTGGAAGCCCTGGCAAAGATGTGTAGCCAGTCATATACAGCCTCAAGTCCAGGTACCACGTCAAAGTCTCTCCCAAAACCTGGGTCCCTATCTACAGCCAAACAATGCATGCTTTCAATCTAAACATCTGGGAACCACACAAGGGTGCAAAGGACTTATGTAACATCCCTAGATACATGCAAAACACAGAAATGGATAGTACACTCAAACTGGACTGGCTACAAATCCTATTACCCTGCAAAATGCTGTACCTTTGCACATTACTGTATATATATATATATATATATATATATATATATATATATATATATATATATATATATATATATATATATAAAACACATAAATGAACTGCACTCTCAAACTAAACTGGGTACACATCCTATGACCCTGCAAAATACACATCCCTGATTCCTCAATAGCACTCACAGCCAGCTGTACAGTTATCATTTTGCAGGGTCATTGGATGTGTACCCATTCTAGTTTGAATCCACACACAGCAGCACTTTATATCAAAATGACCTTTATTCACAGCAGGGTCACATAGATGTGAAACGTTTTGGGCCTCATGCCCTTAATCATGCATGATTGATACCACATGAAGCATCAATATATAGCCATTCCCCTAATAGGGTTACCAATCACAAACCGGGAATGTATAAACCCCCTGGTGGCTAAAAACAAGTAATGCAATAGTCTTTAATTGCATTACTTTAAAAGACAGATATACATCCCCTGTCAGTTAAAAATATATTTACATAAATTGTATCAACCATCTACACAATGCTGTGGAACACAGCAGATTGTATCAAAGAAAGGCAATTTTTGCAGTTCATTTATAGGAAGGCAGTTATTCCCTATTTAAGCTAACTGGATGCATAGAATTCAGTTTATGGATCCAAAATGATTGCTTTTTTTTTTTTTTTAAGAGAAGTTCCCTAACACACCCCATCTGGGATATGTCACAGTATCAATAATTTGGAAATGTAGTTGGCTAATATTGTGACCATATTGCAGAAAGGGGGAGGAGACTAGATCTTCCTGATTATTACATCTAATGTTACTCTTATGTTGATTAATTCTTTCTCGTACCTTATGGGTGGTCTCTCCAATAAAAACCCTCCCACATGGGCATTTAATCAAATATACTGCAAAGGAAGTTTTGCATGTTAAATAACCTGTTATATCATATTTTTTTCCTGTCAATAAGTGTACAAAGTTAGATCCTTTTTTCATAGAGTTACAGCTTCCACAGTTTAAACAAGGGAAGCAGCCTAGCTCCTTTGTTACTTCCTAAATCCGTGTGTACTAACTCATCTCTCAGGTTACGTCTTCTCCTATATACTGGCATAGGTGATTGCCCAAATTCAACAATATTGGGATTACACATTTGCAATATGGACCAATGTTCATTATCTTATGGCTATGGTCACTATGGTCCATTACCAAGATTACCCGGTCAGTTTTTCTTTTTTGTTTCTGCAGTCCTGAGATAATAGAAGATTGTACATTAGTCAACACATTATGTATTAAATTAGGGGTATAACCTCTTTCCTGTAATTTTGTTTGCCATTTTATTGCATCTTTTATGCATATTCTCTTCTTCAGACACTATGAGGCCTACTTATCAAGCCGTCAACTGTGCTGCATTCAATAGCACCAATACGCTCGCCTGACATCGCCTAACATCGCGGCCACGGACCTGAATACGCTCTCCTTATTTATTAAAAAAGCTGTCAAAAAGCAGCGCACCAAGTAAGGGGCGATGAGCAGCGGACTGTTAACTAACAGTTATCGATCTCGCTGCTATTCGGCTCTTTCCCAGCTTTATTTGTATACTGTCACTAAACACCGCCACTATACTAAACTGTTTAACCCCTATCCCGCCGTTCACGGACCCCGCTGCAACTAAATAAAGTTATTAACCCCCATCCGCTGCTCCCAGACACTGCCGCAACTCTAATAAACTTATTGAACCCTATCCCATCGCTCCCGGACCCTGCCGCCACCTACATTATGTTATTGACCCCTAATCTGCCACCCCCTACACCGCCGCCACCTACATTATGTTATTAACCCCTAATCTGCCGCCCCCTACACCACCGCCACCTACATTATGTTATTAACCCCTAATCTGCTGCCCCCTACACCGCAGCCACCTACATTATGTTATTAACCCCTAATCTGCCATCCACTACACCGCCGCCACCTACATTATGTTATTAACCCCTATCCCTCTGCTCCCGGAGCCCACCGCAACTAAATAAAGTTATTAACCCATAAACCGCCAGCCCCCCACATCCCACAAACCTAACAACCTGCTAACTGTACATTAAATATTAACTCATCCCTATCTTATAATAAATTTAAACTTACCTTTAAAATTAAATTAAACTTTATTAAACTACTAATTAACCTACCCTAACTATTATACTAAAATTACATTAAACTATATTAAACTATTAATTAAAGGGACACTGAACCCAATATTTTTCTTTTGTGATTCAGATAGAGCATGAAATTTTAAGCAACTTTCTAATTTACTCCTATTATCAAATGTTCTTTATTCTCTTGGTATCTTTATTTGAAATGCAATAATGTAAGTTTAGATGCCGGCCCATTTTTGGTGAACAACCTAGGTTGTCCTTGCTGATTGGTGGATAAATTCATCCACCAATCAAAAACTGCTGTCCAGATTTCTGAACCAAGAAAAAAAGCTTAGATGCCTTCTTTTTCATATAAAGATAGCAAGAGAACGAAGAAAAATTGATAATAGGAGTAAATTAGAAAGATTCTTAAAATTGCATGCTCTATCTGAATCACGAAAGAAAATTTTTGGGTTCAGTGTCCCTTTAATCTACCCTAACTGTTATACTAAATTACATTAAACTAATAATTAATCTATCCTAACTGTTATACTAAATTACATTAAACTACAAATTAAATTAACAATATTATATATTTAAACACCTAACCCTACTCAAATAATTTAAATCTATACTAAAAAATTACTAAATTACAAAAAACTAACAACTAAGTTACAAAAAAATAAACATTGTTACACAAAATGTAAAAAAATATCAAAGATTTAAACTAATTACACCTAATCTAAGAGCCCTATGAAAATGAAAAAGCCCCCCCCCCCCCAATAAAAAAACACCTAACCTACAATAAACTACAAATATCCATTGCCCAAAATAAATCAGCTCTTTTACCTGTAAATAAAAAAATACAAATACCCCCAACAGTAAAACCCACCACCCACACAACCAAACCCCCAAATAAAAACCTAACTAAAAAAACCTAAGCTCCCCATTGCCCTGAAAAGGGCATTTAGATGGGCATTGCCCTTAAAAGGGCATTTAGCTCTATTGCAGCCCAAACCCCCAATCTAAAAATAAAACCCACCCAATAAACCCTTCAAAAATCCTAACACTAACCCCTGAATATCCACTTACAGTTTTGAAGATCCGACATCCATCCTCCAAGAAGCCGGCAGAAGTCTTCATCCAAGTGACCGAAGTCTTCATCCAAGCCTGCAGAAGTCTTCATCCAGACTGCATCTTCTATCTTCATCCATCCGGCGTGGAAGCGGCTCCATCTTGAAGACATCCGACGCGGAGCATCCTCTTCCATTGACGTCTTCTTCCCGAATGAATGTTCCTTTAAATGACATCATCCAAGATGGTGTCCCTTAGATTCCGATTGGCTGATAGATTTCAATCAGCCAATCGTAATTAAGGTTGAAAAAATCCTATTGGCTGTTGCAATCAGCCAATAGGATTGATCTTTCATCCTATTGGCTGATCCAATCAGCCAATAGGATTGAGCTTGCATTCTATTGGCTATTCCAATCAGCCAATAGAATGCAAGCTCAATCCTTTTGGCTGATTGCATCAGCCAATAGGATTTTTTCAACCTTAATTCCGATTGGCTGATAAAAATCTATCAGCCAATCGGAATCTAAGCAACGCCATCTTGGATGACGTCACTTAAAGGAACCTCCATTCGTTGTGTAGTCGTCGGAAGAAGAGGATGCTCCACGTTGGATGTCTTGAAGATGGAGCCGATCCATGCCGGATGGATGAAGATAGAAGATGCTGTCTGGGTGAAGACTTCTGCAGGCTTGGATGAATACTTCGGCCGCTTGGATGAAGACTTCTGCCGGCTTCTTGGAGGATGGATGTCGGATCCTCAAAACTGTAAGTGGATCTTCAGGGGTTAGTGTTAGGATTTTTTAAGGGTTTATTGGGAGGGTTTTATTTTTAGATTAGGGGTTTGGGCTGCAATAGAGCTAAATGCCCTTTTAAGGGCAATGCCCATCCAAATGCCCTTTTCAGGGCAATGGGGAGCTTAGGTTTTTTTAGTTAGGTTTTTATTTAGGGGGTTGGTTGTGTGGGTGGTGGGTTTTTTTGTTGTGGGGGTATTTGTATTTTTTATTTACAGGTAAAAGAGCTGATTTCTTTGGGGCAATGCCCCGCAAAAGGCCCTTTTAAGGGCTATTTGTAGTTTATTGTAGGTTAGGGTTTTTTTATTTTCGGGGGCTTTTTTATTTTCATAGGGCTCTTAGATTAGGTGTAGTTTAAATCTTTGATAATTTTTTTTTTATTTTGTGTAACAGTGTTTATTTTTGTAACTTAGTGTTTGTTATTTTTGTAATTTAGTAATTTTTTTTTTTTAAACTTTATTTATAAACAAGAATCCAAGTCATAGTAAAATGATCATTTACAAAGTAACAACAATTTTACAGAGCATGTTGTGAAAAGAAAAAGAGAAATGGGTTCTCCATGCACGCCCTCGGACTCAATATTTTCCAAGAACATTTTATTGTAAACAAACGAAGAAAATAGAAGAAAGAAAAAAAAAGAAGAGAAAAGAAAAAAAAAGAAAGAACTTAGCAGCTGAAAATAGAAAGAAAAGAAGATAACATATAAGGGAAAAGAAAAAGAAGAAAGAAAGTAGAGGGTAACAAACAACATTCATACTTACCCGGAGCACCTCCAGGTCCCCCCCCTCCAACAAGCAGGTCAATCACGGGTGCGATCAGAGGACAGACACCACCTGCCCCTAAGATTTTCAATGAGAACGTACTGACTGTCTTTAAAGGGAAGGAGAACCCTATCTCTCACTATGTCTGGCAAGTGTAGCAAATAAACCTCCCATTTAAGAAGGAATCTTTTTACCCTTTTCTCGGGGTCACCCCTAGTGTCCGCTTGCTCAATCAACATCTGATTGTGTATTGTTTTAAGTAGTTGCTGAAAGGGTAAAGACCTGTTCCCTGTCCACTCCCTCAAGATGAGTTGTTTAGCTAGCATAAGAATTGTGATTAAGAAAATGTTGTGCTTGTATGTCATGTCCCTAGGTATCAAAAAGATCACATACTGCGCTGAGAGGGACATGGTTTGGTAAGTTAATTTGGTTAGCCAGTATGAGATTTTTTGCCAGAATTGTTGTATTTTGGGGCAGCCCCATAGCAGGTGGACCCAATCAGGAGAATCAAGGCGGCATTTATTACATGAATTGGGTGCCCCCTGAACCCATTTAGCCCTTAATCCTGGAGTAATGTAGGCTTGATGCAGAAATTTCAGGTGTGATTCCCTCAATGTCGCAGAGATAGTGCTTTGGTGTGCCCTCTCGAAGCTCGTAGCGATCAATGATGAGTCTACCTCTAGTTCTCCAAAATGAGACCATTTAGAGGCTATGCCATGAAGCATGGAGTCTTCAAAATGATGAATCAGCAAATTGTATGAATGTGATAGCCTAAAAGAACCTAGCTTCGCCAAAGCGCAAAGTTTATCTAAATTAGAAGGTCCTGTGAGTAACAGTCCCCTGGAGATTAAGGTAGATATGTAGTGTCTGCATTGGAAATATGCAAACTTATGTGTGTGTGGCAGGTTATAACGTGATTGTAGATCATGGAAGGGCAATACCTCTAAAGTCAGGGGGCGAAAAAATTGGTGTAGTCGTGTGAGTCGTAGTCGTTGCCATGTCTGAAATGCCTGCGTAGTATACCCCGGGAGAAAATCCAGATTGCCCTGAATAGGGAGATATTTACTAGTGGATCGATGTACACCCCAGAGTCTGCAAATCTTGGCCCAGGCTCTCAGAGGATCCCTGAACAGTATATGGTTTTGGATGAGCGGGGATAGGGATTTCAGGTTTGCATGGGGCAGGAAGGCTAAATGCAGTGGTTTAATGATATTGGATTCTAGATCAGGGATAGTATAGCAGTTCTTCTCCACCAGCCAATCTAGTATGAATCTAGAGAGGGCCGCCCAGTTGTACCACATGATATTAGGAAGACGGAGCCCACCTCCACCCACCGTCATTGACAAGGGAGTCCTGCCTATTCTATGTTTCTTGCCCTGCCAGACAAAGCTTCCTATAGCAGATTGTAAGGATGCTGCATCTTTCTGTGTAAGGAGAAGGGGCAACATTTGTAATGGGTAAAGAAGTTTAGGCAAGGCAACCATTTTAAAAAGGTATACCCTACCCGAGAGAGAGAGAGAGAGAGAGAGAGAGGGGAAGCTTCGCCCAGCCCAACAACATCTGCTTAATATCACCAATGAGCCTGCCAAGATTGAGAGAGTATAACTTATGAGGGTTAACATGTATCCATATGCCTAGATATTTGAAACTACCTTGAGTGGTTTTAAGACCAAAGTCTGCTAGAGTCATGTTGCGGGAATTTTGTAACCAGGTAACATCTGATTTGTCAATATTGATCTTGTACCACGAGAACTTGCCAAAATTACTGATCACATCTAAGAGAGGCCGCAGATTGGTACAGGGGTCACCTATGAAGAGCAGCAAATCATCAGCGTAAAGTGACAAATGTTGCTTTTGACCACATAAGTCCAGACCGGCACAGTGTTGCCTGATGTAAGATGCCAGGGGTTCGATAGCTAAATCGAAGAGCAGAGGGGAGAGGGGACATCCCTGTCTCGTACCCCGTTGTAATCAGAAGGAAGGGGAAAACCCCCGTTAATTATGAGGGAAGCCTTGGGGGCTGAATATAGTCTTTGTAAGAAATCAGAAAATTCACCCAATATACCAAATCGCGACAGCGACATGTGTAAGTGATCCCACTCAATCCGATCAAATGCCTTTTTGGCATCTAACGCCAAAAGGCATGCATCTGGTAGTTGGGATGGGGACTGCGCGTGTGTGTTGTACCAATAATGGGACACAACACCAAGGGTCTTTCTAATATTTATTACTGACGACCTGCCTTTCACAAATCCCGTTTGGTCTGTGTGAACTACCTGTGGTAGGACCTTCGCCAACCTATCCGCTAGGATTTTTGTTAGAAGTTTATAATCCCCATTTAATAGGGAGATCGGGCGGTATGAAGAAGTCAGGGTGGGATCCCTATCGGGCTTCAGTAATAAACAAATGTTAGCCTCAGAGAATCTATCATTTAGATTTTCAGTGCCCATCAGATAGGCAGAATACAAGGAGGTGAGGACAGGTGCTAATTCCTCGTCTAATAACTTAAAATATTCCACAGGTAGCCCGTCTGGGCCAGCTGCCTTGCCCAATTTACTCTGCCGTATAGCCCTAAGAACGTCCTGAGGACTGATAGGGGAGTTTAACGAGGAAGACTGCTCTGTTGTGAGGGTGGGAAGTTGTACTGCGTCCCAAAAGGCACACTTTGCTTCCTTGTGAATAGGCTGCTTAGAGTACAGGGAAGCGTAGTAGTCTACGAATTCAGACATTATTTTCTTGGCGTTGGAAGTTAAGGAACCCTTTGATTTAATAGCTAAAATTTGGGACTTAGGTTTTTTTTTTTTTTCTTTCCTTTTTTTTTTTTCCTTTTTTTTTTTTTCATCATTTTTTTTTTTTTTTTTAATCATTTTTATTGAGGGATATTCAAAACGGAGACGTTAACAATCTGTTACAAATTAATACAGGGTGTTCTTTGACAACAACAGAAAATTAATTGATTTTAACATCAAAAGATTGCAGAACACAACAATATATAGAATTCCTAGCACCTTTTTTATATATCATCGTTGAAAAGGCCAATATTGTACAGTATGAATCAGTTCTGCACCTATGCAACATCTTTTATGCCCTCAGTATGTGCTAGGACGTCTCCTGTTATATTTTCCAAATTTAACTAACATTTTGTGTATTTATTTGCCCTCAAGTTATCAATAAACACATGACCTAACTTAATATCAAAAAAATCTTGCAAAGAAGAAAAGGAAGAGAAAAAAAAAAGAAAAGGAAAAAGCAACAGAAAAAAAGAGATAAGGGAAGAAGAGTTGAATGCGTTATTGCACAGAGTGAGGGTGGTGCGGGGGGGGAAGAGGGAGAAGAGAAAAAAAAAAAAAAAAAAAAAGGGGGAACACTTCTAATTAGTTTTTTATATAGTGTGCCTATATTTTTGAATAAAATCTAACCATTTTTTTGCAAAGCTAAGTTGTTGCTGGGGCCCATTGTTAACATTGTCCATCTGTTCTATTATATATTGAGAATGGAGTAAGTATGTTAGGTTATTAATTGTCGGTGGGCGGTTTGCTTGCCAATTTTTTAATATGAGATATCTGGCGCCCAATATTACGGTATTGATGAAGCTAATATTGTATATGTAGGGAGTAGTATTTATTAGAAAGAGTATGTTAGCTGGTGATAGGATAAGTTGTACGTGTAACAGTTGATTCAGCCAAAACTGTGTCCGTTTCCAAAAGTGTAGGATTTTTGGACATGACCAAAACATGTGGACCAGGTCGGCCGCCACAGAGCTACATCTTGGGCACAGCTTTAGTTCTTGGTCGTACCATTTATTTATATCTGCAGGGGCTATGTACAAACGATTTAAGATTTTGAAGTGTGATTCGCGCCAAGTCGCAGATAAAGTAGCACGTTCAGCCGCTGTTATACTGAATTTCAACTGATAAATGTCTATTGTAGGAATATCATGAAGCCATTTAGCCTGAATTCTTACCAGATTGGCTTCTCCTATCTGTGTTGATATCATTCTATACCAATAGCTGATGGAATGTTTTCCTGCTTTGTATAAGGATAGGCCCATTCTTATACCAGGATGGAGCCAATGTCCAGTTTGGTTTTGAGCGATTTCATTGTACCAGTGTCGCACTTGCAAATACGCATAAAAATCTCTATTCACAAGTTGATACTTGGATTTAAGGAAAGCAAAGGTGTGTATGTTCGCATTCTCAGTGTCTCGAAGATGGATTAAGTGAGTAAGACCTTGTGTCGTCCATCTATTAAATACTTTATTACTTAATCCAGGACTAAAGCACGGGTTCTTAGTAATAGGAACTAATTCCGAGATTTGGGGATTGTCTTTCATACATAAACGGATATGTTGCCATGCTTTAATTACATTTACTATGGTACATTTGTTCTTAAGTTTAGATGGCAGCGCCTTAATAGGACAGTGTAATAGAGCAGTTAATGAATAGGGAAAGGCTAGTTTTTGTTCAACTTCAATTGAAGCGATATAGGATCTATCCGTAATCCAATCCATGGCGACCTTAGCCAAGCAGATATTATTGTAAAGTGCGAATTTTGGGAATGTAAGTCCGCCATATTGTCTAAGATGGGCCAGTTTGTCAAGTGAAATCCTACTCTTGCCCGTACCCCATAGAAAGGTCCTAAATCGTTTATCTAAAAACTTGATGTCTTTTTTTGTTAATATAAGAGGGGTATTTTGCATAGTGTATAATAGTTTTGGTAGTATAGTCATTTTAACTAAATTAATTTTTGCCGTTAGTGAGAGGGGTATTTTCGCCCAGTTCAGTAAGTCGGCTTCAATTTTGTTTAAAAGTGGTGCAAAGTTCAGTTCGTACCAATCTATTGGGTTTCTACTGATTCTAATGCCAAGATAAGTAATGTAGTGCGCTGCAACATTGAATGGAGGTGTATAATGTGGTTGCGGGTTTGGGTTTAGCCAGAGTAAGTCGGACTTATTAATATTGATTTTATAACCTGAGAATGAACCAAACAGATCTATAGTATTTAATATATGAGGAATCTCGGCTTGCGGATCGTTAAGGAAAATTAGTACATCCTCTGCATAGAGCAATATTTTAAAGGATTTGTCACCTAGGCGGACCCCTGCTAATTGTGTTTTTAACATTAATGCTAGAGGTTCTAATGCCAGATTGAACAATAATGGTGAGATTGGGCAGCCTTGCCGAGTACCAGTCTTGATATCAAAAGAGTCTGTAAGTGAGCCGTTTACCAATAACATTGATGATGCATTTGAATATAATGCCCTAATGCAAGTAGGGAAATGCCCTACAAACCCGAATTGTTTCATGGTATGGAATAAGTGATCCCAAGTGATCGAATCAAATGCTTTTTGGGCATCAAGAGAGAGAATAGTTGGGTCGGCCTGGTGGTGGGTTTTTTTAGCGTGTAGGAAGTCTATTAGCAGAAAAATTTTCCTAGTACTGGCCATTGAGTTCCGCTGTGCCATGAAGCCGACCTGGTCCGCATGTATTAGGGCTCCAAGAATGGGTTTAAGCCTATGTGCCAAAATTGTGGTAAATATTTTGTAATCCGCGTTTAGTAGTGATATAGGGCGGTATGAATCAGCTGTTTCTGGGTCTTTTCCCTTTTTTGGGATTAGTATAATTTTTGAAGCAGTAAAGTATTTGGAAGGTATCTTACCCTTGCATAGATAGTCATTAAACAGATTTTTTAAGGTTGTTGCGACCTCATCTCGCAGTATTTTATACATTTCAGCCGGGAGGAAATCAGGGCCGGCAGCCTTACCCAATCTAAGTCTGTCTATGGCGTGTATTACTTCTACATTAGTTATGCTTTATGCTTTTCCCTTACTGCTGCCTGTCTAATGCTGCTTTTTTCTTGCGTGTTGGAATATTTGGCCATCCGGCTTATTTGGCTAGTTTTAGCCCTGTGATCAACATGTACAAATAAAAAGGTATTTCTTAAGGCATATTTATCTGTCGAGTCTAATTGCTGCCGGGTGCGCTGGACTTTGTTGCTATTGTGTTACTTTGGTGGGCGTTGATGGAGCGCTCCTTTTTCCTTTGCACTGGAGCAGATGAGTGAATGCAAACACGTCATCACGGACGTCAAGCAAGAGGGTGTGTATACTACGTGAAGAGCGTCACGTGACTGGATTCGACACGCTGCTGTGTCTGAGCGCTTCCCTGGTTGTGTTTGTTACATTAGTTATGGGTTGGTTAAGATTTTCTGCATCTTGTCGGGGTAGAACTGGGACCTGGATTTTTCCCCAGAACTTCTCTTTATTCTGGGTGTCTATGTTTGGGTCATTATATAATCTCTTAAAAAATTCATGGAACCCGGTCTTAATATCTTCCGGCTCAGTTAATCTTTTCCACCCAATCTTAATAGCTTTTATAGGTTTGTGTGCTTGATATATCCTAACACAATTTGCCAGTAATTTACCAACCTTGCTGCCGAATCTGTAATTCTTGTTTGGCTTTACAGTATTTCTGCCAATTCAACTGATTAGGTTCAGTAATATACGAGTTATATGTGTTTCTAAGATAATTTGTTAGCTCCCTCTCTCTTAAACGTGCTTTGGCCCTAATCCTACATGTATATTTTTTAATCTCACCCCTTATTACTGCTTTAGCTGTTTCCCAATAAGTTTCAGACTTATGGTTATATGAGCTATTCTGTAACTTATATTCTCTCCAAACCGCATGAATGTGGTTTTGAAACTCTTTATTACTAGTTAAATAGCGAGGAAAAGTGTATCCTCCAGCTGGCTCAAAAGTGGTGCTAAAAAGCTTGATTTCTAAAAGTATAGGGGCGTGATCGGAAATGATAATATCACCTATCTGCGCCTTCGTGCAGTTCCCTAGCGCCCTATCTGATCCCAAGAAGAAATCGATTCGTGAAAATGTTCTATATTGTTTAGATTCACATGTGTAAGCTCTTGTATTAGGGTTCTTGTGGCGCCAGATATCTTGTAATTGGAGTGCATTGCAGAAGGTTCCTAATATTCTTGCTGTTTTTTGAGGGATTCTGATTGGCTTTATATTATTGGTTTTCGAATGATCTATATTATTGGCAGCAAGATTAAAGTCCCCCGCCACTATCATAATGGTGTCCATGTAGTTGAACAGTTAAGCCTTCAATTTTACCCAGAATAACTCCTCATAATTATTAGGGCCATATACATTACATATCGTATAAACGATTGAGGCAATTTTTATCCTCATAATGATATATCGTTCCCCTGGGTCTGACTCCTGAGAAATGATTTCATAGTCCAAATTTGTCCTAATTAATATAGCTACTCCACGTTTTCGTGATGCACAAGGAGTAAATATAATCTCCTGGACCCAATTAACTTTTAATTTTTTATGTTCTTGCTCAGATAGGTGTGTTTCTTGAAGTAAATTTATATCTGCTCTGTATTTATTTATATGAGTTAAGATTCTTTTACGTTTGATTGGGTTGGTGATGCCACCCACGTTCCATGACATAACCTTTAAAGTCATTTTAATCAGTTTGTATCATTTATCTGTAGGCATCAAAGAAAGAAAAAAAAAAAAAAAAAAAGAAGGGAAAAAAAATAAAAATCTCTCAGTCCCCCCCCCCACACCGTATCGGTCTAAATGTAATTGCTTATAAGAAAAAATCCTGTATAAGTACCTTAGCTTCCTATTCCCCTTTATCATACACAAGTCAAAGTATGTGAGCATATTTGTGATTTGCACACTTCACTCCTGCTCCTTCTCCCTAACCTTTTAACTGTTATCCTGCTTATGTTGGTCTAAGTAAGCCTTGGCCTCTGTAGGTGTGCTTAACACGATTGTTTCATTATTAATAAAAAGCTTAATTTTAGAAGGGTAGATTAGCCTGGCAGCGAGGCCTTGGTTTATTAGTGTGGTACAATATGGGGCCATTGCCCTGCGTTTGTTAGATGTCTGCAGTGAGTAATCTTGAAATATTAAAATTCTATTCTGGTCTATTTCCAAGTTTTGAGTCTTTCTGTAAGCCCTTAAGATATTAGTTTTATCTTGGAAATTTAGATATTTCACCATGATAGGGCGCTTCTGTATGCTACCCTCCGCTAGTTGTCTAAAGTTTCCCATCCGATGGGCTCTCTCTACCTGTATTGGCTGTGTTTGGTGGTTAAGTCCCAAGAGCTGTGGTAATTTTATTGCTGCGAAGTAAGGTCCTGATACATGGGACTTTCTGGCAGACCAATTATTTTTAGATTATTTCTACGCGATCTATCCTCTAGATCTTCAAGTTTTTCAGATAGCTCCTCAATTTGAGTACTGTGCTGCTGACTCATTTGTTCTAATTTATATGTAGAATCCTCAACATCTGATATTCTAATTTCAGCATCTGCTAGTCTTGTGGTGAAGTTTTTCATTTCAGAAGACAACGTGGAAATTTCCAATTTAATAAGTTCAAATTGTGGAAGTAGCAAATCGGCTACCTGTTTGGATATTTCCTCGATGTCTGTTTTATTTATATTTAAGCTACTTATATCTGGTCTTGGTTCAGAATTGGGTTCCAGACTGCTCCTAGCTTTCCTGTCCCTGATCCTGGCTGGCATTGCGTGCACGTGAGGTGATAAAAACGTATCCATATATTACTTTATCAACATGTGCTTAATGTGGTGAGGGAGGGGAGGAGAAAAAAAAAAAAAAAAAGAAGGGGGGAGATGGAAAGGGAGTGGGTGAGGGGGGATAAGTGAGTGAGGTGCGTGTGCTAGGAAGTGCAGGGAGAGGGGGTTCTATTTAAATCTGATATTGGGGATAAGCCCCCAGTGATGGTGAATAATGCAATCGCCAGAGAAGCGAGAGAGGGGGAAAAAATATGTAATGGGCAGTCCTGATTGGGGGTCCTAATTACAA
This sequence comes from Bombina bombina, assembly GCF_027579735.1. NCBI lineage: Eukaryota > Metazoa > Chordata > Amphibia > Anura > Bombinatoridae > Bombina > Bombina bombina. The sequence goes on from NC_069500.1 coordinate 593,132,814, forward strand.
TTCCTAGAACTGCCTTGTACCACTGTAAGCTCAGAAGATGTTATCCTGTATTCCTTACTTAATACACTCTCTCTCAAAAAAGGATTATCTTCCTGTATAATTCTAAGATGTATATTACATATGTCAGTAAAAATTATACAAAGACCATGGAAGTGGTATCGCAAGTAATATTTAAATTCTAACTGAAGATTGATGTGTTACCTTCAAGTATAATACCTATTATTTACTGTAAGAGTTATCCAGTTATTCCTCTAATGTAGGTAATATTAACAGTACAATTATTATCAATTATTAATCAGATGTACGCTTAGAAGGGCAGCATTCGCTTGCAACCAAATATAATTTTGAGAGATCACGTTGCAATTACTACTGTAAACCAAAACCCCTATGAATTGAGTCACAGTTAGACTATGCACTTTGGTCATAAAATCACGAACCCACAATAGTTATGTTATGTGTTATTTACAATAGCAACTAGTGAAATCATTTGTTGTTGGTAAGGAATGGTATGCAATAAGAAAAAGAGGAAAGAGAAAAAAAAAAAATTTTCCTCTCATTTGTTAACCATACACAAGTTTGCAGAAGGCACAGTTCGTTACAAAATATTTGGATCACTTTTTCTGTATGCTTAATACATTGCAATATTGATTCAGGATATGATCCACGTGACAGTATTATTCATAACATTTCATTTACTCAATTCTGACAGATATGTTATACCCAGAGCCCTTAATTAGGAGGGCGTTTTCTAAGTTGAGTCTGTCGTTATAAAGTCTGTTTCTATAGCTAGTATTGCCCACAAACAAAAGAGTAATAAAAGTATGTCTCCAGCAGTTATGTATATTAACCAGCACTGGTATTACACAGGACTCTCATTAAACAAAGTCTGCTGAATTTCCTTTTCACAGCTTCAGCCAGAAAGTTTATAGTGGTCCTGCGTATTTCTCAAGTATATCCAACCTGTAGTTAACCAAGCAATGCCAGTAGATTCCTTGATGTAAAATAATCCACGTTTAAGCTTAGGCTTGCTTTTAGTATGGAGTGTCTGATGCAAAGCTTATGGAACCTTAGTGAGCAGTAGTACTACCAACACTTGCAGCTATTATTTTCTTCTGGCCGCAATGTTCCACCTTTATAGGCAATAGATAAAGCCCTACTATATGTGTGATATGTTAAAGTTTTGCTTCACGCTAGTTTATGGGCTTATGTAGCTTGAGAAAGTTATGTTATGCACTATGCAACCACCTCCTCTTATCTTACTCTTCTTACCTTCACCCAGTCAATCCCTGGGACTTTTGACTTGCAGATTTGTAAAATTCAGCCTTGTCAGACCATGTGTGTCTGGATCAAACAGGCAGGTGAGTTAGATTGCTTCCGTCGCTCTCCCCCAACCAGGCGGGGGGGTCTGGATTTGCAATTTGTCGGCGTTGCTTCAGCTCTATCAATAGGGGCTTCCCTGGTGGTTCCCCGTCTCACAGCTGGGGTCCATCCCAGTCCGCATCGGCCGTGCAGATCTCTGGTCTCGAGCGGCAAGATTGTTGTCTCCGCCTCCTCCTGTGCTGTTCTACCAGCGTGACCGTAGCCAGGCGGTCAAAAGGCTTTTGGGGCACTTCTTGAGCAGCAACGGCAGCCAAGCTCCACCGTTCAGGCCTCTGGGTTGCAGGCGTACCTTCGCAGCCAAAGAGTATCAGGTGCTCTGCACGTTTCTCGGTGCAAATGTCGGCGGGTGGTTCCACACAGCGAGCCTCCTCACTCCTCACAACCTCTCACCATGCGCCTCCTACCGGAAGTGCCTCCGCCTCCTTGTGATCAGCTCTGCTGTCTTAGAGATGAAGGGGAGAGGTGCATAAGGTTTATAAGAATGAACTAGCTTGGCCAGTAACTTACCGGCCTTATTACCATGGCGATAATAGTGACCTTGCCGGTGAATATTGACTTTGTTGTCTTGCTGAGCTAAGAACGTATCTCTTGTCTGATTAAATTCATAGTAAGTTTTCCTAGATGCTGGCGTGGGAGTAGATAGGTAATTATTGTAAGCTGCAGTAAGTTGGGAAAGAAGGGCCCCGTCCACCCTCGTAAGTTGTTTATTATGGTGTATTGCAAAAGAGGTTATATGGCCTCTCATCACCGCTTTTGAGGCGTGCCAATACAAATCTGGAGTGCCTAAATGACAGGCATTGTCAGATGCATAATGCGTCCAGGAAGCTTTTAAGTGTCTGCGGAACTCAATATTGTTATACAGGTGAAGAGGGAATCTGGGTTGGGGCTGCAGCATCAAGGTGATTGGGGCATGATCTGATATAGTGACCTGACCAATATTGGTGGAGAAGATGTGTGGCGTTATGTTTGAAGAAGTTAGAAAATAATCAATACGGGACATGGTATGGTGTGTTTTTGAGAGACAAGTGTAATCCCTCCCATCTGGGTTTCTTGCTCTCCACACATCCAGCAAGTTCAAAGATTCCTTGAAGGATCCAATTAGGAACACTTCACGTTTGTATCGAATTATATGTTTTTTTAAAGTTTTGGAAGATGAAGGGTCCGTAAACCTATCCAGGGGGAGAGCCTGAGCCAAGTTGAAATCACCTCCCACTATTAAAGGGGCACTTTGTGTGGCCAAGATTGCCAGCAGATTCGTCCAAAAATGTGAGTCATGTACATTAGGGCCATAAACATTACAGAGAGTGTACGTGTAAGTGTTGATCTGTAGCGTTGCAACTATGTTTCGTCCTTTTTTATCTATGTTCACTTCTGTCAAGGAGGCCGCCAAACCCTTACGCACAAGTATGGCAACTCCTCGCTTCCTTCCCTCCGTAGGGGAACTTAAGACCTGTCCCACCCAACGAATTTTTAACTTCTCATGTTCCTCAACCGTTAATTTTGTCTCCTAGAGCATAGCAATGTCAGCCCTCAGTGAATTTAGGTGATGGAGGATTCTACTTCTCTTTGCCGGGGATGTGATGCCCCCCACATTCCATGCTATTATTTTAAGAGTAAGAGTCATGAATGCAAGGTGCAGAGATATAGAGTGTGCGGCCCAATAAGAAATACCCTATCAGGGGTCCCATGTAATGTCTGAGGTGTAAATAGAAACATTTGACTTACAGTTACAGGAGGGCATAAATGGATCCTCAAGAGCAGTTGGTTCGATGAAGGAGGGGGAACCAGAGGCCTCCAGGTCTCACTCCAGCAGTCACTATAAAGGAAGCAAGAACAGACAGCAGCATTAATGATACACATGAGAGAGAGGTACGCCGCCAAGGCTGCACCAGCGCTAGCATTTACTATTACAAAGGCAATCTGTCTATGAAGAAACTGAAAGAAAAATATAATCACATTATAATAACAAGTGGCGTGACATCCTAGATCAGAAGGTCTTCCCATGGGATGGTGGATAAGGAGCAATAGGGCCATGCAGAGCCTTGGAACGCTCAACATAGTTTTAAGGAAAGAATCTGTAGCAAGGACTTCTGCAGGTATCAGGGGCTCGGGGATGGGCCTTAGGTATGCAGGTAAGGGTGAAGGCGGGTAACAGTGTCGTTTTTGCTTGGTGTCAATACTCTGGGGCGAAAACATTACTGCGGTACCAAGAGCCGCGCATAGCAAAGAGCATACTGCGGACATAAGGTCCCAACAGGAGTTTGTGAGGGACAAATCAGAAGTTGCGTGCATTGGGGGATACATGAGAGACCAGCAGCAATTAAAGACTATCTTAACAAAACACACATTGAAACCCAGATGTAAGTACACTGAAAAGTTTCTCCCAACCTTATTAATTTTACGCATAAGAGAGCATAAACCTGTGTAAACAGTATAACAGTATAAAAAGCAAGTTGTCATTTGCGGAGCCATGCATCCGGCCACAGTCAAAACTGGGGAACCTAACCAGAACCACAGACTCCACAAGAGCAAGGTACACAATGTAAAAAATATGATGTGCAAATAAAGAAACTGTGAGCATTGATACTTAGTAAAGTCTCATCATCCATTGTCCTGTTTTCGCTCTGATGTTAGGTATGCCTGTGCTGCCGCAGGCGTATGGAAGATTTTGGGGCCTTAAAGGGTCTGGATCTTCAGGGTAGCTGGAAGCATGAGCGCAAATTTACGCCCCTGTTCATGCAGAGTGGAGCAAATAGAAGCAAAGTCCTTGCGCCTCCTGGTAACCTCAACTGAGAAGTCTTGAAATAGTAAGATGCGGTGGTCTTCAAAGATGACTTCCTTGGCCGCCCTGTAGGCTCTTAGGATGGCCAGCTTATCCTGGTAATCTAAGCACTTAAAAATTACTTGTCTTGGCCTTTCCCTGGAGTTATCTAGATGCCTGATGGGGCCTATACGATGCGATCTTTCTATGTCCAGAGGCAAACAGTCCTGAGGCAGGCCCAGAATTTTCGGGAGGGTCAAAGCAGCAAATTCTAGCAGGTCTTTATCTTTGATAGATTCAGGGACGCCTATAATTCGGAGATTATTTCGCCTACTGCAATTTTCTAGGTCCTCCACTTTATCCATTAGCTGCTGATTTTGTTTCAGTAGACGTTTCAAGGACACTTCCGATTCTTGCTGTCTGTCTTCGACCCCCGAAATTCTTTGTTCCGCGGCGGACATACGGGTGGAGAAAAGCCGCACTTCACTGGTTAAAGTATCAACACCAGCCTGCAAGCTCTCCTGGGGTGCTGTCTTCTGCATCTGTAAATGAAGAGGTGGCCTGCGTTTCTGTCAAAGGCTTTAATCTTTGTTCCTGATTTTTTGATCTATGCATCATGGTGCTACTTGAAGGCGAGGGCAGCCTGTTAAAATACTCGTCTACTTTCAGAGAACAAAATGCAGAAAAGTTTGAAAAGGTTGTAACACTGTGAAGAAACCACCAGGTGGCGCTATTGTACTGTATGATGCAGCAGTCCAGTGAGCTATGTAGAGAGGAGATGGAGGAACAGGGAAAACAAAAAGACAATAAAAAGTAAAATTACAGATATCACATCCTAGGCTATAGATGTGGGATAACAACACTTGGGGTGTTCATTTACACTCACTGAGAGATTTATTTGTACATAAATGTATTTGTGCATCAATTAGCAGATCACTTTGTAAACTTCCTTGTGTTAAACCACATCCCTGCAGTCTTATGCTTTAAGAGTTTTGGTATATACAGCTGCACTAATTATATATATGTATGGATTTCTATTTATTATCTATCTATCTATCTATCTATCTATCTATCTATCTATCTAATCAGAATTATTAGGCAAATGAGTATTTTGACCACATCATCCTCTTTATGCATGTTGTCTTACTCCAAGCTGTATAGGCTCGAAAGCCTACTACCAATTAAGCATATTAGGTGATGTGCATCTCTGTAATGAGAAGGGGTGTGGTCTAATGACATCAACACCCTATATCAGGTGTGCATAATTATTAGGCAACTTCCTTTCCTTGGCAAAATGGGTCAAAAGAAGGACTTGACAGGCTCAGAAAAGTCAAAAATAGTGAGATATCTTGCAGAGGGATGCAGCACTCTTAAAATTGCAAAGCCTCTGAAGCGTGATCATCGAACAATCAAGCGTTTCATTCAAAATAGTCAACAGGGTCGCAAGAAGCGTGTGGAAAAACCAAGGCGCAAAATAACTGCCCATGAACTGAGAAAAGTCAAGCGTGCAGCTGCCAAGATGCCACTTGCCACCAGTTTGGCCATATTTCAGAGCTGCAACATCACTGGAGTGCCCAAAAGCACAAGGTGTGCAATACTCAGAGACATGGCCAAGGTAAGAAAGGCTGAAAGACGACCACCACTGAACAAGACACACAAGCTGAAACGTCAAGACTGGGCCAAGAAATATCTCAAGACTGATTTTTCTAAGGTTTTATGGACTGATGAAATGAGAGTGAGTCTTGATGGGCCAGATGGATGGGCCCGTGGCTGGATTGGTAAAGGGCAGAGAGCTCCAGTACTACTCAGACGCCAGCAAGGTGGAGGTGGAGTACTGGTTTGGGCTGGTATCATCAAAGATGAGCTTGTGGGGCCTTTTCGGGTTGAGGATGGAGTCAAACTCAACTCCCAGTCCTACTGCCAGTTTCTGGAAGACACCTTCTTCAAGCAGTGGTACAGGAAGAAGTCTGCATCCTTCAAGAAAAACATATTTATCATGCAGGACAATGCTCCATCACACGCGTCCAAGTACTCCACATCGTGGCTGGCAAGAAAGGGTATAAAAGAAGAAAATCTAATGACATGGCCTCCTTGTTTACCTGATCTGAACTCCATTGAGAACCTGTGGTCCATCATCAAATGTGAGATTTACAAGGAGGGAAAACAGTACACCTCTCTGAACAGTGTCTGGGAGGCTGTGGTTGCTGCTGCACGCAATGTTGATGGTGAACAGATCAAAACACTGACAGAATCCATGGATGGCAGGCTTTTGAGTGTCCTTGCAAAGAAAGGTGGCTATATTGGTCACTGATTTGTTTTTGTTTTGTTTTTGAATGTCAGAAATGTATATTTGTGAATGTTGAGATGTTATATTGGTTTCACTGGTAAAAATAAATAATTGAAATGGGTATATATTTGTTTTTTGTTAAGTTGCCTAATAATTATGCACAGTAATAGTCACCTGCACACACAGATATCCCCCTAAAATAGCTATAACTAAAAACCAACTAAAAACTACTTCCAAAACTATTCAGCTTTGATATTAATGAGTTTTTTGGGTTCATTGAGAACATGGTTTTTGTTCAATAATAAAATTAATCCTCAAAAATACAACTTGCCTAATAATTCTGCACTCCTTGTATATATATATATATATATATATATATATATATATATATACATACATACATACATACATACATACATGAATATTGGTGCTTAGTTTTACACTTTATATGGGAGTAGAAACCTTGATGGTGCCTTATAGCTCTTTCTTTTTACCTTATAAATTTAAATATATATATATTTTTATACATATATATAGTGATGTCGCAAATAGTTCGCCAGCGAATAATTCCCGGGGAAAATAGCATGTTCATGTTCGCCATGGACGGCGGACATATGCGATGTTCGATCCGCCCCCTATTCCTCATCATTGAGTAAACTTTGACCCTGTACCTCATAGTCAGAAGACACATTCCAGAAAATCAGCAGCAGACACTCCCTCCCAGACCCTCCCACCTCCTGGACAGCATCCATTTTAGATTCATTTGGAAGCTGAATTCTTAGTGAGAGGAGGGACAGTGTAGCTGCTGATGATTTAATAGGGAAATCGATAGCTAGGCTAGTGTATTCAGTGTCCACTACAGTCCTGAAGGACTCATCTGATCTCTGCTGTAAGGACAGCACCCCAAAAAAGCCCTTTTTAGGACTAGAACATCAGTCTGCTTTTTTTTTTAATTTCCTGTGTAATCTAATTGCAGTTGCCTGTCTGCCAGCGTGTGTGTCAGGCTCACAGCGTATACTATGCCCACTTGCCCAGTGCCACCACTCATATCTGGTGTAACAGTAGTGTACATTTAAAAAAAACAACACTTTTTTGACGGTGAAATAATAGCAGACAGCTGCCAGTACCCAAGTAACCACCAATAAGGCAGATGGGGAGGGTTAGACAGATGTTTTGGGGGGATCAGGGAGGTTGGGGGCTAAGGGGGGATGCTACACCACAGCATATGTAAATATGCTAAAAAAATTAAAAACAATTAAAAACTTTTTATTTTAGTACTGGCAGACTTTCTGCCAGTACTTAAGATGGCGGGGACAATTGTGGGGTGGGGGAGGGAATGGAGCTGTTTGGGAGGGATCAGGGGGTCTGATGTGTCAGGTGGGAGGCTGATCTCTACACTAAAGCTAAAATTAACCCTGCAAGCTCCCTACAAACTACCTAATTAACCCCTTCACTGCTAGCCATAATACACGTGTGATGCGCAGCAGCATTTAGCGGCCTTCTAATTACCAGAAAGCAACGCCAAAGTCATATATGTCTGCTATTTCTGAACAAAGGGGATCCCAGAGAAGCATTTACAACCATTTGTGCCATAATTGCACAAGCTGTTTGTAAATAATTTCAGTGAGAAACCTAAAATTGCGAAAAAATTTAAGTTTTTTTTAAATTTGATCACATTTGGCGGTGATATGGTGGCATGAAATATACCAAAATGGGCCTAGATCAATACTTTGGGTTGTCTACTACACTACACTTAAGCTAAAATTAACTCTACAAGCGGCCTACATGCTCCCTAATTAACCCCTTCACTGCTGGGCATAAAACACGTGTGGTGCTCAGTGGCTTTTAGCAGCCTTCAAATTACCAAAAAGCAACGCCAAAGCCATATAAGTCTGCTATAATGGCATGTCTGGCACACAGTGTTGGGGCAAGGGTCCATCTGAACACTGATACCTGGTCTGCAAAGCATGGTCAGGGCAGGTATATCACCTACAGTGCGCACTGTGAAGCGGGCGTAACCCTTACACTACCTGATCGATACAACATCATACCTGATGTTTTAAAGCACGTTATTCCTAACAATTTAGGAATGTTAGGTGATTTATGCCCTTTATGGATTAAAACCAGACTCTGCATCAACTATGTAATTTTCCATGTGAGTTTTGCCATGAATCCCCCTCCGGCATGCCACAGTCCAGGTGTTAGTCCCCTTGAAACTATTTTTCCGTCACTATTGTGGCCAGAAAGAGTCCCTGTGGGTTTTAAAATTCGCCTGCCTATTGAAGTCTATGGCGGTTCACCCGGTTCGCCTGTTCGCGATAATTTGCGGAAGTTCGCGTTCGCCGTTCGCGAACCCAAATTTTTATGTTTGCGACATCAATATATATATATATATATATATATATATATATATATATATATATATAGTAAGTAGTAGGAAAAGTGCACTCCCACAACCAGGTATTTCAAATGCCAGGGTGCTAAGAAAATGCAAATAATATATGTAGAACAAAGTACTCACTGGTATCGTCAAGTGTCCAAAATTAATTTATTCCTTAGTGACTTTTTTTGGGGGGGTTCACCCCTTTATCAGACCAACAATAATGAATCTCACAAACAATTTCAAGAGTAGGAGGCCCTACCCACTGACAGAAAAACCGCCAAAGAGTTACCATAGTAGCACCAAAACAGAAATAAAACATTGACTGTATTATAATAATCACTGATTAGTGAACACGAGAATACAGCATATATATAAGTGATCAGAGGGATATAAACAGATATTATACCGTAACAATGCAATACCCGTGGTAATAGAGATAAGAAATATAACAAGGGACTCAGTGGAAATAGTATTTACAAGTGAAAAAAAAAATATATGCTACTGTCTTAACTGGAAGTAATTGAGTATGTGATATATCAAATACAAATTACACATAAGCTTTGCAGCATAATAAAGGAGATAACTACTTGAGAGACTATTGGGCATTGAATGACTTATTGCCACGAATCACAGCGATAACAACAGATCTCCTAGTGAGTATGGACGTCAATAGCCTATATACAGTGATACCTCAGTATGAGGGAATTGATGTGATCTTGAACTGCCTGTACAAATACCCATATGTTGGACCCCCGCTGAATTCATCAAACAATTACTTACCATATGCTTAAAGAGCAACTACTTTCATTTTGAGCAAAAGTATTCCTTTCAACTGACTGGTACAGCCATGGGTTCCAAAATGGCACCATCATTTGCCAATCTATACATGGAATATGTAGAGGAGGAAGTACTATAATGAAGGAGATACCTATGTGTCTATAATGTAGCGAAATGTACTGACTGCGGTAAGCGCAGGATAATTATAGATCAAGTTACAGGCACATTATTATGCCGGGACTAAGTAGGATGTGCACGCCTCCTTACATCATGATGACATATGTTGATACCCCCACAAAGAGGATTGCATGCTGACGAATACATTCGCAAACTAGAAATAGGTTCAAAGCGCAGGAGATAAAATATGCACACAGGGGGTGTATGTATTGTACAAGCAAGGGGCATGTAGACAGAGGAGTATTAGGCCTAGATTTGGAGTTCGGCGGTAGCCGTCAAAACCAGCGTTAGAGGCTCCTAACGCTGGTTTTGGCCGCCCGCTGGTATTTGGAGTCAGTGATTAAAGGGTCTAACGCTCACTTTTCAGCCGCGACTTTTCCATACCGCAGATCCCCCTACGCCATTTGCGTATCCTATCTTTTCAATGGGATCTTTCTAACGCTGGTATTTAGAGTCGTTTCTGAAGTGAGCGTTAGAGCTCTAAAGACAAAATTCCAGCCGCCTGAAAATAGCAGGAGTTAAGAGCTTTCTGGCTAACGCCGGTTCATAAAGCTCTTAACTACTGTACCCTAAAGTACACTAACACCCATAAACTACCTATGTACCCCTAAACCGAGCTCCCCCCACATCGCCGACACTCGATTAAAATTTTTAACCCCTAATCTGCCGACCGCCACCTACGTTATACTTATGTACCCCTAATCTGCTGCCCCTAACCCCGCCGACCCCTGTATTACATTTATTAACCCCTAACCTGCCCCCCACAACGTCGCCGCCAGCTACTTAAAATAATTAACCCCTAATCTTCCGACCGCAAAGCGCCGCCACCTACGTTATCCCTATGTACCCCTAATCTGCTACCCCTAACACCGCCGACCCCTATATTATATTTATTAACCCCTAATCTGCCCCCCTCAACGTCGCCGACACCTGCCTACACTTATTAACCCCTAATCTGCCGAGCGGACCTGAGCGCTACTATAATAAAGTTATTAACCCCTAACCCGCCTCACTAACCCTATCATAAATAGTATTAACCCCTAATCTGCCCTCCCTAACATCGCCAACACCTAACTTCAATTATTAACCCCTAATCTGACGACCGGAGCTCACCGCTATTCTAATAAATTGATTAACCCCTAAAGCTAAGTCTAACCCTAACACTAACACCCCCCTAACTTAAATATAATTTTAATCTAACGAAATTAATTAACTCTTATTAAATAAATGATTCCTATTTAAAGCTAAATACTTACCTGTAAAATAAATCCTAATATAGCTACAATATAAATTATAATTATATTATAGCTATTTTAGGATTAATATTTATTTTACAGGCAACTTTGTAATTATTTTAACCAGGTACAATAGCTATTAAATAGTTAAGAACTATTTAATAGTTACCTAGTTAAAATAATAACAAATTTACCTGTAAAATAAATCCTAACCTAAGATATAATTAAACCTAACACTACCCTATCAATAAATTAATTAAATAAACTACCTACAATTACCTACAATTAACCTAACACTACTCTATCAATAAATTAATTAAACACAATTCCTACAAATAAATACAATTAAATAAACTAGCTAAGAGGCGGAGCTTGGTGAGCTGCAGAGCAGACGTGCTAACACAGAGCTTGTGAACAAAAAGCCTTTTAAAGTATTAATTACAACATTAATAAGCGCTAAAATACCAACAATACCATTAGAGAAGTATCTGAGAGCCCATAGATAGCTTTCTTGAGAGGTATTTTTATTGCAAGAGAGGATCCGGAGCCAGGCCGATCTGAAGTACCGGAGGAGGTGACAGGAAAGTCCGGGGCTTCGGCCTATACCGGCATCTGAGACAACATAAGAACGGATCGTCTAAAAGAACAGTGGCATATCAATCCGGTTGTAACCGGAACGAGAGAGAAGAATCTACTCAAGTAATCAAATCACAGAGAGAGGGTAAGACATTTTACTCCTTCACACACCCGATAATACATATCTCAGACAGCGGCCTGCACGTCACAGCACAGGGCATTGCGATGCACTTTGGCTAACAGAAAGATATTGCATTAAGGACATTATTGGGAAAGAACGATTTATGCAGGCATCAGCTTCCATATAAGAGCTCTCACAGTTAGCGCTGACAGCTTGGAAATATTCAAGAGTGTAAAGGGGTCTGCAGTGAGGAAGACCTAACAGGCGGGAAAAGTCGCCATTTTTTGTAACAAGACCTAATGTGAGTGCAACCTTCTTTATATATGGACAGTCTCCTTACAAGGCTCCCTATCTCCAAACTCTATACCTGGGCTGTGAAACTTTGTAGCAGCGGCTTGGGAATATTTATAGAGAATTTGCAGGAGCCTTTAAGTCATCTGACAAGAGAGACCACTTAACACATCTATCTCACCTCCTTAAAAGCACAATGTGATAAAGACTGCAATCTTAACATCTATTCTGCCTGACATTGGATTCACATGTACCCTGTAAATAGAGGGTTCCTATCAACATGAGCGTATAACCCTAAAAAGTCCCTATAAATCCTAAGAGTAAACAAGCGCAAGAAATACTGAACACCTAGGTTCCCCACAACCGAAAACCCCAAACAAGAGATACCCTCTATCAAACTTCTCAAAATGAAGAATAAATCACAAACAGTAAAGGAATGCCTATCGAGATCCCAATCTAAACAAAAAGGTATAGATAAAGGTAATTCCCCTGTGGCACCTAGCTCACCAACACAGAGCACTGAGAAACCTGGGGAACCCAGAACAGAGGAAACCAACAAAGAGCTTCTATCCCAAATTAAGTCTTTGTTTCAAGAAGAATTTAAAATGGCTCTAGCTGAGATCAAACAAGACCTCAGAGAGATAGGTGGGAGAACTGCTGATTTGGAAGAAAAACTGGACAGTGTGACCGAAGAAATCCCCATCCTCAGAAACTCGATACAAGATAACTCTGCATATGTCCGTAGACTCGAAGAGCAGATAGAAGATCTGGAAAACAGATCACGCAGATCTAACCTAAGAATCCGAAATCTTCCAGAGTCTTATAGTAATCTAGAGGAAACAGTTACTGAGCTATTTGTACAATTAGTTCCAGATATAGAACCAACCATGCTGCTGATGGACAGGGTCCATAGGGCTCTCACAAGGCCACAACAAAATAACAACAGGGATGTCATCTTAAAACTACATTACTATCACGTTAAAGAACGGATTTTGAAAGCTGCAAGAGACAAAAGATGTATAGAATTTGAAGGACATAATATCCAAATCTACACGGATCTTGCTCCAATTACACTCAGGAAAAGAAGGGATTTGAAACCCATCACTGCCGCTCTCACAAAGGAACATTTAAAATACAGATGGAACTTTCCCTTTAAATTAACCTTCACACACCAGAATGGGAATTACAGCTGTACCACCCTAGAGGAAGGAAAGGCTCTATTAGACCGACTACAAATTCAAAATGACATCACTATTACTCCCACAAGTTCAGTTCCTCCTAGAAAAGCTTTTCAAAAAGAGTGGACACCAGTCGGGAGGAATGGAAAAGCAAAGAAACAGAAGATTACCCCTAACAAAGATCTAGAGGAAGAAGATTCCGACGAAGCTACTGACTCACCTACATGAGACCAATGCTAATATAAGAAGCTGTGAGTCTTTCAGGACTAAATCTCAAGATGTAAGGTCTATCCCATTGAATTGGGACAAGGCCTACATGGTAATGTTTTTCTGTGGCAGACTCATGGTTACTGGGTTTTGTGTTCAAGTTGTTTTATTAACCAGTTCTAGGTTATAATGTTCATAAGTTAAGTCCCTGAGGCATAACTCGCTAAGGTGAGGTAAAGCCCCCTTTCCAGCTCCCCGCTTTCCATGGCTAAGTCCTGCCCCTACGAGGCTCCTACGCTAAAATTTTAGATAAGAGTCATTACTGGCCCCTCTCACCCCTAACTACCAATCTACCTCAAAAGGGAACTCAGGGATCTATACCCTTTAACCCTCACTAAAACGCTGGATTTTACTGTTCAATGTCATCTGTTACACAAATAATATATACTCTTAGGATATGTTCAATACCCCCCCTCACCCAGACCCCCCCTTTTTTGTCTCCCCCCTCCCTTTCCCACGCTCATGTTAAGCACCTGATCAGGTAGAATGAGATGTAACACTTATATGATAAGTCATGCATAAGTCTTTATCTCTAACATTTATATTATTTATGTTTCAATTTTGGTCACTAGTCCTTTGGTCACTTCTTTATGGTGAGTTGGTTCAGAAAGTTGTTGTTGATTTTGTGAAGCCTGAAGAAACAATGTATGTTGTGCTAAACCTCTTTTCTCTCATTCATGAAGGCGTGATTACAACTCCTCTACTGAGGCTGAGCTCGGCCTGGTCCATGAAACCCCTCCTCCAATTCAGAGAGACCACGATCCTCCTCTCGCAGACTCACAGGTACTTTTCTAAAGCAGTCCTCCCCGACACTACAACATGCCCATAAAAATAATATCACATAACGTCAGAGGGCTAAATTCTAACATCAAAAGGAAAAAAGCAATCATGGAATATAAGGCACTGGGGGCTAAGATAATAATGTTGCAGGAAACACATTTCACATCAGCTTATACGCCCACTTACTGGGATAAGGCATACCCCACGCAATTTCATGCTATAGGCCCAAAAAAAAAATGCGGAGTTTCCATACTAATTCACTCATCCCTAAATTTCCAAGAAGAATCGGTAATAAGAGACAAAGAAGGGAGATATCTAATAATACAAGGCTCGATACAAAACACCCCACTCCTATTAGTTAACGTATATGCCCCCAATGAATCGCAGGCTAACTTTATCTCTAAACTAAGCAAGCACCTTACCCTATGGAAAAGATATAAAACTATAGTAGGTGGTGATTTTAATATCACTATGAATGACAAAATCGACAGATCCTCACAAGCACACACATCTCACAACACACCTACAAAACCGAGCAGAATCTTATTAGACTTTACATTAGACCACAACTTAATAGATTGCTGGCGAGCCCGGAATAGGGATGCTAGAGACTACACATACTATTCTCCTATGCACTCTTCACAGTCCAGAATAGACTATATCTTAGTAAGTCAAATTTTAGTACCACTGCTTAACGACGCGTCAATCACAAACTGCTCCTGGTCCGACCACTCCATAATGGAAATCACTCTAGCAGGATTGATTAATCCACATAGGACTAAATCTTGGACCCTAAATGCATCTCTGCTCAGGGAAGGGCCGGAACTAGAAAAGTTAAAACAGCAAATAGTTGAATTCATTACCATTAACAATAACTCCACACAAAACCCTACCCTTGAATGGGGAGCATTGAAGGCTTACACACGAGGCTTACTCATGGCCGAAACCAGAAGACAAAATAAGTTCAGAGAAACTAAAACACTAGAATTAAAAGCAGAAACTAACAGGCTGAGATCACAACTCGGGCTTAATCCCTCCCGATCTTTAGTCAATCAGCTTAAAGCCAAAAATGCAGAGCTAGACTCACTTCTAACCAAAGAGGCAGCTAGATCAATAAAAATAGTAGACACCCAATATTACATCTACGGCAATAAGCCAGACCGAATGCTAGCTAACAAACTGAAAGATATAGTGAAAACCACGACAGTCCCACAGATACAAGCCCCAAATAACAAGACCACCAATGACCCTCAAGACATAGCGAACTTATTCGCAGACTACTATGGTAAACTATATAACTTAACAACAACACATACAGAGAGAAACAGAGCCCTTGATCTATTGTCCTTTCTTGGGGATAGCACTCTACCAACCATCACCACAGACGAACTTGACTCCCTAAATAAACCCATAACCCCAGAAGAGATAATACTCAATATAAAGAACCTCAAACGATCCAAAGCCCCAGGACCCGATGGCTTTTCTGCCATATTCTACAAAATATTACACCCTATCTTAGTACCCCAACTAGTCAAAGTTTTTAATGCTATGATGCAAGATAAGGACATCCCCAGAGAAATGCTGATGGCTCGAATCACAGTGATCCCAAAACCGGGTAAAAACAAGCAACATTGCCAAAACTACAGGCCCATCTCTCTTATCAATCAGGACATTAAACTATTTACCAAAATTTTAGCAAACCGATTCAACCCACTTCTTACTAACTTAATCCACCCAGACCAAGTAGGTTTTATCACGCAAAGAGAAGCCCCAGATAACACGAGGAAAATTATCAATTTGATTAATATAGCCACGATTGAAAGAATGCCTTCTCTGTTCCTCTCGTTGGATGCAGAGAAGGCATTCGATAGAATTAACTGGGACTATATGTTTGCGGTTCTAGAAAAAGTAGGCATCACAGGTCCCTTCTACGATGCCATCAAAACATTATACTCACACCCAACAGCTTATGTCAAATTGTCAGGCTACCAATCGAACCCCATACATGTTAATAATGGAACCAGACAAGGCTGCCCACTGTCCCCGCTTTTATTCGCCTTAAGCATAGAACCATTAGCTATCAAGATAAGGGAAAACCAGGATATTTCTGGTATACAGGTAGGCCAAACAGAACATAAGATCTCCCTATTTGCTGACGACATAATCCTGACATTGACTAAACCCTTACTCTCCCTCCCTCCAGTTTATAAACTAATACAACAATTTGGATCCCTTTCAGGATATAAAATAAATGATGAGAAATGCGAAGCCCTTGGAGTCAGTATCCCAAGCCACACTAAAAAACTAATGGAACTTAACTTCTCATTTAAATGGCCAAAGAAATCCATTAAATACTTAGGAATCAACTTATCTAATAACATACACTCTCTATACCAGCTAAACTACCTTCCTATGTTTAAAAACATTAGAGCCTTAATTACAAAATGGATGAAACTCAAAATCTCATTCTATGGAAGAATTATCTCGACTAAGATGTCCTTATTACCTAAGTTACTTTACTTATTCCGCTCCCTACCCATATCTCTCCCCTTATCAGACCTGCAAAAACTCCAGAAGGACATCTTAAAATTTGTGTGGCAAGGTAAAAGAGCGAGAATCAATAAGAAACTTATGTGTACTGCTAAGGGAGATGGGGGGATAGGTCTCCCAAATCTAATATCGTATTATTATTCAGCCCGCACTGCCCAAACCCTACACTGGTTCAATATCAACAATAATTCACAATGGGTAAATATTGAATCAAGTGTTATGAATACCATCCCATTATCTAACCTCTTATGGACACCTGACACCACATCTACCACCAAAAGATGCGAATATATCACAATCCAACACACCCTACACATTTGGAAAACATTAAACTCTAAATTCCCCTTACTCAATAGGAGATCTATGATCACCCCTTTGATAACTAATAATACCTCTTTTGATAAAACCACTCAACAAAAATGGCGTAATAGAGGACTCTATAGAATTGCAGATATATATAAAGAAGGTAGGATGATTACATATGAACAATATCAGGCTCTAGATCACGAAGACAAGAATATTTGGTATCACTACCTACAATTAAAATCTAGAGCACAGCAAGTCTTAGGGGGGGAGAGGGTCCCAACAAACACCACACTAGAGAGGCTCTGCCTAACGGATCATCAAATCAGAGGGGGCATATCCACCTTGTACACTCTATTCAGCAGCGAACCTCAAGACAGTAAACCACCTATAATGCTAAAATGGGAAAATGACACAGGGAAAACCTGGTCAGTTAAGACGTGGAGAGAGACCCTAGCTGATGGCTTATCTTTCTCGCAAAACGCGACCCTAAGGGAAAATTTCCTTAAGGTAGCTTTCAGATGGTACCTATTCCCAACTAGATCAGGAAATGGAGGAGACCCATCATCCAACCTCTGTTACAGAGGCTGTGGCGAACTTGGGACATACCCACATATGTGGTGGGAATGCAGAAGCGTTAGAGAAACCTGGAACCATACATCTGCTCTTCTGAGCGATATCTTCCAAAAACCAATCATCTTGACTATGGAACAGGCTTTACTCCACTTTCCGATCCCTGGCATATCTAAGTATAATAATAAGTTAGCTAGGTGGATATGTACAATTGTTAGACTAGGCATAGCCCAATTTTGGAAAAAAACTCCCCCTAGTTTTGAAAGGATAAAACAAAAGATGATATTCCATTTTGATATGGCGAGCTCCACAGCAGAATATCTAGATGATAAAAAACCATTCCTTCAACAATGGGAACCCTTTATACATTACTATGAAACCATGAGGAGAGGGGAGGGGGCGGAAGTGGACCGGGCTGAGCAAAGCATTTCAGAAACAACACCATTAACCCCCTCGGGGGTGTAGAGACATCTTTAGAATCTGTTAACTATATACATGGGAATGTAGAGCTTTTTCAATGTATCGAATGACCTTTAAATGCTGAGATTTGTGACCAATGTTTATTGTTTATTGTATATATGAAAATTTTTGAATAAAATATTTTCAACATAAATAAACTAGCTAAAGTGCAAAAAATAAAAAAGAACTAAGTTACAAAAAATAATAAAATATTTACAAACATAAGAAAAATATTACAACAATTTTAAACTAATTACACCTACTCTAAGCCCCCTAATAAAATAACAAAGCCCCCCAAAATAAAAAATTCCCTACCCTATTCTAAATTAAAAAAGTTACAAGCTCTTTTACCTTACCAGCCCTGAACAGGGCCCTTTGCGGGGCATGCCCCAAGAATTTCAGCTCTTTTGCCTGTAAAAAAAAAACATACCATACCCCCCCCCAACATTACAGCCCACCACCCACATACCCCTAATCTAACCCAAACCCCCCTTAAATAAACCTAACACTAAGCCCCTGAAGATCTTCCTACCTTGTCTTCACCATACCAGGTTCACCGATCCTCCTGGCTCCAACATCTTCATCCAACCCAAGCGGGGGTTGGCGATCCATCATCCGGTGCTGAAGAGGTCCAGAAGAGGCTCCAAAGTCTTCCTCCTATCCGGCAAGAAGAGGACATCCGGACCGGCAAACATCTTCTCCAAGCGGCATCTTCAATCTTCTTCCATCCGGTGCGGAGCGGGTCCATCTTGAAGCAGGCGACGCGGATCCATCCTCTTCTTCCGTTGTCTCCCGACGAATGACGGTTCCTTTAAGGGACGTCATCCAAGATGGCGTCCCTCGAATTCCGATTGGCTGATAGGATTCTATCAGCCAATCGGAATTAAGGTAGGAATTTTCTGATTGGCTGATCCAATCAGCCAATCAGATTGAGCTCGCATTCTATTGGCTGTTCCGATCCGCGTCGCCTGCTTCAAGATGGACCCGCTCCGAACCGGATGGAAGAAGATTGAAGATGCCGCTTGGAGAAGATGTTTGCCGGTCCGGATGTCCTCTTCTTGCCGGATAGGAGGAAGACTTTGGAGCCTCTTCTGGACCTCTTCAGCACCGGATGATGGATCGCCAACCCCCGCTTGGGTTGGATGAAGATGTTGGAGCCAGGACGGATCAGTGAACCTGGTATGGTGAAGACAAGGTAGGAAGATCTTCAGGGGCTTAGTGTTAGGTTTATTTAAGGGGGGTTTGGGTTAGATTAGGGGTATGTGGGTGGTGGGCTGTAATGTTGGGGGGGGGGTATGGTATGTTTTTTTTTTACAGGCAAAAGAGCTGAAATTCTTGGGGCATGCCCCGCAAAGGGCCCTGTTCAGGGCTGGTAAGGTAAAAGAGCTTGTAACTTTTTTAATTTAGAATAGGGTAGGGAATTTTTTATTTTGGGGGGCTTTGTTATTTTATTAGGGGGCTTAGAGTAGGTGTAATTAGTTTAAAATTGTTGTAATATTTTTCTTATGTTTGTAAATATTTTATTATTTTTTGTAACTTAGTTCTTTTTTATTTTTTGTACTTTAGCTAGTTTATTTAATTGTATTTATTTGTAGGAATTGTGTTTAATTAATTTATTGATAGAGTAGTGTTAGGTTAATTGTAGGTAATTGTAGGCAGTTTATTTAATTAATTTATTGATAGGGTAGTGTTAGGTTTAATTATATCTTAGGTTAGGATTTATTTTACAGGTAAATTTGTTATTATTTTAACTAGGTAACTATTAAATAGTTCTTAACTATTTAATAGCTATTGTACCTGGTTAAAATAATTACAAAGTTGCCTGTAAAATAAATATTAATCCTAAAATAGCTATAATATAATTATAATTTATATTGTAGCTATATTAGGATTTATTTTACAGGTAAGTATTTAGCTTTAAATAGGAATCATTTATTTAATAAGAGTTAATTTATTTCGTTAGATAAAAATTATATTTAACTTAGGGGGGTGTTAGTATTAGGGTTAGACTTAGCTTTAGGGGTTAATACATTTATTATAGTAGCGGTGAGGTCCGCTCGGCAGATTAGGGGTTAATAATTGAAGGTAGGTGTCGGCGATGTTAGGGAGGGCAGATTAGGGGTTAATACTATTTATGATAGGGTTAGTGAGGCGGATTAGGGGTTAATAACTTTATTATAGTAGCGCTCAGGTCCGCTCGGCAGATTAGGAGTTAATAAGTGTAGGCAGGTGTCGGCGACGTGGAGGGGGGCAGATTAGGGGTTAATAAATATAATATAGGGGTCGGCGATGTTAGGGCAGCAGATTAGGGGTACATAGGGATAACGTAGGTTGCGGCGGTTTACGGAGCGGCAGATTAGGGGTTAAAAAAAATATGCAGGTGTCAGCGATAGCGGGGGCGGCAGATTAGGGGTTAATAAGTGTAAGGTTAGGGGTGTTTAGACTTGGGGTACATGTTAGAGTGTTAGGTGCAGACGTAGGAAGTGTTTCCCCATAGGAAACAATGGGGCTGCGTTAGGAGCTGAACGCTGCTTTTTTGCAGGTGTTAGGTTTTTTTTCAGCTCAAACAGCCCCATTGTTTCCTATGGGGGAATCGTGCACGAGCACGTTTTTGAGGCCGGCCGCTTCCGTAAGCAACTCTGGTATCGAGAGTTGCATTTGCGGTAAAAATGCTCTACGCTCCTTTTTTGGAGCCTAACGCAGCATTTGTTTGAACTCTCGATACCAGAGTTAAATTTATGGTGCGGCCAGAAAAAAGCCCGCGGAGCGTTAACAGCCCTTTTACCGCCGAACTCCAAATCTAGGCCTTAGTATGGTGTGTGTAAGGCGCAACATATCGCTCAAGAGGTGAAAAACAAATATGGTGAATGTGGTCAAACAAGGGTACATGTAAATAGCAGTTTTAAAGGAATGCAAAGTATGCACGCTGAGATATTTGTCAGTCTATTGTAAAAAGTATCATATTACTCAAGGCGGAATAAATTATATATGGTCGAAGATAAAAGGATATTAATAAGATTGGCATATTGGCACAAAAGTGCAATATAAGTTGGCCAATTCTTCTCCATTAGAAATGCGTAGAGCGAACTAAGGCAATAAGCTGATCAGGGAGTTACAACCTCTACTCAGCAAAAAACAATCACATTGTAGAGTGCCCACAATATAATAAGCCGGGTCCATATGCAGCACGTGTAATTTGTAGATATCGAATAATGTCTGTATGTGATGGGTCTAGACACAGTAAATTAGCTAGAGGGAAGCAATTAATTTGTTAACCGTTTGAGATTATATGGGGATTGCATGGCTTAAAAGAAAATAAAAAGAGTAAAATTATATAATACGAGTCAGTACTAGTGTAGGACTTTATATGTGTGTCAAATGTATATATATCTTGGTCAAGCAATTGAGAACATATATAAGATAAGAGGATCTATTTCACAAATAGCAAATAGGCATTCTTATGCACAACTGATAAGGAAGCAGTGGACAATTCACATAGAATATTAAAAAAAAAACAATTCCAGTCTACCCCAGCATTAAGTCCTCTAAGGTAGACAGTATCAAGTCTGTACATCCATCGTGCTTTTTTTGTAGAAGTAATTTGTTTCTGTCACCTCCTTTAGGTAATGTAGGTACATGATCAATTAGTTGAAATCTCAGATCTTTGACAGTATGTCCATTTTCCATAAAGTGTCTCGCCACAGGTTGGTCGATCTCACCTTTCTCTATTGCAGTGCGTATGGCAATCCGGAGATTCGCCATTCTCTTTTTGATATCGTCTGACGTTTTCCCCACATAAAATAATCCATAAATGCAGCTCAGCATATATACCACATATGGGGTTGTGCATGAAAGATAATGTTTAATCTGGTATCTTCTGTTGGTGTGTGGGTGTCTGAAGTTATTGCCCTGTATCATTGAATGACAGGTGACACAACTAGGGCACCTGTATAAACCCTTTTTGGTAGGTTGCAGCCATGATTGTTTTTTATAGCAGTGTAGGTTGTCAGTCAATACTAACATATCCTGCAGGCTCCCACCATGTTTAAAGCCGTCTCTAGGTGCTTCATACTTCTCATATGGTATGGATATGTCATGGTTGACAACATGCCAATCCTGTTTAAGTAGTTTCCCCATATTTCTTTATTGAGGGTAGTAGGTGGTGGTGAGATTCATCCTCACTGTATCATCTTTAGCCTTACAGATCACCATCGGTTATTTCTGTGTTGTTAGTGCTGCTGCTCTCTTAGCCAGGACAATGTCCTCATTCTTATAGCCCCTAGCAGCAAACTTGTTCACCATTTGTTGGAATTGTATCATTTTCTTTGCATCCAAAGTATTGTTTCTGGTAACACTTAACATCTGGGCCTTCGGTATAGTCCTCACCAATGGTCTAGGTTAACTGCTGTTGGCATGTAAGATCAAGTTCCTATCTATTAATTTCTTGAACAGTGTGGTACATAGTATGTCATTCTCCTTATAGATCCATAGAGCCAAGAAATCAATTGTGGTTTTACTTGAAGTGATCTTCAGTTTAGTGGGGCAACTGGATTCGTTGAGTGTTCATTAAGGGTCTGTTCATCCTCTCTCCTTATCAGCAAGATGTTGATGTAGCAACGGTAGAATATTACCTTAGGATGCTGGTCAATCCGTAGTACTTCCTCCTCTACATATGCCATGTATAGATTGGCAAATGAAGGTGCCATGTTGGAACCCATGGCCGTACCAGTCAGTTGAAGGTAATACTTTTTGCTCAAAACCAAAGTAGTTGCTCTTTAAGCATATGGTAAGTAATTGTTTGATGAATTCAGCGGGGGGGGGTCCAACATATGGGTATTTGTACAGGCAGTTCAAGATCACATCAATTCCCTCATCCTTAGGTATCACTGTATATAGGCTATTGA
Source organism: Bombina bombina (assembly GCF_027579735.1). Taxonomy (NCBI): domain Eukaryota; kingdom Metazoa; phylum Chordata; class Amphibia; order Anura; family Bombinatoridae; genus Bombina; species Bombina bombina. The sequence continues at coordinate 593,155,816 of NC_069500.1, forward strand.
CGTCCATACTCACTAGGAGATCTGTTGTTATCTCTGTGATTATGTGTAATTTGTATTTGATATATCACATACTCAATTGATTCCAGTTAGGACAGTAGCATAGATTCTGTTTTTTCACTTGTAAATACTATTTCCACTAAGTCCCTAGTTATATTTCTTATATCTATTACCACGGGTATTGCATTTTTACGGTATAATATCTTCTTGTTATGGTTAATATCTGTTTATATCCCTTAGATCACATATATATATATATATATATATATATATATATATATAGAAAAACATTTTGTCATCCCGCAGCTCCAGGAAAAAAAAGAGAAATGCTGTGAAGAGTCTTTTTTTCTTAAAAACAAGAGTAAATTTTATTTTCAAAAATATTTAAAAAAAACATGTAAAAACATGTAAACCATGTAAGCTAGTCGCAGGCCTGCAACAAGGTGTTCAGAACCCAACGCCAAACATGTTTCGGGCCAAGCTTCAGCCCTTGTTCACTGGCATAGTTTGGGTTCACACCTGCTAGTGCTATTTAAAGATAAGGTGCTTAAAATGATTGCAGGCACCTGTACAATGTTAACTCTTTGTGGAATATTAAACATATAGCAATGAGAAGTACTAATACATTTTGCCTTATACCTATAACTTTACTAAATTCAAAGGATATTTTGAAGCAATATTTAAATTAAATTTAGAATATTATATTTGTTGTGTGAAGTATACTTTCTAACAAATTTTATAAATTCAGTAAAATAGATCTACATCCATGATTGAATTTAGACCAGAGGGGTGTTTTGTCTGTAAATTGAAGATCCAAAACACTTCTCTCTGGTCCAAACGCCTTTCCCTGTCTCCCCCTCTCCTATATCTTGGTATGTGATCTATGCCTTGTACAGTTAATAGGGATTCATTGGAATTGTGTTCCTGTCTAAAGTGCTTTGCTATGGGAGTTGTACTGTCAGAATTTCCTATGTCCCTCAAATGTTGTAAGACTCTGTCACGTAGGGCACGTTTCGTGCGCCCTACGTATTGCTTTTTGCATCCCTGACATGTCAGGAGATAGATAACATGTGTGGTGTTACATGTAATTCTGTAACGTATGTCAAATTCTTTGCCTGTTGTACTTGATTTAATTTTTTTTCCTTGTTCTATGTGTAGGCAAGTTTTGCAAATTTTACCATTACATTTGTTACATCCTAGTCTTTGGGTGAGCCATGTCTGTTTACTGTTGCTAGGCAACATTGACGGAGCAAGAATGCTTCCTAAAGTTTTTGCTCTACGAGCTGAAGAGAAGCAACCTTCATTAACAATTTTCTTTAATTTAGTGTCACTTTCTAAGATGGGTAAGCAACCACGTACAATATCACAAATTTTGTTAAAATCTCTGCTGTAATTTGTGATAAAAGTGGGCTTATTATGTTGTCTTTGTTTTTTTGTTGTGTCTTGGTATATCAAATCGTCTCTGTAAATAAGATCTACTTTTTTCTTTGTTTTAGTTAGAAGGTCTGTTTTGTAACCCCTGGCCTCCAGTCGTTGATTGGTCTGTTCGGCATGCATTTGAAATTTTGTTTCTGTTGTACAATTACGTTTTGTCCTAATTAGTTGTCCATATGGAATAGATTCAATTGTGTGTTTAGGGTGACATGAAGAAGAGTGCAGAATGGTGTTACCTGCTGTGCTTTTTCTAAAAAGTTCTATATCAATAGAATGTGTGTCATTGTTGGATGTTAAAGTGACATCCAAAAAGTTTATAGTGTTAGCATTTTCAGTCATAGTGAAAGATAAGTTGAGTTTGTTGCTGTTGACATAGTCAAGAAACCTGGCAACTGATTGCTGGTCTCCATCCCACACCAACACCAAATCGTCAATGTACCTGCCAAAGTAAACAATGTGATCTCGGAAGGGATTAGTATCTCCAAAGACGTGGCACCGTTCCCAGAACCCCATATAGAGGTTAGCATAGGAAAGGGCAAATTTGGCCCCCATAGCGGTGCCACGTCTCTGGAGATAGTAATGATCCTCAAACATAAAAAAAATTATGTGTAAGAAGATATTCAACAGCTGTGTGAATGAATTGATTAGTGAAAAAATCATACGTGGTATGGTGAGTAAGAAAAAAATGAAGTGCTTCCAAACCTAAGGTATGAGGAATAGTGGTATACAGTGAAGTAACGTCTAGAGTGACAAATCTGTAAGAGTCACACCATGTAACATGTTTGATTTTTTCAATGAATGATTTTGTGTCTTTCAAGTAACCATATAAGTCAACAACTATAGGTTGTAAGTAAGTATCAACCAAATCAGATAACCTTTCATTTAAAGAACCTATGCCTGCCACTATTGGGCGGCCTGGGGGGTGTATAGGATCTTTGTGTAGCTTTGGAAGCTGATGAAATATAGGAACACAAGGATTTTTAGGCAGTAAATACTCCATGACCTTTTCAGAAAATACTCCATCTAGTCTAGCTTTGTGTATTATTTCTGACAGAATCTTACTGTATAGCTTAGTAGGGTCAGATGGAAGTAGTTGGTATACATCTTTGTTTGTAAGTTGTCTATTAGCTTCAATTAGGTAGTCTTTCCTATTTAAGATTACTGTATTACCACCTTTATCTGATTCCTTGATAACTATACTCTGATCGTCTTTGAGTGTCTGGATAGCTTTTCTCTCTTGAGATGTCAAATTGCTATCTTTGTATGTATTTCTCTTTTTGTTCTTGTTGTTTAATGCAATTAATTGTGTTTCAAGAGTTTGCTGAAATACTTGTAAATGTTGACCCCGACTGTGAATGGGGTAAAAAACACTTTTTTCTTTAAACCTTTTCAGATTAATATCTTCCTCTGAAGGACCAGATCTGGCTGTTTGCGTAGAGTCATTCTCCTCAATGAGTTCTTGCATATCTACCATTGCGGTATAGTCATTGAAATTAAAATTAGGAGTTTGTTGAACGCAAACAGCCTGATCATTTACTTCTTCATTTACAATTTCATCATCATTTGCAAAATGTTTTTTCAAGGTTAGGCTTCTGACGAATCTGTTTACATCTAACACTGTGGAGAAAAGGTTAAAATTACAACTAGGTGCAAAGTTAAGGCCCCTTTGCAATAGAGAAATTTCTTGTTCAGTGAGGCATCTAGAGGATAAATTAACTACATTGTTTAATGATGATTTATATATATATATATATATATATATATATATATATGCTATATTATCTTGTTCACTAATCAGTTATTATTATAATACAGTCAATGTTTTATGTTTGTTTTGGTGTTACTATGGTAACCCTTTGTAGTTTTTTCTGTCAGTGGGTGGGGCTTCCTACTCTTGAAATTGTTTGCTGTGAGATTCATTATTGTTGGTCTGATGAAGGGGTGAACACCCCGAAACGTCACTAAAGAATAAATTAAGTTTGGACACTTGAAAAGACCAATGAGTGCTTTGTACATTTTGTACATTATAAAAAAATATATATATATATATACACAATGAATAGACTGCAGCACTCCTGGATTTCAATACAGTGATTTATTACAAGCTCACAAACATAGGCGAAACAAAGCCACAAATATATAGGCAGTAAATTCATGCAATTACATGTGTTCAGTATTAATTCATTAGAATTTAAAGAGACACATATTATATTTATATTTTATATTTTTTATACACAGTGTGAAGTGAATATCAACAATGTTACATAATTTTTATTTATTTTTTAAAATCTCATTTTTTATTGTTGAGAAAGACAATATGTACACACCAATGTTTACATAGACAGTATCAATTGGCATACTCCAGTCAATTCCACCATCAAACATAATATAGCATGTGAGCAGATCCCTCTTCTGCTGTTATTATACCTTTGCATTGATAGCATTTCTGGAGTCAAACCTAGCTGTTATGTTTAATATCTGTTTATATCCCTCAGATCACTTATATATGTATATATATATATATATATATATATATATATATATATATATATATATATGCTATATTATCTTGTTCACTAATCAGTTATTATTATAATACAGTCAATGTCTTATGTTTGTTTTGGTGTTACTATGGTAACCCTTTGGCGTTTTTTCTGTCAGTGGGTGGGGCTTCCTACTCTTGAAATTGTTTGCTGTGAGATTCATTATTGTTGGTCTGATGAAGGGGTGAACACCCTGAAACGTCACTAAAGAATAAATTAAGTTTGGACACTTGAAAAGACCAATGAGTGCTTTGTTCTACATACATTATAAAAAAAATATATATATACACAATGAATAGACTGCAGCACTCCTGGATTTCAATACAGTGATTTATTACAAGCTTATAAACATAGGCGAAACAAAGCCACAAATATATAGGCAGTAAATTCATGTAATTACATGTGTTCGGTATTAATTCATTAGAATTTAAAGAGACACATATTATATTTATATTTTATATTTTTTATACACAGTGTGAAGTGAATATCAACAATGTTACATAATTTTTATTTATTTTTTAAAATCTCATTTTTTATTGTTGAGAAAGACAATATGTACACACCAATGTTTACATAGACAATATCAATTGGCATACTCCAGTCAATTCCACCATCAAACATAATATAGCATGTGAGCAGATCCCTCTTTTCCTGTTATTATACCTTTGCATTGATAGCATTTCTGGAGTCAAACCTAGCTGTTCTATGACTACAACCACAGTTTCCAAAACAGGCCCTTCGACATCTATGTTCAAAAGACAAGTTCGTTTCAATGTCTGTCCATACCTTCCCAACATTTAGGTTTTTTTTTTTCTTTAATTTAATAACCTAACATAAGCCTACCCTGTGTGCTTCTTTCTTCTTTTTGTTTTCTATATCCATCATACATCAAGTCAAACAAGGGATCAGTTGGCTTGATAGGAACAGCACCATACACAGCCTGCATCAAACAGAAGCGGAATAGGAATCTGTATTAAACCGAAGCTGAGCTATATTAAAACATATGGACACAGGGATATATTTCTACACAGCACATTTAGATTGATTATTTTGAAACAAAGCACTACCTGCTGGATTTCAAATAAGGTACTGTGACCCATACGGATGTTTGGAACTTTGTCTCAATAAGAACTTTACCTTTTTATTTTATGTACAAGCTAATAGTGACTGGGTTGTTATTATAATTAACACTTGTTCCCGTACGAGATAGGTTGAATAATACTGTGTGTATATTTATATGTTTCACCACTACCTTTGAAACACATATATAGTGGTGTGATTATTATTTTTTATAAATCTAAGATATAATTATATGAAATATACACAGGTGTGATACAGTAGTAAGATATACATATATACGGCTAGATTTAGAGTTTTGTTGGTAAAGACCCGCGTAGCTAACGCAGCTTTTTTCCTACCGCTGCTTCCAAACAACGCTGGTATTTAGAGTTGTGTGAAGGGCTGCGTTAGGCTCCAAAAAGGGAGCGTTGAGCCGAATTTACCGCCACTTCAACCCTCAATACTAGCATTGCTTACGGTAGCGGTAAGCTGACAAAAACGTGCTCGTGCATGATTCCCCCATAGGAAACAATGGGGCAGTTTGGGCTGAAAAAAAACCTAACACCTGCAAAAAAGCAGCATTAAGCTCCCAACGCAGCCCCATTGTTTCCTATGGGGAAACACTTTCTAAGTCTGCCCCTAACACCCTAACATGAACCCCAAGTCTAAACACCCCTAATCTTACACTTATTAACCCCTAATCTGCCGACCCCGCTATCGCTGACACCTGCATTACACAATTAAACCCTAATCTGCCGCTCCAGACACTGCCACCACTTACATTATTCCTATGAACCCATAATCTGCTGCCCCCAACATCGCTGACACCTACATAATATTTATTAACCCCTAATCTGCCCCCCCCCCCAACGTCGCCGCCACCTAACTTCAAGTATTAACCCCTAATCTGCCGACCGGACCTCGCCGCTACTATAATAAATGTATTAACCCCTAAAGCTAAGTCTAACCCTAACCCTAACACCCCCCTAAATTAAATATAATTTTAATCTAACAAAATAAATTAACTCTAATTAACTAAAGTATTCCTATTTAAAACTAAATACTTACCTATAAAATAAACCCTAATATAGCTATAATATAACGAATAATTATATTGTGGCTATTTTAGGATTTATATTTATTTTACAGGCAACTTTGTATTTATTTTAACTAGGTACAATAGCTATTAAATAGTTATTAACTATTTAATAGCTACCTAGTTAAAATAATTACAAAATTACCTGTAAAATAAATCCTAACCTAAGTTACAATTAAAACTAACACTACACTATCATTAAATTAATTTAAAAAATTAGCTACCAATACCTACAATTAAATTCAATTAAATAAACTAAACTAAATTACAAAAAAACAAACACTAAATTACAGAAAATAAAAAAATATTACAATAATTTTAAACTAATTACACCTAATCTAAGCCCCCTAATAAAATAAAAAAAACTAAATAAAAGTCCCTACCCTATTCTACATTAAAAAGTAATCAGCCCTTTTACCAGCCCTTAAAAGGGCTTTTTGCGGGGCATGCCCCAAAGTAATCAGCTCTTTCGCCTGTAAAAAAAAATACAAAACCCCCCTAACATTAAAACCCACCACCCACATACCCCTACTCTAAACCACCCAAACCCCCCTTAAATAAACCTAACACTACCCCCCTGAAGATCTCCCTACCTTGAGTCGTCTTCACCCAGCCGGGCCAAAGTCTTCATCCGATGGGGCAGAAGAGGACATCCAGACCGGCAGACATCTTCATCCAAGCGGCATCTTCTATCTTCATCCATCCGGAACGGAGCGGAGCCATCTTCTTCCCAGCCGACGCGGATCCATCCTCTTCAAACGATGCCTACTCGCCGAATGAAGGTTCATTTAAATGACGTCATCCAAGATGGCGTCCCTCGGATTCCGATTGGCTGATAGGATTCTATCAGCCAATCGGAATTAAGGTAGGAAAAATCTGATCAATTTGGATCAGCCAATCGGATTGAACTTGAATCTGATTGGCTGATTGAATCAGCCAATCAGATTTTTCCTACCTTAATTTGAGGGACGCCATCTTGGATGACGTCATTTAAAGGAACCTTCATTCGGCAAGTAGGCATCGGTTGAAGAGGATGGATCCGCGTCGGCTGGGAAGAAGATGGCTCCACTCCGGATGGATGAAGATAGAAGATGCCGCTTGGATGAAGATGTCTGCCGGTCCGGATGTCCTCTTCTGTCCGGATAGGATGAAGACTTTTGCCGCTCTGGATGTCCTCTTCTGCCCCATCGGATGAAGACTTCGGCCCGGCTGTGTGAAGACGACTCAAGGTAGGGAGATCCTCAGGGGGGTAGTGTTAGGTTTATTTAAGGGGGGTTTGGGTGGGTTAGAGTAGGGGGTATGTGGGTGGTGGGTTTTAATGTTGGGGGGGTTGTATTTTATTTTACAGGCAAAAGAGCTGATTACTTTGGGGCATGCCACACAAAAAGCCCTTTTAAGGGCTGGTAAAAGAGATGATTACTTTGTAATGTAGAATAGGGTAGGGACTTTTATTATTTATTTTTATTTTTTTATTTTATTAGGGGGCTTAGATTAGGTGTAATTAGTTTAAAATTATTGTAATATTTTTTTATTTTCTGTAATTTAGTGTTTGTTTTTATTTGTAATTTAGTTTAGTTTATTTAATTGTTTTTAATTGTAGGTATTGGTAGCTAATTTATTTAATTAATTTAATGATAGTGTAGTGTTAGGTTTAATTGTAACTTAGGTTAGGATTTATTTTACAGGTAATTTTGTAATTATTTTAACTAGGTAGCTATTAAATAGTTAATAACTATTTAATAGCTATTGTACCTAGTTAAAATAAATACAAAGTTGCCTGTAAAATAAATATAAATCCTAAAATAGCTACACTATAATTATTCGTTATATTTTAGCTATATTAGGGTTTATTTTACAGGTAAGTATTTAGTTTTAAATAGGAATATTTAGTTAATAAGAGTTAATTTATTCCATTAGATTAAAATTATATTTAATTTAGGGGGGTGTTAGGGTTAGGGTTAGACTTAGCTTTAGGGGTTAATACATTTATTATAGTAGCGGCGAGGTCCGGTTGGCAGATTAGGGGTTAATACTTGAAGTTATGTGGCGGCGACGTTGGGGGGGCAGATTAGGGGTTAATAAATATTATGTAGGTGTTGGCGATGTTAGGGGCAGCAGATTAGGGGTTCATAGGGATAATGTAGGTGGCGGCGATGTGCGGTCGACAGATTAGGGGTTACAAATATTTATTATAGTGGTGGCGATGTGTGGGGACCTCGGTTTAGGGGTACATAGGTAGTTTATGGGTGTTAGTGTACTTTAGAGCACTGTAGTTAAGAGCTTTATATACTAGCGTTAGCCCATAAAGCTCTTAACTACAGCCTTTCCATGGGCGTTAGGAGTATTGTAGGTAGGGGCTGTACCGCTCACTTCAGCCAAGACTCTAAATACTGGCATTAGGAAGATCCCATTGAAAAGATAGGATACGCAATTGGCGTAAGGGAATCTGCGGTATGGAAAAGTTGCGGCTTGAAAGTGAGCGGTACACCTTTACCTGGCCGACTCTAAATACCAGCGGGCGGCCAAAAGCAGCGTTAGGACCCCTTAACGCTGCTTTTGACGGCTAACGCAGAACTCTAAATCTAGGTGATAGTGTTTACTATTAGTGAAGGATATGAGCAAACAATTAAATTATTATCTGCAGTAGATACATTTAGTTCAGGTCGAGCGCAATATCTAATATTCTACTTAGTATTCTAACCTAAGCCTAACTGTTTAACACAAACATTAAATAATTAAACACACACAAAGGTATCCTAGAAATTGGCATAATCATCGAACGTGAGGCCCAGCGGCCGCGCAAGAAGAAAAAAAGGGGGGGGGGGGTTAGGGGAAGGGTTGTGGGGAGTATGGTCAAATATGTCCTTCTAATTATCTTGTTATTCCTCTCAGAATAAATGTTTCCATTCTCCTCTCAGCCTGGCCTCCGTAAATATTACAGAATCTTTAAATGGTATTAAGATCATCCTCTGTATTTCTAATTCAAAGGTCAGGATGAGTCTGCGCCATTTCCGTAGGAAAAGGTTCAGTCTTTTTTGAACGTCCACTCTGACGTCCATTTGTTCTGTAAATATTTGATTATTGTGATAGGGGTAAAAGTTTCCAGCTCCTCATTTGTGCCTGAAGCTTGGCACACAGGGTTGTTAGATTATTGGAGTATAGTTAGTTAGGGTTGGCCGATATCTTAATACTCAGATAAGTGATATCATTCTTAGTTACGGTGAAAGGGTACTCATCAGTTGAGCTTGCTTTCTTATGAAGCCAGAGGATCTCAGACTTTCGCATGTTTACCTTATAGCCTGAAAAAAGGCCAAATTCATGGGGAGCATCCATGATGTGGGGGATATGTGTCAGTGGATCTTGGACAAACAGAAGCATATCGTCCAGCACTAGGTGTTGGGGTGCTCCTGCTATATCAATACCAGGGAAGAGTTATCGCAGCTTAATGGCTAATGGTTCCAAGGCTATGTTGAAGAGAAGGGGCGACAAAGGGCAACCCTGTCTGGTACCCCTTTGGAGGTGGACGTCTGGTGAGAACATATTGTTAATGAGTATATTCAACAACGGTGAGCTATATAGGTTCTGTATGAATGCCAAACCTGAAAAGTTAGCTTTAAGCATGGCAGAAAAGAGGTAGTTCAATTCCACTCAGTTGAAGGCCTTCTCTGCATCCAGAGACAGCAGGAAGGCTTCCAGTCCAGTCTTTCCCGAGGCGTCATGTCCTTTAGCCCAGAAGTGCTGAATCACCTGCAAAACTCTTCGCACATTAACCACCGACGATCTCGCGTACATGAAACCCGTTTGGTCCTCATGGACTATGCTAGGCAAAATAAATTTCAGCCTTTCGGCTAAGAGTTTGGCTAGTATCTTATAGTCCGAACTCAATAGTGAGATCGGCCTATAAGACTCAGGAAACAGACTATCTTTTCCCGGCTTCGGGATCAGTGTGATGTAAGCTGCCGAAAATGCAGGGGCGGGTGTTATTTCTCCCCCAAAATAGTCAGCAAATAGTCCGGTAAGTATCGGGGACACTTGGGGCTTGAGCAGGCGGTAGAACTCAATCGGCAGTCCATCTGGGCCTGGTGCCTTGCCCAGTAATATAGAGATAATGGTCTTTTCAACCTCCTCTCTCCCAATAGGGGCATTCAGTTTTTCCCGTTGAGCCTCCGAGATCCGTGGAATATTAATAGATTCCCAGAACCTCTCCTGCTTCTCATTCCCGTGTGCACATTTGCTGGTATATAGAGAAGAATAGTAAGAAGCAAATGCTTCAGCTATTGATTTGGAGTCTCAGACAATTTTTCCCTGGGATTTCAATGCAGCTACATGTTTAGTGGACCGATTTATCTCCATACCGGTAATACTTGCCTCTGGTACGCAGAAGTGACTGTGAGGCCTGGTGCGCCAATAATGCATCATACTCTTTTATAATATCTATATATCTCTGATAATTCTGGATATCGGGAGTGGTACAGTACAGGAGATAAGCTTCCGCCATATTATCTCTTAATTGGTTAATTTTTTCCGTACATTGTTTTTTCCGGCAGGCTAGGTAGGCAAACACCCAAAACAGTTCCGGTGTCTCAAGATGTTGTATATTATTTGCCCGAAAATCATCCCAGCAATGTATCGAATAATTTTGAAATTCTTTGGTGGACATTAAATATTTTGGGAATCTGAAAATTTGTCTATTACTCAGGTGGGTATCCTCACTTATGAAAAGCGCTATGGGGGCATGGTCAGAGACCACAACCTCTCCAATTTTAGTGTCTATCACCTGTGTGACTAACAAGTTCGAGATCATTAAGAGATCTATATGCGATATAGGGGGCGAAGCCCTTGAGATGCAAGTATAATCCTTTCCATCTGGATGTAATTGTCGCCATGTGTCCACAATGTCCAGGGACCTCCCCAGTAGAGCAAAGGTCTCCCTCTCAAATTTACCTGAGATCCTAGGGGTCTTCCCAGCTTTTGTTTTGTTCAAATCTCTAAGTCTATCGCAATGAGTATTGGGGGCAAGGTTAAAATCTACTCCCACTATAATATGAGTGCCCAGGTATGGAGTAGTGTGGATACTAGGATTTCCCAAAATGTTCTATCTTTTTGATTAGGGGCGTATATGTTACATAAAGTGTATATTTTCCCTGCAGTGCAATTGTACTATAATGTATCTGCCCTCTTGATCTTTAAGTACCTTCATGATGTTGTACTCCAACTTCCTCCCAAAAAGTATAGCCACCCCTCTACTATCAGTTTTGTACGATGCAAATTCAAACCTCCCCACCCAGTCCAATATTAACTTTTCATGTTCTATATCTGAAAGATGCATCTCCTGGAGGAAGGCAATAGTCACCCTCTTTGTCCTAAGCTGAGTTAGAATAGTTCTCCTATTGATGGGGGAGTGAATTCCCCCTACATTCCACGAGTACAGATTGAATCTAAAACTCTAAAATGAACCTGGAGTGTACGTTGTGTCCTTCTTGAGAAAAGAATGTAGTGCATGTGGATGCAGCAGGGGGAGGGAGAGGAGGAAGGAGGGGAGAGAGGTAAAGGTAAAAAAAAAAAAAATTACGTCGAGCCATCACCAAGCCCTACCATCCAACTAGGTACTCCTTCTGTATTTGGGAAGAAAGAATATTTGTCACCTTGTTACCATCAATTGCATTTCATAACATTCACAATTTAACATAGTGGGACAAGTGTTTCCTTCCTGTGTTATATGCCTTTGTTTTAACTTCATTCCAGGTATAAACCAACATACAAACTTCAGATAATATATAAAAAACTTTCCTATCTCCTGATAGAGATAGCCTATCCAACAATTGGTATTTTCATGCTCATCCACTAGGATCCTAACCAATAACCATATTAAGAAACCATAGTGATAAGTATACAAAACAAGACTGTGGGGAGCCCCCCTGTCAAAATGAATTATCATCTCTGTCTTGGCTATATAAGCCATCACTCAACCTGTAAAAGATAAATCATAGCTATTTCTAGCACAGTGTGGTCTATAACCCTTCTCCTCCCCTAGAATGAAAATAATGTGCAATATACCTCCTTTTAAATATGTACATGGGTTTTATGTATTTTAAAATAAATGTTTTGTGTATATATTTATTCTCTTCTTGTGATAACTTTGTGATGTATTGATTTTTTACATCCACAAGATGGCACTGGTGTGCAATTAGTTTAACACATGAAGATGAATAACAGGTGAGGGTATATAAAGGTATTTACCTGTGTATGCTCAATTATACATGACTAAGAGCTTTCAATAGGCTTAAAACGTTGTATGTTTTCTTCTGAGGACCCCATGTGGAAATAAAGGTTCTTTTAAAAGAATTTTGGAGGCTGGAATATTCTTTGCTTTTAGATTGTATATTGGGACTTGGCAGGTCCTTTTATTTTATTTAGGACTGGTGTGCTGTTTTCCAAAACCTTCAGAGTGATTACCTCCCCTAGAATGGCCAGGGATCCTGGAGCCATTTTCTGTGTCTATATACTCTTGTGCTGTTTGTGGCAAATCAAAAAACTTAGGGCCTCTGGGGGTAGCTATCTTAAGCTTAGCCGGGTACAGCAAATAGGCCTGTCTACCCTCCCGGTGTAGCTTTGAACAAATTGAGGAGAATTTTCTACGACTTCTCATTAGGTCTACCGAGTAGTCCTGGAACAGCAAAAGTCTAGAGTTTTCATAGGTCAGGGTCTCAACCTTTCTATATGCCCTCAGGATAAGGAGTTTGGTCTGAAAAGGGAGAAACTTAATCATGACGGGGCGTGCCTGTGCATTATGATCCATGGCTGGTCTCTCCGGGCCCACCCTATGTGCTCTCTCAACACTACCCACTAAGCTTTCAGATTAGATGTCTAGCAGTGAGGGGAGGGAGGTTTCTACAAATTTTAGGATGTCAGCTGGCTTTACCGTTTCAGGGAGCCATAGTAGGCGAACATTATTTTGCCTAGAGCGATGCTCAAGGTTGTCAATTTTTTGTTGTTATGCTAGGGAATGTTTTTCTAGGGCTTCTAATTTACCAGAATTAACAACTTGTGTGTATCCTCAAGGTCAGAGATCCTGGTCTCTGCCTCCGTTACTCTTGCTGAAAACTGCTTCACATCCTCTGTCAGAGTGTCCACCCCTTTTTGAAGGTTTTCTATTTTGGGCAGAAACAAAGTGGAAATTTGCTTAATAATAGGGTGTGGGTCTAACATGTGTCCCTCCTGTGATGTTTCGTAAGATTGCGCTTGCCCCTGAGCATCAGGACCCTGTTTGGCCCTGCAATCAGCATTTTTATTGCGGCACGCCATTGGGTCCTGAATAAGGTATTTCTCCATACACAATAACAGTAAACTTTAAAGTATAATGTGCATCAGATATGTATAGTATAAAGCTCACACAAACATTTAGCTCCACACAGGATAGTTGGATCTACACCAATATACCCCCTGCAGATGTGTAGCTTACTGTAAACAAAGATAAATGGTTAGTTACAGAGAGACATATTACACATATAATTTCACAGAGTAAAATATATCTTGCAGTGAACAACAGGCACAATCCGTAGTCAGGTATTTTACAGCACAGTCACATAGAAATAGGGTGAGCACAGGACAGCCAGAGGTCGGTCCCACACACCACAGTGCGATGACTAACCCACTCCTCTCTGGGGGCTTTAAATAAATGCAGAGATACAAGTCACAGAACTGCCTTGTGATGTGTAGCCCCTGCCGCTATAGATATGTAGTAAAAAAGGCCAACAATGTTAATGCCCAGCCTGCGTGGTTATGCCCTGAAGGGGCTAGTGATAGCAAAACATTCGATGCAGTTCTGTAGATATTTGGCCTTAGCTCAGGACACCAGATATTAGCAAGGTCCTTATAAATCTTACAAAGTCCTGCCACACCTGGGTCCAGGTACACAATATCAATGCAAGTACTGTGTTGTTCTGCCCCATTCTGAAGGGTAGCAAATAGTTATCCCCTATAGGGCTTCTGATGTAGGTAGAAAGATAGCGGTAGGTGTAAAATACTAGGAACCTATCACAAGTGGCAACGCAACCAGTTGTCCCTTAAATGTATTCAAATAGCCCCTGTTTAGTATACCAGGCCTTACTATTTGTCTGCAGGGAGCTCAAGTAGTTCTCCTTATATTAGATTTCTTACCCCTTAGTCACATCCGCAGGGGGAAGACGTGTCCAAGTCTCAGTTCCAGATTACCCTGCTTGATCCCTTAGCCGAGTCCGCCGCCTTCTGAGTGAACTCTCAACTTGATTGCTGGCCGCCTGGAGCTCCTCCGAGCAATGTGCGGTACCGTTGTAATGGATTGATCCGTTCCAACACCAGAATGGCCTGTTCTGCTCCGTTCGAGTGTCGCTGCTGTTCCGTAAAAGCCCATAATCTGCGCAGGCCGAACCCCTCGCCACATGTCACCTTGGCTTCTGGTATCTGGCCGCTGATGAGCACTCTCTCTTCTGGGGGAAGGGAGGCCAAGCACTGGGGTTCAGGAGATCCAGGGTAGTCGCCCCAAGACAGCCACGGGTCCGTCGCTTGTTGTTCTCTCCAAGTGTTTCCAGGCTCTTCACCTCTCCTCTCAGACCAAGATGGCTGCCACGGCCTTGCAGATATCCTTCACTCTGCTCTAACCTTCTTTAGCGGACCTCGGTGGGGGAAGGACCATGCCCACCAATCTCTCTGGTGCCCAGACACAATCATTGCCAAGGGCAAGACGAATTTGGGCTCTTTCTAATGGTTATAACCACAATGTATGCGGAGGCTTGCAACAGAGCTCTAAGCTTGAGCTGCTGATGTTTAGCCCGCCCACCGGAAGTCTCTGTTACATAATTTTTAAGAAGTTTTAACAATATCTTAATTTCATTCAATCTCTAGGTAACAACATTTACAGTTAGAAAAAACTGTACATTTTTTTAACTAAATCTGAAAGAGTATGCATAAACACTTATACCTAAACCAATATTGAAGGATGGAATACATACAGTACATGTCTATCCTAGCCTTGGAAGAATCTGGAAGAACACACATTCTTAGCACTTAATATTTATATACACTTTTCCAGTTTCCTCTGTCTCAATATTACTTAATGTATCATAGTGCTGCTTAATGTGTTCTAGAGTTATTACATCTACAATATATATATATATATATATATATATATATATAAATATATATATATATATGTATAAATATATAAATATATATATATATATATATATATATATATATATATATATATATATAAGCAAATTGTGGTCACCAAGCACTCACGTTGTACATATGATGCCTAGGTGCAGTGCATAAAGACAATATAAACAAAAGCAGAGACCGCACTCATAGGTCTTATTTTCACCACCACTGTGGACTTTATTCAATCTGTAACGTTTCGGGGTTTCCCCCTTTGTCAAACATAACAAATAACATAGTGCAAGCCCTTTATATACATAAATAAAATCTCTCTTACCCCAGGTGCAAACCATCCAGCTCTGCCTGCGACGGGCTTCCGGCAGCGTTTACTCCGCGCAACTGCGCATGCGCGAGGCAGCACTACGGAACCCCCAGCAGGCCAACTGAAAAAAAGCAAAATAAAAATTACCGTAACTTGGCAACGGTAATGCTTAAACAGATACAAAGGAACAGCGCTGTAAGAATAACATCTACATGATACAAAGACACCCCATTTATATTTCTAACACATCCTCATCAGTATTCTAAATATTAAAGTATCAAAATGACTGATATGTACATCAGAAACATTGTCGTCATACACTGGCATTTTTGCCCGGTATCTGAGGAGGGGGTGGGGGGCTAAGTATTGACAGCGATATGCTTGCAGATATTAAATCTGCCTAGAGAGACTGTTGGACATATATAAAACTTTCATAATTGAAAACAAATGTAATTCAGCTTGAAAAATAGAGCTGGCTCTCTCTTTGTCACAATCCTGGATTATAAATACAGAAATTTTAACAATATTGGAGTGGTCATGTTTTTAAATGTTTGGTCATATCAGGATCTAGTATTAATAAACTCCCTCCTGTACCCAGATGTTAATTCACATATTGTTATTTGATTTCATTGTCTCCTTACAGGAAACAATGTAAATCGAAATTGGTATTCAGTCTCTTGGGGGATAATGTGTCCAGTGTGTGGATCCATCTAGACTCCTTTTGTAGCAGTAATTTGCCTCTGTCACCACCCCTGGACAAGGGGGGGACATGGTCAATGATCACATATCTCAGGTTCTTGACCGTATGTCCATGTTTGGCAAAATGCCTGGCCACTGGCTGTTCAGAGTCTCCATTTTTTATTGCTGTTCTGATGGCCGCCCTGTGATTCGCCATTCGTGTACGCAAATCATCTGTGGTTTTTCCAACGTAAAATCTGCCACAAATACAATGTAACAGATATACGATGAAAACTGTTGTACAGGTCACACGGTACTTAATTTTGAACCTCTTGTTGGTCCATGGATGTGTGAATCAAACCCAAACATTTAAAACATCCAATTTTCTTGCCCTGTCTTAGCCATGTAGAACTCATATAAGCCTGAGTCATATCAGGACGCATTAGCATGTCCCTTAAAGATTTGCCCCTCCGATAGCTGATCATTGGGGGTCTAGTTTCTTGATATGACTCAGGCTTATATGAGTTCTACATGGCTAAGACAGGGCAAGAAAATTGGATGTTTTAAATGTTTGGGCTGCACGACATGCAGTGCACTAATACAGTGTAGTGAATTCACACATCCATGGACCAACAAGAGGTTAAAAATTAAGTACCGTGTGACCTGTACAACAGTTTTCATCGTATATCTGTTACATTGTATTTGTGGCAGATTTTACGTTGGAAAAACCACAGATGATTTGCGTACACGAATGGCTAATCACAGGGCGGCCATCAGAACAGCAATAAAAAATGGAGACTCTGAACAGCCAGTGGCCAGGCATTTTGCCAAACATGGACATACGGTCAAGGACCTGAGATATGTGATCATTGACCATGTCCCCCCCTTGTCCAGGGGTGGTGACAGAGGCAAATTACTGCTACAAAAGGAGTCTAGATGGATCCACACACTGGACACATTAACCCCCAAGGGACTGAATACCAATTTCGATTTACATTGTTTCCTGTAAGGAGACAATGAAATCAAATAACAATATGTGAATTAACATCTGGGTATAGGAGGGAGTTTATTAATACTAGATCCTGATATGACCAAACATTTAAAAACATGACCACTCCAATATTGTTAAAATTTCTGTATTTATAATCCAGGATTGTGACAAAGAGAGAGCCAGCTCTATTTTTCAAGCTGAATTACATTTGTTTTCAATTATGAAAGTTTTATATATGTCCAACAGTCTCTCTAGGCAGATTTAATATCTGCAAGCATATCGCTGTCAATACTTAGCCAGCCACCCCCTCCTCAGATACCGGGCTAAAATGCCAGTGTATGATGACAATGTTTCTGATGTACATATCAGTCATTTTGATACCTTAATATTTAGAATACTGATGAGGATGTGTTAGAAATATAAATGGGGTGTCTTTGTATCATGTAGATGTTATTCTTACAGCGCTGTTCCTTTGTATCTGTTTAAGCATTACCGTTGCCAAGTTACGGTAATTTTTATTTTGCTTTTTTTCAGTTGGCCTGCTGGGGGTTCCGTAGTGCTGCCTCGCGCATGCGCAGTTGCGCGGAGTAAACGCTGCCGGAAGCTCATCGCAGTCAGAGCTGGATGGTTTGCACCTGGGGTAAGAGAGATTTTATTTATGTATATAAAGGGCTTGCACTATGTTATTTGTTATGTTTGACAAAGGGGGAAACCCCGAAACGTTACAGATTGAATAAAGTCCACAGTGGTGGTGAAAATAAGACCTATGAGTGCGGTCTCTGCTTTTGTTTATATATATATATATATATATATATATATATATATATATATATATATATATATGTAAATAGATTTGTCTTCCTTCTATAAAAACACTAAAATCTTAGAAAACTGGTTAACTTACTAAGAGATGAAGTAAACAAGGAAACAATCAGAGACCCCATGTCTAAACTGTAGTTGTGCAAACAGTCAAAAAAGGAATGAAGAGGTACAAAAGGATGATATTTTAAAATATATTGGGCTAAATTACAAGTGGAGCAAAAAATATTAGCACTGCTCAAGTTAAATCAATAGCGCTCCTATTCTTGCGCCCTTATTATAAGTTCAAAGTAAAACGTTTTTCAGTCAAGCAAAAGCCACATGTACGCTAAGATTTGGAGGAAGTATAGCACGACAGCGCTATCTCCCTTTCCCCATTCATTTGCACGCAAACCCGAAAGTGCACTAAGCCAAGTGTTCTACAGCCAAAGATGCCTCAAGAAATATTTGAGATAGCAAAACAAAAAATTAACTTTATTAAAATAAATTTATACTATCACAAATTTTTATAACAGGTATCAAGTGTCTTCTCTCTTTCTGTTTTACAATACACACACACACATATATATATATATATATATATATATATATATAAAACAGGCAATGAGAGTAAGGTAAAGGGACTTGGAAGAAATAAATATAATAGGCCACCATGTGGATGTCTATTCCATTCAACCCCTATGTGAGCTTCATAAACAGTTCACTGTGGAAAGCCAAAAAGTCCAATCAAAAATAGTGCAAAAACCCCTCAAGCAGTATTAACAAGGATAGCGTTCATCAGAGCAAAAATTTGAGTTTCATCTATGATAACTGAAGATGTGTCACTCTCTTGCATGCGATGCAGCAGTATAACGGGATATCTGTGGTAATATCCAAACAGCTAGTAGCTGTGTAACTCACCGCTCTTGCTTGCAGTCACGAAATTCCAACTTGTGTGGGGAAATCCTGTCGTTTGCTTCGTTGTCCATGGCGTCTAGAGCAGCCCTGATGCTACAATCCAGCCGGTTCCGGTCATGTGATGAGCATCGGGCGTCACAGCCAATGGGATCTGTTTGCCTACCAGGAGGCTTGTAGAAATCAAACTTAGGAGGGGATGCACTGTGTGGAGAGGTAAAGGGGGAGTGGAATAGAGGCAAGCTCCTGAAGCAGCCCAGAGCGCTGGAAATATGTAGCCAAAAAACAAAAAGAGATATCCAGGCTGCAAAATTTAAAACAAAGTCTTTATTGAATTCCGCTTGGGATAAAAAATGAGACAAGGGGATCCAGCATATCAGTGTAACCAAAAAAGCTCCGCTAACATGTTTCGGTGAAAACCGTAATCATAGCTAATTGGAGACTGGTGTGCTGGCTTTTTAAAAGACAAAAACAACACTCATTGGGCAATGTTAAAACCAATAGAATGGTTACACTTGTAAATATAAACAGTGAATGGAATGAAAAACAAACACTCCCTGATATCTAAGTTAAATGACTTACATGCCACACCACAAAAGGTAATCCCTTAGGTGGACGCTGTGAGCATAAAACAATAGAAAGAGGAAATAATAAAAATATATGAACATATGTTAAGTTTTGAATGTTAGATTTTCCACCTAGAGCATATAGCATTATTGTAAATAAGTGAACAGAAAGTTAAGAACAGAGAGTGTTCACATTAATAAAGTTAAGACACATGCCTAATTCAAAAAACTCCCAGCATATGAATAAGTGTATATGAATGTATGGAAAAAAGTATCCGTAAACATAAATATGAATACAGAATCATATATATCCAGTGAATATATGTATGTACCTATACAGTCTTATTTGGTATGTTACAAATGGAGGGCTGCTGTAGTGCCTGAATGCCCTCATCACAAACATAGAATATATTTTCAACATCATACTTCGCATTTGACTCCCAACCAAGTTAAAGTATAGGTGCGTATCAATACAAGGGGGTAACAGTGACCCATATGTATATGGGGTTAGTATAGTTGATAGTGCAACCATAATAGCCAGAGAATACTAATAAAAATAACAATGGCTGGTAGCCATACATAGAATGCGAAATATAATGTAAAAAACATATAAAAATATAAAAAGCTGTAGAAGTCTAAAAGTGAGTATGAAAGGCAATGTGTCTGCACCATCTCCGATAGACAAGGGGTAATGCTGCATAGTCAGTCTGTTTGCTGATGTATAAGAACCTACCAGGCAGTTACAGTCAACAAAGTCCATATATGGAAAACATATATGTGTACATAATTATAAGTAAAAATAAAATTCAATACTCAAATCCGAAACTAGTAAAATTTCAAATTTTAAATATTAAATTTTAAATCTCTTATTTAAAAATAGTATTAGGATGGTTAATATAAAGTATCCAAGCTATAAGATATATTATCTCTAAAACTAGAATGGTAGTCCCAGAAAAGGAGCAAAGGTATGGAGAAAAGGAAAGAGAGAGTGTGTACGGTATATGTGCCTGGCAAGCGTGTGATGTGGATTCAACTGTGATCGTTATTTCCAATAATTAATTAAATCGTATTCGGAGTTCAAACCCTCTGGTACTCTAGTACGCAATTTAAAGATCCAAAACATCTCACGCTTGCCAAGCAACTGATCCCTGTCACCTCCTCTGGGTGGTGCCTTGACATGTTCAATAGCCTGCCATCTTAGTGTGGAGTTGCTCTTGTTGTGAAAATTTCGGAAATGTTTAACCAGTGGGGTACTGGCTTCACCCAGTTTAATTGTAGAGAGATGGTTTCTAATTCTAGTGTTCACGTCAGTAGTGGTGAGACCCACATACTGAAGATGACACTCCAAGCAGTATAGTAGATAGATAACATAGGAGGATGTACAGTTTAGGCAGGAAGATATCTTGAAGATCTCTCCAGTGACCTCTGATCTGAAAACATCAGACATAATGATGAATTCACACGGCCTGCATCTTGATCTGCCGCACCTGTACATCCCCCTATGTTGCAACCATGAGCTCTGTCTGTCTGGTTTCTTTGTCAAAACCTCTGAGGGGGCTAGGATATTTCCCAGAGTCCTGTTCTTCCTATAGGAACAACGCAGGCCTCCCTCCACACAGCTTGCAAGGCTATCATCTGCAGATAGCAGACTAAAATGTTTCTTGACAATCCTACAGATGTCCCCATAGTCAGTACTAAAGTCTGTCACAAAAGTGACCTTATGTTGTGCGTCATTTACTTTCCATCGATTGGATTCTTTCAAAAGAGACTGATGGTCCAGGAGGTCTACCTGTCTTTGTGCTCTGTCTATTATATGTCCAGAATAGCCTCTTTCTCTGAGTCTATTCTGCATATCTATACTTTGTGCTCTGCAAGTATCACTGTTGCTGCAGTTCCGTTTAACTCTAATGAGCTGTCCCTTGGCTACCTTTGATCAGGTTTTTCATCAGGTACAGGACAAAACTGGGATAGGGCAGGAGAAGAGGTACCCACAGAGGATAAACAAAAACACCAAGTATCAGTAACATCTACTAATGATAACATCTATAATGTAATTAACCTCTCCACTGCCACTCTATCTAATATGCAATTGAAGGTCCTCAGTTACGGCCTGAATTTTTCTCCCACTACTTCATTTAACCTTTTTAATACTATGTTAGATGTTAACAGGCTAATCAGAAATTTAACCTTAAAGAAATTCTTTCATAGTGCTGATAACACTACAGACACTAGTGAATTTTTGACACAATCACATAAACCCACTCTGGATGCTGTACAATTATCCTTCTCAGAGTCCTGTGATTTGCTGTCTTTGCATGAACTTAACAGACAAGGGACCAATGAGACTGTAACGGGGACTATTAAATGTCACAGTGGTTTTAAGAAACCATCTGATTTTTACCCATTGCAGTGTCGTGTTCCTGTCTTAGAGACTTTCTTTAAAAGGATTGAGAGAGACCTCACTTCCCTGGCCTCTACCAAAGCTGAAACCAAGAACTGCAAGCCCAATTTGACCTTTAAAGAGAGACAGGCATTGTCAGAATTACAACAAAATGACAGTTTGGTCATTCGATCCACCGATAAAGGCGGATCGGTTGTAGTTCTTGACAAATCTGAATATGTCAAAGAGGCCCATAGGCAACTCCATAACGATGCTAACTATCAGAGATTAGACAGGGATCCCACTTGGCACTTCCAGAAAGAACTTAAGTGCCTTTTGGATGATGGTTTGGAGGATGGGTTCTTTGACCAAGACACTCATGACTATCTGTTGGTGGAACATCTGGTAGTGCCCATCTTCCACCATCTTCCAAAGATGCACAAATCCTTAATTGGGGTACAGGGAAGGCCTATAGTCATTGGGATAGGTTCCCTTTTGGAACACCTGTCCCAGTGGCTAGACAGCATACTATTTCCTCTAGTCACCTCCCTACAGAGCTACCTGAAAGATACCAAGGATCTATTAAATCTTATGGATACCTTTTGTTGGGATACTGACAAACACATATGGCTAACAATAGATGTGGTGTCGTTGTACTCTACTATCCCACATGAGGAAGGTCTCAAGGCTCTTTCTTTTATTTTGGAGAACCTTTCGGATTTGAACACTGATTTGGTGAAATATGTGGTTAGGGCTACTAGTTTTGCCTTGACTCACAACTATTTCCACTTTGGGGAGCAGTACTATCTCCAGAGATGTGGGACGGCTATGGGGGCCAAATTTGCGCCCTCATACGCCAACATCTTCATGGGTTGGTGGGAGCTGTCCCACATCTATGGAGATAGCAATGCGTATAGACATCATATCGCCTTTTATAGGCGATATATTGACGATTTGCTCTTCATATGGCAGGGATCTGAGGCCTCACTTTTTGAATTTGTTGGTCTTTTAAATTCCAACGATGTCGGTCTTAGTTTCACATTTGAGATGAATTCTAAGACCATTAATTACCTGGATCTCACTTTGACTGCAGGGGATGATGGTAAAATCATGAGCAATATGTACAGGAAGCCTATATCTAAAAACACTCTGCTTCGCGCAAAAAGCTGTCATCCTGTACATGTCCCTATGGCAGTAGCCAAGGGACAGCTCATTAGAGTTAAACGGAACTGCAGCAACAGTGATACTTGCAGAGCACAAAGTATAGATATGCAGAATAGACTCAAAGAAAGAGGCTATTCTGGACATATAATAGACAGAGCACAGAGACAGGTAGACCTCCTGGACCGTCAGTCTCTTTTGAAAGAATCCAATCGACGGAAAGTAAATGACGCACAACATAAGGTCACTTTTGTGACAGACTTTAGTACTGACTATGGGGACATCTGTAGGATTGTCAAGAAACATTTTAGTCTGCTATCTGCAGATGATAGCCTTGCAAGCTGTGTGGAGGGAGGCCTGCGTTGTTCCTATAGGAAGAACAGGACTCTGGGAAATATCCTAGCCCCCTCAGAGGTTTTGACAAAGAAACCAGACAGACAGAGCTCATGGTTGCAACATAGGGGGATGTACAGGTGCGGCAGATCAAGATGCAGGCCGTGTGAATTCATCATTGTGTCTGATGTTTTCAGATCAGAGGTCACTGGAGAGATCTTCAAGATATCTTCCTGCCTAAACTGTACATCCTCCTATGTTATCTATCTACTATACTGCTTGGAGTGTCATCTTCAGTATGTGGGTCTCACCACTACTGACGTGAACACTAGAATTAGAAACCATCTCTCTACAATTAAACTGGGTGAAGCCAGTACCCCACTGGTTAAACATTTCCGAAATTTTCACAACAAGAGCAACTCCACACTAAGATGGCAGGCTATTGAACATGTCAAGGCACCACCCAGAGGAGGTGACAGGGATCAGTTGCTTGGAAAGCGTGAGATGTTTTGGATCTTTAAATTGCGTACTAGAGTACCAGTGGGTTTGAACTCCGAATACGATTTAATTAATTATTGGAAATAACGATCACAGTTGAATCCACATCACACGCTTGCCAGGCACATATACCGTACACACTCTCTCTTTCCTTTTCTCCATACCTTTGCTCCTTTTCTGGGACTACCATTCTAGTTTTAGAGATAATATATCTTATAGCTTGGATACTTTATATTAACCATCCTAATACTATTTTTAAATAAGAGATTTAAAATTTAATATTTAAAATTTGAAATTTTACTAGTTTCGGATTTGAGTATTGAATTTTATTTTTACTTATAATTATGTACACATATATGTTTTCCATATATGGACTTTGTTGACTGTACCTGCCTGGTAGGTTCTTATACATCAGCAAACAGACTGACTATGCAGCATTACCCCTTGTCTATTGGAGATGGTGCAGACACATTGCTATTCATACTCACTTTTAGACTTCTACAGCTTTTTATATTTTTATATGTTTTTACATTATATTTCGCATTCTATGTATGGCTACCAGCCATTGTTATTTTTATTAGTATTCTCTGGCTATTATGGTTGCACTATCAACTATACTAACCCCATATACATATGGGTCACTGTTACCCCCTTGTATTGATACGCACCTATACTTTAACTTGGTTGGGAGTCAAATGCGAAGTATGATGTTGAAAATATATTCTATGTTTGTGATGAGGGCATTCAGGCACTACAGCAGCCCTCCATTTGTAACATACCAAATAAGACTGTATAGGTACATACATATATTCACTGGATATATATGATTCTGTATTCATATTTATGTTTACGGATACTTTTTTCCATACATTCATATACACTTATTCATATGCTGGGAGTTTTTTGAATTAGGCATGTGTCTTAACTTTATTAATGTGAACACTCTCTGTTCTTAACTTTCTGTTCACTTATTTACAATAATGCTATATGCTCTAGGTGGAAAATCTAACATTCAAAACTTAACATATGTTCATATATTTTTATTATTTCCTCTTTCTATTGTTTTATGCTCACAGCGTCCACCTAAGGGATTACCTTTTGTGGTGTGGCATGTAAGTCATTTAACTTAGATATCAGGGAGTGTTTGTTTTTCATTCCATTCACTGTTTATATTTACAAGTGTAACCATTCTATTGGTTTTAACATTGCCCAATGAGTGTTGTTTTTGTCTTTTAAAAAGCCAGCACACCAGTCTCCAATTAGCTATGATTACGGTTTTCACCGAAACATGTTAGCGGAGCTTTTTTGGTTACACTGATATGCTGGATCCCCTTGTCTCATTTTTTATCCCAAGCGGAATTCAATAAAGACTTTGTTTTAAATTTTGCAGCCTGGATATCTCTTTTTGTTTTTTGGCTATATATATATATATATATATATATATATATATATATATATATATATATATATATATATATATATATATATATATATATATGTGTGTGTGTGTGTGTGTGTGTGTGTGTGTGTGCAGTATATACTCAAACTTGCCTGTCTGTCTATATATTATTTTTTTTCTGATATGTACCATCTGCCCATGTCCTTGAATAGCTTAAATTAATTTGATTTAATACAAATTCTTAAAATAAATTTATCATATATTTTTTAAAAAAACATCATTATATGTTAAATATAATGAAGAGTTTTCGATTCCTACTCCAAAATCTATTTAGTTATTACCACATTTTGTCAGTTGACTGTTAGAGATCAAAAAAATATATTTGCTGACTGGCCAGACAATTTTCAAACCTTAGGATTTTTCAAAGTCTCAGTTATTATTAACTGTCTGACTGTAATCACATCTTCACCATGGGGAGCTTCAAATGCTTTTCATTTGCATTGAGTCAGTTGCCTTCTTTCCTGTTTTCCCCTCTGGAAATAAGCTTAAATAATTTAACAAACTGCACACATGGCTAGTGATTACTGAACCATTCTGAAACACTCATGGCAAATGGACTATTATGTGGTGGAAATTAAACCTTTCCTTATCACATCAGAAGATTTATTTTTCTATAGATTTCAATTTATTTTATCTTATATTTTACACTCAGAATGGAAATAATGTGGAGTGAACATAGTCATGTGACATTTAAAAGAAGTATATTGTGATTTCTTGCAAGATACATTAATACATAAGCATATTAATTTCCAGTGTCATTCCTCAAGTGACCATAGACAAGAAACTGAGTTATCTCAGCAAATCATTTAAAAAAAAAGACAGTTTCATAAAAGTGAGGTGTTTTATTTTACTCAGAAAATACAGCGCCATAATAAAAACAAAATAAATAATTAACATCATGTTATATCATTAATGTATTGCTTTAACATAAGTAAGTGTAGGAGCATAATGCTGAGAATGTTACTTTATCAAGCTTAATACAGTCTATAATTTATATTTTTGATGACTATATGAAAGTCAAATAAGAATGATTATAATTATTGGTGGAAAAAAAGAAGAAGCAAATTACATTAAAGACAGAAACACGATGAAGTCGTTATTAGAAGCAGCAATTAACATTTAGTATAGACTAAATCACACCTACGTTTGAGAATACAATGACTAAGTTTTAAGGGTGGCGATAAAAATAGAATTGATGTTGAAATGTAAAATTAGCAAATGTCATAACTCTTTATTTCAACTTCTACTTAATGAAATATTTAAACATATTTAACTTTTTCCTTTTAAGATTTTTATTTAAATATGAAGTTCATCCTTATAGCATGAAGTATCACTTTCACATTGCACATTTGCTTTTCTTGGGAATCTGTTGCATGTCTGTGTCTGTGAATGTGTGTGTGTGTTTGTGTCTGTGTATAGATGTGTATATGTATGTGTGTGTATATGTTTATATATGTGTGTGTTTGTGTCTGTGTATATATGTGTGTGTGCTTGTTTATGTGTATACCTGTGTGTGTTTGTCAGTGTATATGTATTTGTGTTTGTATATATGTGTGTGTATGTATGTGTATATGTGTGTGTGTTTGTGTCAGTGTATCAGTGTATATGTGTGTATGTGTATATGCGTGTTTGTTTGTGTATGTGAATATATGTGTGTGTTTGGGTCAGTGTGTATGTATGTGTGTGCATGTGTATATACAGTATGTGTGTTTGTTTCAGTGTATATGTGTGTGTACAGTGCCTTGCAAAAGTATTCACCCCCTTGGCATTTTCCCTATTTTGTTGCATTACAACCTGGAATTAGAATTGATTTTTTTTGGGGGGGGTTGTATCATTTGATTTACACAATGTGCCTTACACTTTGAAGATGCAAAATATTTTTTATTTTGAAACAAACAAAAAAATAAAAGAAAAACAAAAACAGAAAACATGAGCGTGCATAACTATTCACTCGCCAAAGTCAATAGTTTGTAGAGTCACCTTTTACAGCCATTACAGCTGCAAGTCTCATGGGGTACGTCTCTATAAGCTTGGCAAATCTAGCCACTGGGATTTTTTGCCCATTCTTAAAGGCAAAACTGCTCCAGCTCCTTCAAGTTGGATGGGTTCCACTGGTGTACAGCAAATATGTTTGAGGAGTCTCCCACGTGCCTTTATGCAAACAGCAAATTTATTTGCTTATTTTTTTTCATTAAACAATGGCTTTTTCTGGCCACTCTTCTGTAAAGCCCAGCTTTGTGGAGTGTATGGCTTAAAGTGGTCCTATGGACAGATATTCCAATCTCTACAGTGGAGCTTTGCAGCTCCTTTAGGGTTATCTTTGGTCTCTTTGTTGCCTCTCTGATTAATGCCCTCCTTGCCTGGTCCGGGAGGTTTGGTGGACAGCCTTCTTTTGGCAGGTTTGTTGTGGTGCCATATTCTTTCCATTTTTTAATAACGGATTTAATGGTGCTCCGTGGGATGTTCAAAGTTTTGGATATTTTTTATAACCCAACCCTGATCTGTACTTCTCCACAACTTTGTCCCTGACCGGTTTATGCCACTTGATTGGTGGTTCCCCTTGCTCAGTGGTGTTGCAGACTCTGGGGCCTTTCAGAACAGGTGTATATATACTGAGATCATGTGACAGATCATGTGACACTTAGATTGCGCATAGGTGGACTTTATTTAACTAATTATGTGACTTCTGAAGGTAATTGGTTGCACCAGGTCTTATTTAGGGGTTTCATTACAAATAGGGGTGAATATATATGCATGCATCACTTTTCAGTTTTTTATTTTTTAGAATTTTTTTAAAACAAGCTATTTTCTCCATTTCTCTTCACCAATTAGGACTATTCTGTGTATGTCCATTACATGAAATCCAAATGAAAATGCATTTTAATTCCAGGTTGTGATGCAACAAAATAGGGAAAATGCCAAGGCATATATGTATGTGTATATAAATATATATATATATATATATATATATATATATATATATATATATATATATATATATATATATATATGTGTGTATATATGTTATATATGTGTTATATGGAAGGCACTGTATATGTATGTGTGTGTGTGTGTATGTCTGTGTATATATATATATATATATATATATATGTGTTTGTGTATGTGTATATGTGTGTGTGTTTGTGTAAATTTGTGTGTATACAGATATAAACACATAAATACATATGTACACATATATAGACATATATATATATATTATATATAGAAGTGCATTTAAGCCCTTTGTCGTTAAGTAGATGAAAACATGTAAAAGCATATTTATGCAAAAACGAGGGATGTCGAGGATTAGTCTGGCCGAGGTGTTCTGGATGCACTGTAGTTTCTTTTGGAGCTTAATGGTAGAGCTGGCGTACAGTGCGTTACCGTAGTCCAGTCGGCGGCTGACGAGGGCTTGGGTGACAGTCTTCCAGGTCTCTGTTGGGATCCATTTGAAGATCTTTCGCAGCAGGTGAAGTGTGTTGAAGCATGCAGAGGAGACGGCATTGATTTGTCGGTCCATGGAGAGCGATGATTCCAGGATGACGCCTAGATTTCGTGCATGGTTGGAGGGTGTCCAAGGGCTGTGGGCCACCAGGAGTTATTCCAGGCAGATGTGGTGGGACCAAGGAAGAGGACTTCGGTCTTGTCTGTGTTCAGCTTTAGGCAGTTGTAGCTCATCCAGGTAGCAACTGCCGTGGACGTTTCTCTTGGTGGTGGTGGGGTCACTGGTGAGTGAGTTGATTAGCTGGGTGTCATTGGCGTAGGAGATGATGTTAAGGTCTTGTCATCAGGCGATGGCAGCGAGAGGGGCCATGTAGATGTTGAATAGGGTGGGGCTCAGTGAAGAGCCTTGAGGTACACCTCAGCTGATTTCTGTGGGCTTGGAGGTGAAAGGTGGGAGTCTAACTTTCTGGTTTCTGCCAGTGAGGAAGGAGGTGATCCATTCCAGGGCTTTGTCGCGTATGCCGGCATCATGTAGGCGGGTGCAGAGGGAGACAGTGTTGAATGCTGCTGAGAGGTCTAGGAGAAGGAGGGCGGCGGTCTCTCCTCAGTTGATTATGGTGAGGATGTCATCTCTGGCGGCAAGGAGGGTGGTCTCGGTGCTGTGGTTGCTCCTGAAACCAGATTGGGAGGGGTCCAGGGTGTGATTAGCCTCAATGTAGTCAACGAGTTGCGCATTAATGGACTTCTCTATGACTTTGGCCACAAAGGGGAGCAGAGAGATTGGGCAGTAGCTCTTCGGATCATTGGGGTCAGCCGTGGGTTTTTTTTCGGTAGGGGTTTTAATTCTGCATGCTTCCAATCATCCAGGAAGGTGCCAGTTTAGAGGGAGCAGTTGATGGTGCTGCAGAGCTCGGGGGCGATGGTGTAACCTGCTTTGTTGAATATGTGATGTGGGCATGGGTCTGAGGGTACTCCAGAGTTGATCGATCTCATGATTCTGATGGTGTCCTCTGTGGTGAGGGAGCTCCAGATGGTCCATGGGTGATAGGCAGTGGTATATTTGGATGAGGTATCAGTGGGAGTTGGTGGGTAGGTGGTGGTGGGTGGGTTCTGGGGCGCGAAGCTTTCATAGATGTCAACAATCTTGCGGTGGAAGTACGTTGCGAGGTTATCGCAGAGGTTCTGGGAGGGCAAGATGTCATTGGATGTTGGGATTGGAGAATTCCTTGATGACTGAATAGCTCCTTGCTGTTGTGGACGTTGGCATTGATTCTATCTTGGATGGCTGTCTTCTTGGAAGTTTTGATGAGGTGGTGGTGGGTAGTGATGGCTTCTTTGTGGGCTGTTTTATTCGCAGGGGTCTTGCTGGATCTGCAGGTCCTTTCCAATTGCCTGCAGTGGAGTTTGGAGTCCTGGAGGGCCGGGGTGAACCAACTAGCCTTGTTGGTGGGTTGGCGGTTGGATGGTTTCTTGTGAAGGGCAAGGGTGTTGGTGCAGTCTGTGAGCCAGTGGTAGAGGTTGTGGGCGGAGGAGTTGGCACCTGTGGAGGTAGCTGGGGGGCACTTGTTCAGGGTGGAGTACAGTTGGTCTTCGGTGATGTTGTTCCAGTTTCTGTGGGGCGGGTGGTGCTGCCAGAGGTGTGTGATGGCTTTGTTGAAGGAAAAGTGTATACAATGGTGGTCGGTCCAATGGAGTTCAGTGATGTGGTTGACTGAGATGTGGTTGCCTGCAGAGATGATAGGGTTAAGGGTGTGTCCGGCTAAGTGGGATGGGGAGTTGATGAGTTGCTTCAGTCCAATGTTTCCAAGGTTTTCTAGGAGGTTGGTGGTATTGTGGTCGTTGGGGTTGTCAAGGTTAAAGTTGAGGTCACTGAGGAGGATGTAGACTGTTGAGGCGAGGGTGTGGGGTGCTATGAGGTCTTTGATGGAGTCACAGAAGGCAGGACGAGGTCCAAAAGGTCTGTAGATGAGGGTGCCATGGAGGGTGGTGTTGGGACTGACCTGGATCTTGAAGTGAAGGTGTTCCAAGCCTGGTGATTGGTAGTCGGATCTGGTTGTGACGTGGAGGGAGTGTTTGTGGACGATGGCGATGCCTCCTCCTGGTCGGTTGCTGCGGTCCTTGTGGGAGATCTTGTATCCGTCGAGGATGGCGATGGCGATGTCAGGCATTGATGTGGTGTTCAGCCAGGTTTTGGTGAGGAAGGCAACGTCTGGGGAGGTGGAGTTGAGCAGGTTCCAGATTTCGACGGTGTGCTTGTAGACGGAGCGGGTGTTGAGAAGGATACAGTTGAGGTGGTTGTGGTTGTTTTTGTGTGAGGTGACTGGTGGGTTAGTGGTTCGGAGGGAGGAGAAGGAGCAGTTGCGGCAGGTGTAGGGTCCTATGGTGTTCGTCGGGGATGCATGGTGGCAGGCGGATGATCTATCGGTGTTGAGATGGAGAAGGGTGCTGGCGTCGTAGTGGCGGCAGTTGTAGGAGCCAGGGTTCCTGGCACTGGGTGCAGACGGGCACTGACAGGCTTGCCTTTGGCGAACCAGCGGTGCACCCGCCGCACGGGGGCACTACGCGGTCACGCAGCGACCTCCATTAAATAGGTGCCAGGAGGTGGGAGGGCTGTGAAACTGTGAGGCGGGGGGCAGTGCAGTGGCTGTAGAAAGAAAGTTAAGAAAGGTAGTTACCTGTGCTGTGTTGGGAGGCGGGGGGCAGGGCAGTGGCTGTGGCATGGTAGAGACAAGCAGAAGGAGAGCTGGCAGGAAGAAGCTGCTGTCTCAAAGTAAGGCAGCAGCGACCTCCATTAAATAGATACCAGGAGGTGGGAGGGCTGTGAGGCTGTGAAACGGGGGGCAGGGCAGTGGCTGTAGAAAGAAAGTTTAAAAAAGGGAGTTACCTGTGCTGTGTTGGGAGGCGGGGGCAGGGCAGTGGCTGTGGCATGGGAGAGACAAGCAGGAGGAGAGCAGGCAGGAAGAGGCTGCTGTCTCAATCTAAGGCAGCAGCGACCTCCATTAAATATGTGCTGAGAGGTTGGAGGGCTGTGAGGCTGTGAGGCGGGGGCAGGGCATTGGCGGAAGCGTTAAATAGAGCTTCAATCGTAATCTAGCCCTTTATGTTGAATATATGTCCCACGTGCCTATAATTTACTCCTCTGAACCTGTTAGTTTCTGCAGTGATATATGATGTATTGCAGTGTCTTTATCTATAAGGGATGCACACTGTTGTAAGATATGAAAGTTTATATCATGCTGTAGATTCATTTTTTTTATAACTCACCTAATGGTCCTGATTTTGTTATCCTCTGGAAGTACAGCTACATTTTCAATAGCTCTATATACAGTGCAGCAATTTAATATTTGATCCTAATGTATTTTCAGTTTAGACATTCCTTTTGTTTTTCAGCAATTTATATTTCCAGATTTATTGCAGATTTATTTCCATAGTATTAGTAGTATTCCTTTTGGTATAGGAGAAACTGTAGGCCTTTCAAAGTTATTAGTGCCTGAATATCTCATGCTTGACTCACTAATATTTATAGACAGTGCGTGAGTCATTAAATAATAGCTGTATCTGATGGCTGGCTGCTATGAGACTCCTTTTTGTATAAGGCACAAAATCTAACCTAACCTTGATCTCTGCTTTTACATCAAACTTTATTGTCCCAATCCCCACAAAAGTAGTTTAAATATAAATGCTGGCTTTCTTAGCCATAATCATGCTGACCTGAACCCCCTATTACAATTAACCTAATTTTAGTTACACCCGTAGTCATTGCTTTTTAATGGCTGTTCTGAATCCACTTTTGCAAAACAATCTCCAAGTGTGGTATAATGGCTAGTGAATTGCTTTCCCTTTTTAAAAGGGGAACTAGATCTTCTTTGGCAAGCTACAGAGGAGTAAATTCAACATACACAAGGCGAAAACTAATAGAGATGATTTTACTGTATTATATTCAAGTGTATCCTCATGAAAACAAGACTGTGAATTTAATTTAGGATAGGTGTATGAGACATAGATCTTTCCAAAATAACCAATTTGTTTTGCATGCATGCTGATGAGTTATCGAATAGGATATTATTGTACAAAATGAAAGGGAAAGTCTACTTAGAAACATAGAAACATAGATAATGATGGCAAATAAGAGCCATAGGCCCAGCAAGTGTGCCCTATATTTCCTAAAAGTATAAACATATCTGCTGGCCTTACTCGCTGCAGTACTACATTGTTTACTAAATTTACTTGAATTTTTTTATTGTTTAAAAATATAAATAATACCGTTATTACCCATTCCCCAGTTTTACACAACCAACACTGCTATATTAATATATGTTTAACCTCTATAATTACATTCTATCTAAGCCTCTGCAGATTGCCCCCTTATTTCAGTTTATTTTTTTTAAAAATTGCATTTTAGCCAATCAGTGCTGACTCATACATAACTCCAGGGAGCACAATGTTATCTATATGGCACACATGAACTATAACAGTCTAACTATGAAAAAACTTAAAAATTATAAGATGCTGCTTCGACATCTTAGAAATTAGTCTATGGGGTCAATTTACTAATGTGCGAGTGGAAATGTTACAATGTAGCGTATCATGTCCCCTGCACATCATACGCTGTCTGCATTTATCATTGCACCAGCAGTTCTGGTGAACTGCTGGTGCAATACCACCCCCTGCAGATTACGTACGGAGCTTGATAAATGAACCCCTATGAGCCTACCTAGGTTTAGCTTTCAACAAAGAATACCAAACGAACAAAGTAAATTTGATGATAAAAGTAAACTATAAAGTTTTTTAAAATTGCATGCCCTATGTGAATCATGAAAGTTTAATTTTGAGTTGAATGTTCCTTTAATGGACACACAATTATTGATAATAAGAGCACACAGATAACTATCTTGTTTAAAGTGATGGTAAATTCTAGCAATTTAAAAATTCTAGGATTTATCATCACTAAAAATAAAGGTGACCTTCATTCATTAGCTTAAAAACAAATTATGAATATGTCACCTCTTAGCCAATAGCCATTCTAGCCTACAGCATAGTGCCAATAGGCTACCATGGCTATTGACTAAGAGGTGGAAACATCACCTCATTGAAAAAACTGAGCTGTGCCGTGGACGGCCTGAGGCGCTTCGGTTATCATTGAAGCTGCATTGAAATATTCATAGTTTTTTTTTAAACTGATGAATGAAGGTCACCATTATTTTTAGTGATGGTAAATCCTAGCATTTTTGAAACGTTAGAATTTACCATCACTTTTAAAGGTACACTGAACCCAATTTTTTTTTTCGTGATTCAGATAGAGCATGCAATTTTAAGCAACCTTCTAATTTACTCCTATTATCAATTTTTCTTTGTTCTCTTGTTATCTTTATTTGAAAAAGAAGGCATCTAAGCTTCTTTTTTGGTTCAGACTCTGGACAGCACTCTTTTATTGGTGGATTAATTTATCCACCAATCAGCAAGAACAACCCAGGATGTTTACCAAAAATAGGCCGGCATCTAAACTTACATTCTTGCATTTCAAATAAAGATACCAAGAGAATGAAGAAAATGTGATAATAGGAGTAAATTAGAACGTTGCTTAAAATTTCATGCTCTATCTGAATCACGAAAGAAAAAATTGGGTTCAGTGTCCCTTTAAGTCAGGAAAGACAGAAACAGTTGTAGTAAATAGATCCTACTCAAATTGGACAAAAAATAAAAAATTGGGGTCCCTCAAAGAAAAGTGTAAGGTTCAATTATTATTAATGTTTTTATGAATGGCCTACCCTAGAGGAAGGAGTAGATAGCATCATTTCTATTTTTGCAGATGAAGAGGTACGACATCAATAAAGGCAATCAAACTCTGCATGAGGAGGTAGTGACTGAAAATATAGTAGATAACTTGAAAAAGGGCTTAGTTATATTTTTGACTAAACACAATCCAAGGATATGTTTGCTTGTATTAAATGGGTAGACCTTTCAAATGACTTACTGTCAGTTCATTTGGGTAGGTAGAATGACCTTTGTTTATCAAAATTCAACATTATCGGCTATGTTATGTATTGGTTATGTATTCAAGACAATATCTTTGTTAGAGAGGTATGTTTTTTTTGGAGAAATAAGGTCCTTTTATGTATGGATTGGAAACTTCTATCCACGCTATGGGCCTGATGATCAAAAAATTGCTGGCACAGAGATAAACCTTGCAAAATATTTTGGGGGCTTTTTGTGCCTTATATTGTAATATATGTGTCTCTCCTTTACATCCAGAACCCTGCATAGCTAAATAAACAACACTCAATCTAAGATTTGCCTTTATAAACTTGTTTGAGGAACCTTGCAGTACTGATAATTTTGCCTGAGCGGAGAGTTCCAAGATGACATAATGCACATTTTCATTTTTTTTCCCTTGAACATTATATAACTTCGAAATTGTTTAATCTATAAACCAACATTTTTCAGCTCTACAAGATTCCTCAGATTTTTTAAAATTAAACACTGGCTTTATTTCACAACCACTACAGGAGTTCATAATCCTTCCACTTCTATCAAGAGCAATCCTTACAATTCAGATTAGAGCTAGACTTTCCAGTCTGTGCTTATGATCATCATCTTCATATTTGCTTCTATTTTCAGAACACTGTGTCCCTACCTCTGCCCAATGGCTTTTCATCTTGCATCTTTACATTTTTGTGAAGTCCATATTATCTCATCTTTCAGAAACAGCTGATAGAGACTTTTTGATTTTTCATGATCAATGTTTTCTTTTGATACTTGCCCTGATATACAGTATGACTCTACTCTAAATACGTTCTAGTCTTTGTGTAGTTGCATCAAAAGCTCTTTATTTGTTTCTCTTTATTTGTTTCTTCTACACTGAGAAATATTAAATTCTGGCAATGAATCATCCACACTTTTCCATGTATTTGCTTAGACTTTTACATGTTGATTTTTTTTGGCCTTTGTGGTAATCCATATGTAGTTTGTCATGTCCCTCTAGATAAAGTGTTTCTTGACACTAACCTACAATAATGAAGTATGATGCACAGTATATTGTTAACTGTTTTGGGCTTACCTTTATTAAATTCTTTATATAAATATTGGACTTTAAATGTTTTTTCTTTACACTGCAGCAAGGAATCCATATCACATTTTTGATAATCTTATCTTCCTTAAATATTACTACGGCATAACACAGAGGGAAAGATCTCATCCCTGCTGTAGATATGAATCTAGTATAAATCCACGGCAAAAGCTATCTTTATCATAACAGCTCAGTTTGTATAACAGAATCATAATCAAATACCCATTTATTTATTTTTTATAAAAGTCTCTATCTGAGAATCATTAAATAATAGCAACTCTTTGCCCTGTTAGGAGATTTGTAACCTTTGCTACAGTAACACTGGTTTCAAAAAAAGTTTCAAAAGAATTTAAAATAATTATATTTTATTATTACATATTTTTTAATAAAACATATGTAGGATATATTATTTGAATTTTAGGCTGTGACAAAATGACATGGGCCGTCTGTACAATAGTTGGTTTCTCACTGCAGCTTTAGGCCGTTACAAGGAAAATTGCGGAGAATTTCATGATTTTAAGACAATTACAAAGTAATGTTTTTATACAGTGTAGTATTTTGAACTTAAAATCAAAATGTTGATCCTTTGGAAAAAATTAAATGTATTTGTGGCATAAATACATGTACATTTACATTGGGTTCTGTTATCATATTTATTTTTTTGATTGAAGTTTTAAATGATGGTTTAGCACCATTTTACCAAATCTAGCTAACTCTTCCATTTATCTTTTAATCTAGCTGTTTTAATGCAAGAATGTCCCAGACATTCTGTGAGTTTTAATATTTATTTGTTGTTATTTTTCCTATGGGCTTTGCACCCAGACTTGTAGTGAAAGTGAATGAAAGTCAATAGCTATTTTTTAGAAGCTATGAGTACTCTAGTAGTGCTGGAAAATGGTCCTTAAACATATAACAACTTAAGAGTCATATAAGTTTAAACACTGTGCAGCAGTGACGTGCAGTGAGGTCAGAAGCAGGTGAGGCACTGGCGAGGATATGCCTTCATTCTTTAGATATCCTTTGTTGAAGAAATAGCAATGTACATGGGTGAGCCAATCACATGAGGTATCTATTGTGCAGCCACCTAGCAGCAGCTACTGAGCACATTAAGATATGATTTTCAACTAAGGATATCAAGAGAATGAAGGAAATTAGCTGTTAGATGTAAATTGGACAGAAGGGGTGGGAGAGACAGGGAGAGAGAGATAGACAGAGAGACAGAGGGGGAGAGAGAGACAAAGAGACAGAGGAGAGAGAGAGAGAGACAAAGAGAGACAGAGGGTAGAGAGACAGACAAAGAGACCATGGGGGAGACACATAAGGATAGAGACAGAGGGGGTGGGAGAGACAGGGAGAGAGAGATGGATAGAGAGAGAGAGACAGAAAAAGAGAGAGAGAAGAGAGAGACACATAGGGGGAGAGAGAAAGAGAGACACAGAGGAGAGAGATACAGAGGGGGGGGGAGAAAGGGAGAGACAGAGGGGGAGGGAGAAAGGGAGAGACAGAGGGGGAGGGAGAGAGAGAGACAGAGGAGAGAGAGAGACAGAGGAGAGAGAGAGAGACAGAGGGGGGAGAGAGAGAAACAGAGGGGAGAGAAATACAGAGACAGAGGGGAGAGAGAGAGAGAGACAGAGGGGAGAGAGAGACAGAGACAGAGGGGAGAGAGAGACAGAGGGGGGAGAGAGAGAGACAGAGAGGAGAGAGAGACAGAAGGGAGAGAGAGAAAGAGAGACACAGAGGGAAGAGAGAGAGACAGACAGAGGGGAGAGAGAGAGAGACAGAGGGGGGAGAGAGAGACAGAGGGGGGAGAGAGAGACAGAGGGGGGGGGAGATAGAGATACAGGGGGGAGAGAGAGACAGAGGGAGAGAGAGAAAGAGAGAGAGAGAGAGAGAGAGAGACAGGGGGAGAGAGAGAGAGACAGGGGGGAGAGAGGGGGAGAGGGAAAAAGAGAGACACAGAGGGGAGGGAGAGAGACAGAGGGGAGAGAGAGAGACAGAGAGGAGAGAGAGGGGGAGAGAGAGAGGGGTAGGGATAGAGAGACAGAGGGGGGAGAGAGAGAGAGAGGGGGGAGAGATAGAGAGAGAAAGACAGAGGGGGAGAGATAGAGAGACAGGGAGAGAGAGAGAGAGAGAGAGAGAGACAGGGAGAGAGAGAAGAAAAAAAAAGTTGAAAAAAAAATTGAGAAAATAAAATTACACCAGCACCAGTACAAGTACCATAGTGTAACTTACTCTCTTAACTTACTCTCTCAAGCGGTGGCTGGCTCATCAGGATAAACAGTGTAGTAGAATTGATTACTTACCTAATGCCAACAACAAGTAACGGTCCTCAGCGGGTGCTGCTCCCTCCTTGGCTGCTTGACTCCACTGATTGCGTTGGATCTTCTTGGATCTTCTTCCTTCCAGCAGCCTGGCTTCTCACAGTGCACTAGTGTCCATGTGACTCGGCTGAGGGCTCCAAGGTCCCCTCCAGCACTTCCGCACACTGCTCCGCCTCATCAGCAGTCACGTGATGTGACTGAGAAGACTGCTGCTGATTGGCTCCCTGAGGCTGCTAGAAGAGCAGCCTCAAATGGGAGCATATGAGTAGCAATGGGCTCAGCTTTTAGGAACCAGTGGGTGGCGCTGGCTCAGTTGTGGCTCAGACAGGCATGTTGTGCAATGGATGGAGGGCAGCGGACCAGCTCACTGCCTACCTTCTATTACGCAACATGGATGATACCATGTAAGCCGGACCGGGGGGGGTGGAAAAAAATTTAACAATTTTTTTTATTTATTTTTTTAATAATAACAATTCTAAAAATAAATGTTTTTAGTCATTAGGACAGGTGAGGCACTGCCTCACCTGCCTTTAATGACTGCACATCACTGCTGTGCAGTTGTCTGTGAGTGCTGGTGAGTACCCAGGCTGTGAGTTTTGCAGCGACATGGGATGTATACCCAATCCAGTTTGAGAGTGCAGTTCATTTCAGTGTTTGTAAATAAGTGTATTATATATACAATAACACTGGTACCTATATTAAACAGTTAATTTTGTATATGAAGTTTGTACTCTCATAATATTTATGTTCATGACCATACATTTAGTATGGAGTACATTTCTGGGGACAAATTTTAAAAAAGTACATTGCAGAAATAGAAAAAGTTCAGAAAAAGGCAACAAAACTAATAAGGGGAAAGGTGAATTTAAACTATCGCAAAAGTTTAGCCAAATTGTGTCTGTCAGAAAAAAAGTGTTTGACAGCTGATATGATTACTTTATATATTGTAAATATATTCAAGTTCCATATACAGATTTGTTGAAAGAGCTGGTTATTCCAAGGCAGTTGTTTGTGCCTTGGAAAAACTTTTTTTAATGGTAAGAGCAATCAAATTGCCTAAGGAGACTACTAATACTAAAACTTAGACTAATTTGTAAAATTGCTTAGAAACATTTCTAAATACAGAATTCAAGGATATGTTTGCTTGTGCTATATTAGACTTTCTAATTGCGTAATGTAAGTTCAATTGTCAGCGTCTTTATTGTAAATCAGGTAGGTTGAACTCTATGACCTTCTGTCTTCTTTAATCCTCAAGCACTATGTTACTATTGTATTTTATCATGTAGCTAAACTTTGCTGCCCAAATACCTGAGTGATGAAATTTGTCAAGAGTCATATAGCTGGAATGAGTCACAGAGCTAACTGATTTCTTTAGTCTTAATTTGTTAGAGTGTTTCTAGTAGAAGTCTTTAACACACTAATCATGGGCATAAACTCCTGTCAGTTCTATTTAAATCAAAAGTACATTATTATAGTATCTTTTAGTTACTGTAAACATTTACCTACCCACATATCTGGAGCTGGTGCAATGATAAAGGCCAACAGCGTTTGCTGTCTGCATTTATCGTTGTGCAGCGGACATGATACGCTACATTGTATCATGTCCGCTCGCACTTACATAAATAGGCCCCCAAATATTAAGAATTTTGCAAAAAAAAGTTGACTGATTCATTGTTTAGGTGAGGATGAGTTGGAAGTAATTTAAAACTTGAATGTCATGCTACCCATGACTAGAGGTATCATCCCTAAACCCTAGCCACTAGTTGGCATCAGGTGAAGAGAAACTCATGTAATGGAATAGCCCTGACTGAATAGTAAAATAGATAGTCCAGAATAGTACCAAAGAACAGAAAAATGGGGCAATTCAAAGAATAACCCAGGCTGGAACAGTGCAGAATTGTTAGGCAAAAGGCAAAAAAACGGATCACAAGAAAGGATCAAAATCTGGATATGGTAGTAGATATACAAAAACAGTAGCAAGTGGATAATCAGGAAAACAGATTTATAGAATATCCAAAAGAGGATATAAATAGGGGGTGCAAAAAACTACCTACCAATAAAGTGTTTATAAAATTAATATAAAATTGCTAATACAAAAATGAACTAGTGGGAAATGATGTGAATAAATTAATAAACACAATTTGTGTATGATGTAAAAAATATATATGATATGTGAAATCAGGTAAAAATTAAAGTTCAGCTATGAAAAAGTTCAATATGGTGATACAGCAGCTCCCCTTTTAACCAACGGTGCACCGGTTCATCTGTAGAAAGAATAAAAACAAGATAAGGGTCGCCTCATCGTGTAACCATCCAAAAAAGGTGAAATTCTCAGAAATGATAAGAATGTACTCACAAGTGTATATGCACATAGAGTTCAAGTAGATGCAAAACGAGACAGCTAACCCTCAACAGCAGTCAGCACGCTGTGTCATGGGTTTCCTTGCAAACATAGCTGTAGATTTCTGATGTGTCTGCTCAAAACCCCAATTTGAATGAAGTTTGAGAATGCAGGTGAGATGTCTTCTCTTGTACTGAACTATAGGACCTAGCAGACATAACAAATTAGCTTGAACTAACACTCAATGCGAGGGCTGCTAAATATCAGAGATACAAACACCAAGGAAAAAGTTACCAGGCTTGCAACTGC
Source organism: Bombina bombina (assembly GCF_027579735.1). Lineage (NCBI taxonomy): Eukaryota > Metazoa > Chordata > Amphibia > Anura > Bombinatoridae > Bombina > Bombina bombina. The sequence continues at coordinate 593,196,662 of NC_069500.1, forward strand.
AACTTTTTGATTTGTTCAGGACCCGGGTCTATGGGAGACATTTTGACACTCACATGGACAGTTCCTTTATTGACTCAAGACTGGTAATTTTTTTAGAATTACCCCCAGAAAGTGGAAATTCCCTCATTCAGTAACACCAATAAGGAAATGAAACACTGTGGCACAAAATAATTTCCTAAAAACCTTATTTGGTTTTTAAAAAAAAAATAACCCACAGAGGGCCAGATTATGAGTGGCGCAATATCGTCCCTAAAGGGGCAGATTTGCACATTTATGGACGCATGTTAAATAACCAGCCATTACAAGTGGCGGGTTAATGTGACCTCAAGTTCACGGTTTCACATTGTGCTAAGCATAATTAACTAGAGGTCAGACCACTGGTTAAAAATAAAAAGTTGCCCCAATTGCCCCCAAAATAAAAAGGACATTATATTAACATGTACAACAAATATGAGCATTTTTTTTAAAACTGTATGAAGCATTTAAAAGGGGTAAAGTGAGGGGATGTGGGGGTGCTTGAAAAAATAGGCACCTAAAGTGCCTTTACATGAAGGTCAAGAAGGGACTGTGTTTTCTCTATAAATATATGTACATGCTTATATACATATCTATTTATGTGTTAATATGTGTATATAGCAAAAACAAGGGGAGTAGGGGAGGGAACACAATAAATAATACACTTATATGGAAGGCGTAGTGTTAATAGTAAACTTACGTTCTTCTATGTCAAAATTAACCAGATCACCTCAAGTAGTTAGTAAGGTAGCCTGAAGTGGAGAGATTAGAGAATTTAGAGAAACAGCTAGTAAGGTCTCACAATTGAGTGTTCATTTTTGTTGGTGCATGACAGTCCCCTCAGGGTACACTTCAAATCTACTGATTTGTCTTATCATACAAGGTAACAAATATATACAGAAGGGGGGTCTCAAACCCCAAATGGTTACCAGTTGTCTTTGTGTGGTGTGGGTGATCTCATCTCTCTTGCTCGTTGTCGCTCCCAGTGCCGTCTGATCCAGCGTGCTCACTGGGGGAGTGTAAGGGGCGTCTACTGGTAACGGCCAATCAGGATTCTTCCTGTTTCATCCACCGCCGTCTGCCGTTCAAACCCTAAAATACTTCCAGACTTGTAGTGCAGCTGTATTGGTCACTGGGAGACACCCCCTCCAGGCAGGCAAACGGTCCTGTAGCAACGGCTACAAACCTGTAGTGATGGCTACAAGGTAGGCGAGTAATCAAACACTCGCCTAGATTTAGAGTTCTGCGTTAGCCGTCAAAACCAGTGTTAGGGGGTCCTAACGCTGGTTTTGTCCTACCGCTGGTATTTAGAGTCTTGTAGGTAAGGGTCTAACGCTCACTTTCCAGCTGCAACTTTTCCATACCGCAGATCCCCCTACGCCAATTGTGTATCCTATCTTTTCAATGGGATCTTTCTAACTCTGGTATTTAGAGTCTTGGCTGAAGTGAGCGTTAGAAATCTAACGACAAAACTCCAGCCGCAGAAAAAAGCCAGGAGTTAAGAGCTTTCTGGGCTAACGCCGGTTCATAAAGCTCTTAACTACTGTGCTCTAAAGTACACTAACACCCATAAACTACCTATGTACCCCTAAACCGAGGCCCCCCCACATCGCCGCCACTCTAATAAAAATGTTTAACCCCTAATCTGCCGACCGCACACTGCCGCAACCTACATTATCCCTATGTACCCCTAATCTGCTGCCCCTAACATCGCCGACACCTACATAATATTTATTAACCCCTAATCTTCCCCCCCCAACGTCGCCGCTACCTACTTACACTTATTAACCCCTAATCTGCTGACCTCACACCGCCGCCGCCTACATTATCGCTATGTACCCCTAATCTGCTGCCCCTAACACCGCCGACACCTACGTAATATTTATTAACCCCTAATCTGCCCCCCCCCCCCCCAACGTTGCCGCTAACTTACCTACAATTATTAAAACCTAATCTGCCGACCGGACCTCAACGCTACTCTAATAAATGTATTAACCCCTAAAGCTAAGTCTAACCCTAACACTAACACCCCCCTAAATTAAATATAATTTTAATCTAACAAAATAAAATAAATCTTATTAAATATATTATTCCTATTTAAAGCTAAATACTTACCTGTAAAATAAACCCTAATATAGCTACAATATAAATTATAATTATATTGTAGCTATTTTAGGATTAATATTTATTTTACAGGTAACTTTGTATTTATTTTAACCAGGTACAATAGCTATTAAATAGTTAATAACTATTTAATAGCTACCTAGTTAAAATAAATACAAAATTACCTGTAAAATAAATCCTAACCTAAGTTATAATTAGACCTAACACTACACTATCAATAAATTAATTACATACAAATACCTACAAATAAATACAATTAAATAAACTAACTAAAGTACAAAAAATAAAAAAGAACTAAGTTACAAAAAATAAAAAAATAATTTACAAACATTATATAAATATTACAACAATTTTAAGCTAATTACACCTACTCTAAGCCCCCTAATAAAATAACAAAGCCCCCCAAAATAAAAAAAAATGCCCTACCCTATTCTAAAATAAAAATTGAAAAGCTCTTTTACCTTACCAGCCCTTAAAAGGGCCTTTTGCGGGGCATGCCCCAAAGAAGTCTTCATCCAAGCGGGGGCTGAAGTCTTCATCCAAGCGGGGGCTGAAGAGGTCCATCATCCGGCTGAAGTCTTCTATCAAGCGGCATCTTCAATCTTCTTTCTTCCGGCTCCATCTTCATCCCGCTGATGCGGAACATCCATTCTGGCCGACGACTTCCCGACGAATGACGGTTCCTTTAAGGGACGTCATCCAAGATGGCGTCCCTCGAATTCCAATTGGCTGATAGAATCCTATCAGCCAATCGGAATTAAGGTCGTAAAAATTCTGATTGGCTGATTGAATCAGCAAATCAGATTCAAGTTCAATCCGATTGGCTGATTGGATCAGCCAATCAGAATGAGCTCACATTCTATTGGCTGATCGGAACAGCCAATAGAATGCGAGCTCAATCTGATTGGCTGATTGGATCAGCCAATCGGATTGAACTTGAATCTGATTGGCTGATTCCATCAGCCAATCAGAATTTTCCTACCTTAATTCCGATTGGCTGATAGAATCCTATCAGCCAAACGGAATTCGAGGGACGCCATCTTGGATGACGTCCCTTAAAGGAACCGTCATTCATCGGGAAGTCGTCGGCTAGGATGGATGTTCCCGCGTCGGCGGGATGAAGATGGATCCGGAAGAAAGAAGATTGAAGATGCCGCTTGATAGAAGACTTCAGCCGGATGATGGACCTCTTCAGCCCCCGCTTGGATGAAGACTTCAGCCCGATGATGGACCTCTTCAGCCCCAGATAGGAGGAAGACTTCGGACCCTCTTCGGGACGGATCAGTGATACCCGGCATGGTGAAGACAAGGTAGGAAGATCTTCAGGGGCTTAGTGTTAGGTTTATTTAAGGAGGGTTTGGGTTAGATTAGGGGTATGTGGGTGGTGGGTTGTAACATTGGGGGGGGTATTGTATGTTTTTTTTACAGGCAAAAGAGCTGTTTTCTTTGGGGCATGCCCCGCAAAAGGCCCTTTTAAGGGCTGGTAAGGTAAAAAAGCTTTTCAATTTTTATTTTAGAAAAGGGTAGGGCATTTTTTTATTTTGGGGGGCTTTGTTATTTTATTAGGGGGCTTAGAGTAGGTGTAATTAGCTTAAAATTGTTGTAATATTTTTATAATGTTTGTAAATTATTTTTTTATTTTTTGTAACTTAGTTCTTTTTTTATTTTTGTACTTTAGTTAGTGTATTTATTTGTAGGTATTTGTATTTAATTTATTCATTGATAGTGTAGTGTTAGGTATAATTGTAGATAATTGTAGGTAGTTTATTTAATTAATTTATTGATAGTGTTGTGTTAGGTTTAATTGTAACTTAGGTTAGGATTTATTTTACAGGTACTTTTGTAATTATTTTAACTAGGTAGCTATTAAATAGTTATTAACTATTTAATAACTATTGTACCTGGTTAAAATAAATACAAAGTTGCCTGTAAAATAAATATTAATCCTAAAATAGCTACAATATAATTATTATTTATATTGTAGCTATATTAGGGTTTATTTTACAGGTAAGTATTTAGCTTTAAATAGGATTAATTTATTTAATAAGATTTATTTTATTTAGTTAGATAAAAATTATATTTAAATTAGGGGGGTGTTAGGGTTAGACTTAGCTTTAAGGGTTAATACATTTATTAGAGTAGAAGTGAGGTCCGGTCGGCAGATTAGGGGTTAATAATTGTAGATAGGTAGCGGTGACGTTGGGGGGGCAGATTAGGGGGTAATAAATATAATATAGGGGTCAGCGGGGGTTAGGGGCAGCAGATTAGAGGTTCATAGGGATAACGTAGGTTGCGGCGGTGTACTGAGCGGCAGATTAGGGGTTAATAGTATAATGCAGGGGTCAGCGATAGCTGGGTCGGCAGATTAGGGGTTAATAAGTGTAAGGTTAGGGGTGTTTGGACTCGGGGTTCATGTTAGGGTGTTAGGTGCAGACTTAGGGAGTGTTTCCCCATAGGAAACAATGGGGCTCCGTTAGGAGCTGAACGCTGCTTTTTTGCAGGTGTTAGGTTTTTTTTCAGCTCAAACGGCCCCATTGTTTCCTATGGGGGAATTGTGCACAAGCACGTTTTTGAAGCTGGCTGCGTCCATAAGCACCGCTGGTATTGAGAGTTGCAGTGGCCGTAAATATGCCTGTACGCTCCCTTTTTGGAGCCTAACGCAGCCCTTCTGTGAACTCTAAATACCAGCGGTATTTAAAAGGTGCGTGGGAAAAAAAGCATGCGTAGCTAACGCGCCCCTTTGGCCGCAGAACTCTAAATCTAGCTGACTGGTTGCAAGATTAAGTCTGCTCCTTGAAGCTGGCAAACAGGAAAATCACAAGAAAGCGAAGAAAGGAGTGGCTTCCAGAGTATATCCTTAAAACTTTGCATTTATTTCAGCATAACATTACAACGTTAACAGAAAGTCCACAAGCTACACTCAGTAGCACACATATCAGCTGAAGAGAATGCTTATGCGTTTCAGTTTTAAAAAGCCATAATCATAGCATACTAGACTCGAAAAGGTACACAGTATTTAAAACCATAACATGCTGTCTATTGGTAAAAATCAAAGGAACTTCAGCTGAAAATTGTCTAGGTTGATTACTTGAATTGATAGAGTGACAACACAATTTTAGTATAAAAAACACATACATAGTAGGGCAATGGATATACATATAATTCATTATATGTCTAACACAGTAGTGGACATGCTTGTGCTTTATTACAAATTAATGTGCTAGGCTTCATTTGGAATTTAGAAAATATAGTTAATTTCATACATGTTATTTTTCAATATTCAGAAAAGTTTTCAAAAAAATATATACATATTTTATTCAATACTACCGCTTAACCAGACTGGACAGAGTACAAGGGATACTAAGAAGCACTACTAGCTAAAAAGAGGAAAAACAGAGAAAAAACACAAGAAAAAAAAAAGAAAGAAAAACAAAAGAAAGAAAAATAAATAAATAAACCAAAACAAAACAAAAACACCAAAACACAAGCTTAGACTATCCTAATCTGGACTTGAACCAGGGTCGGCTCTAAGGGGGGGCATTGGGGTTCCCCAAATGAAATGCTGTGCACCCCAGGGCAAAAGAAGTGATTTAAATTTTTTTTTTTTTTTTTACATTTTAAAAGTGACGGAACGTCCAGAGTCCCAAATGTCACATAAACCATTTGCAGCCACTGGACCCTGGAGATCCCCCACTTAGGAGGGCCCAGCTAATCTCTTTACTCTCCTCTATTTACAACCAGATAACAAATAAAGTTGCATTTCCCTGCTGGTGCTCTCACAGTTAACCTAGGACTTGCACTGCCCCTTCTCCTGCTAGCCCACTTACTACAGAGCTGAAGTGAGATGATGACATCATCAGACCTCTGCAGGAAGTGCTGGGAGAAGCTAACAGTCAGTGAGAGGGAAGGCAGAAGTAAGTTTGTGAAAACACAGCCGTATGACCAATGTATGTGTGAGAGTAGTATCCCTTCCCTATTGTGCATTATATCCTGGCAGCCACAGATAAAGAAGCAAATTGGGAATTCCTTGGTTTCCCCACTGCAGGTCACACAAAACAAGTGTGCATTGTGCCTGCTTTATCTGCAGTGATCAGTGTAAAATGTGTGTCAGATTATAGGTGCTCAAATACACACACTTCAAATGTAGCTGTGGGACAATGAGTGAAATAGCCTTATGTTTATTATTTACATGTTTCAAAACATCTCCTATTTGTCCCCAATAATGTTTTGTTATTTATATATATATATATATATATATATATATATATATATATATATATATATATATATATATATATTATATATACATATACACATACATACACACACAATACACACACTGTGTGTAAATTTATATATTGTTTGTGTGTGTGTGTATATATATATATATATATATATATATATATAGTGAAGATTGGAGTAGCTGTGTTAGTCCAGTAGATAGATGCTCAAAAAACAAAGTATTGCAGTATGCAGTGATACCTTTTTTATTGGACTAACATAATATTTAAAAGACAAGCTTTCGAGAGTTTTCCTCTCTTCCTCAGGTCTAAAGCAATACTGATCATTCTGATATAGATACACATCACATACAACAAATGGAAGGGAGGGAGGGGGGTGAGAGGGGGGTCATAAAAGCAGAGAATGTGTCTGAAGGAGAAAATAGCTGAGAACATCATCATCAAGCCGGCGGACAAGGGTGGATCAGTAGTTATCATGAATACCCAGGACTACACTACAGAAGGTTACAGACAGTTGTCTGATGTAAACTACTACAAAAAACTGGACACGGACCCCACCAAGGAATATTACACTGTCAGAGTCATTTAGGCAAAAGGGCTACAAGGAAAGGACAATATCTAAAAAAATCAAATCTGCCCTAAAAACACCACGGGAAAGACTCCTACAATACAAAGAAAAGGAAAACAAAACAAGAACCCCTCTAGTAGTCACTAGTAGTCACTTACAACCATACTCTGGAAGGAGTGCGCAAAATTATTAAAGAGCTACAACCACTAATTTCAGAGGACCCCACACTCAAAAAAATATTTCCTGAACCCCCCATACTAGCATTCAAACAACCGTCCTAACCTGAGACAGAGATTGGTCTGCAGCAAATTAACCACAGAACAGAAGCTTACACAGAATGGCACTGCACGATGCAACAAATCACTCTGCAAACTGTGTCAACATATATGTAACAACAACACAGCCAGACACAACAACGTGTCATACAATATTAAAGGATCCTATTCATGCTCATCTGCTAATGTGGCCACTTAACATTTATGCATGAGCGAAAAAGGGTTTTATCGCAGGTGTTTGTGCACGTCAGGTTTACCGCTCGATTTACAAAATGCAAGGCAGCCCGGAGCGAAGTCCTAGAAGGGGAGGGCATTTGACCCCATGATGCAGAGAGCAAGGGGGTGGGATCTTAGGTAGAACGTGGGGGGTATAAGTAGGGGTGGAGGACAGGAAGCAGGCCTCTTTGACAGAACGGAGGTGTGAAGATTTTAACGTTCACACCTCCCTGTTGACAAGCCTACTATGGAGCTGAAGGAGCTGCTTATTTTGAAAACTTCAGTTATTTTGTGGGAATGCACATTGATTCGATCAAAATGGAGTGCAGCTTGCCGAAAAACAAGTTGGCTGACCTGAAGTCGACATTTGGCGGTTTCCTTGGGAAAGCAGAAAGTGACGTTAAGTGAGTTGCAGTCGTTACTTGGGAAGCCTAACTTATTTGCTAGGCGTCTCTCTTTGGCCACGGCTTGAGTGAAGTTTTCAATTTGCCAGAAGTTTATCAAATCATATTCTGAGTTGAACCCAAGTGGAATACTGGTATTCTGTCTAAATATCCAATACATCTCATTTTTAATCAAGCTCATGCTCTTGTCTCCCCCTCTTTTGGGTAAAATGGCCCGATCTATAGCTTGCCATCTGAAAGAATCAAGGTTTTTATTATGAAAACGAGCAAAATGTTGGTTAAGTGGGGTGGTGGATTTACCTACTGTTATTGTGGAGAAATGGTCCCTTATACGTGAGTGACCCCACATTTTGTGTAGTTTGCCAACATATTGCTGTTCACAAAGTGTACATGTAATGACATCAACAAGATATGTGGAATTACAATTCAGGCATTGTCTAATATCGAAAATATCCTGTGTCATTTTAGATCTGTTAAACTGTTTGGAGCAGGTGGCATAATCACAGTGTTTGCATTTATTTCTTCCACACCTGTACATTCCTGATTGTGCAACCATGAACTGGCAGTTTGCTGTATAGGGGGCAAATCTGATGGAGAGATATGGTTCCCTATAGTGAGACCTCATCTATAGGAATATCTCAAGCCCTACTCTGCACAATCTACTAGTTTATCATCTGCGATTAATAATGTAAAGTGTTTTTTAACTATATTGCAGATGCTCCTGTACTGGGCACTGTAATCAGTCACAAAAGAATCACCCTTTTTGGTTCTTGTCCCAGTATTTCCTTTATCCTGTAACAGACGATCACGTTCTATTAGATCTACCTCATGTCGGGCCTTATCTGTCACCTTGCTGGTATAACCTCTTTCTTTCAGATGGTAGGTTAACTGTTCTGCTCTCTGGCTATAGGTCTGATTATCACTACAGTTTCTTTTTAGGCAAGTATATATATGCCTTTAGCAACAGCATAAGGCACAAACTCGGGGTGATATGATTTCGCATGTAGCAAGGCATTGCCCACTTGTCCAACATTTTATTCGTTTTCATAATAAAAGCCTTGATTCTTTCAGGTGGCAAGATATAGATCGGGCCATTTTACCTAAATGAGGGGGAGACAAGAGCAAGATCTTGAGTAAAAATGAGACATATTGGATATGCAGACTGAATATCCATATTCCATTTGTGTTCAACTCTGATTATGATTTGATAAACTACTGGCAAAATTAAAACCATTAGGAATAGTCTATATTAATTACATTACATTTTTAATATTCAGTACATGCATTATTCCATTTCAGTTCGTTATGAAATGTTTTTTGCTCTTGTCTTGTATTAAGGTTACCCCATGATGCTCATGTCCTGGTTTATACAGTGTATGTGTTTTCCTTCAAAGTTATATTTGTGTACCTACATTATGATCAGTATTAATCTACCCAGAGTTTAATGCCCTTCTCCTTTCCAAAGTAGCTTAGTGGTAACCATATAGCACTAGGAAGTTGTAACTCTGGGTTTGAATCCAGGATAAGTCTGATTTGATTTGATAGGATTTTATCTTATAGCTTGCTACGGTACCCTTTAGCAATGGTCTTATAGAGTTATCTATTCACGTTTGAGATATTATTAATAAGCCACTTGTCTATTGTATAGATCACATTGCATTACTCTTTCCATAATTCAAATTTAGTTTTGAAACACTAGTCTGCATTTAGCTTTGATGTTTATCCTATACCCACATATAACGCAGTACCGAGGCCTATCAAACGGAAGACCTGGTTTTAAATCCAGATTAGCATAGTCTAAGCTGGTGTTTTTGTTTTGTTTTGGTGTATTTATTTATTTTTCTTTCTTCTTTTTTCTTTGGTTATTTTTTTATTTATTTTTTTCTCTTGTTTTTCCTCTTTTTTATCTAGTAGTGCTCCTTAGTATCCCTTATACTCTGTCCAGCCTGGTTAAGCTGTTGAATAATTATATATATATTTCTGAAAACGTTTCTGAATATTGAAAAATAACATGTATGCAATGTACTATATTGTCTAAATCCTAAATGAAGCCTAGCACATTAATTTGTAATATAGCACAAGCATGTCCACTACTGTGTTAGACATATATTGTATTATATGTATATCCATTGTCCTACTATGTATGTGGTTTTTATACTAAAATTGTGTTGTCACTCTCTCAATTCAAGTAATTAACCCATAGACTATTTTCAGCGGCACTAGGTGGTTTTCCCTGGCTGCAGGCATGACAACGAGGCTCCCTTTAGAGTCTATTGAAGCGTGTTCACATTGCATTGCACTGCATTTGTAATACCAGCACACATTTGCGTGCGGTGGTATCACTGAGTGGAGCACAAATATTGCACTTGCATAAGAGCAATATATATTGCGCTCCACTTGTAATCTTGCCCGGAGTGATTTATTTAAAATAATATCTAAATATTTATTTGTATTTCTTCAAAATGTATTGATATTGCACGTTTGTTAAATTATTTTTAAAAAGGCTGTTTTCATTAGTTTAGTTTATCTGTTTAAGACTATATCTATCAGTGTTTGTTGTTAGCAGAATGTTAACAGCTGCTGATAAACCTTTTTCTATGTCAATGTGATCACGAACAGCCATTACCATTGTTTATCTGTAACACTTTTCTTATTATCGGTTTGGGGGAAAAATGCTCTCTTTGGTTGAACACAATCCTGATTCTCAATACTTAACAACACATTTACAGGGCCATTTTTCAATAATTGAATTCCACAGATATCAAAGGACTTGATTAACCCTGAAAAACACTTTCTATTTATTACAGAGTACCCAACAAATGTTTACAAATATCACATTAGTTTTACACTGGGACAAAACATTGACATTACGTATTACCATGTGTCATATTTGGAAGCAATGGCACCAAAGAGATGCAAACCCTACCTTAAAGTGAAAGTAAATCCTAGGATTTACTATTGAAACAAATAAAGGGGACTTTCATTCATGAAGTATAAGATACTTCATGTAGAAAGCTCCTTTATTTGATTAGATCAATCGCAGTTTTTAGCTGCTACAGCAGCTCACGGCTAAAGAAATTTTTGGCTAAGAGGTGACGTTTTCACCTCTTAGCCAATAGCCATGGGGTAAATCTGGTTTGGCGCCCATGGAGCCGGATTTACCGCACAGCTATTGGCTAAGAGGTGAAAACGTCACCTCTTAGCCAAAAATTTTTTAGCCTTGCTCTGCTGTAGGTGCTAAGAGCAGCGAACGATTGAATCAAATAAAGGAGCTTTCTACATGAAGTATCTTATACTTCATGAATGAAAGTGCCCTTTATTTGTTTCAATAGTAAATCCTAGCGTTTGTAAAATGCTAGGATTTACTTTCGCTTTAAAGGAAAAAATAAATAATAAACATTTTTTGACTAATACAAATTAGCAAAATAAATAACCTAACAAAACTGTGTGCTCTCTTTACTGACAATGCCCCATAACAGGTTGATTGTTTTTGTAACACAACTGGTTAATAGCACATGTCACCTATTAGCATCTCTACAAACTGTTATAAGAAATGAATTAACATACAGGCCCTTCAACCTGTGAAGTAATCACTAAGATCCCCAAAACCACAATTTTGTCCTTAACCCTGCACATTTGGTTTTTAAATTACAAAACTGTGAGATTAAGGACAAATTAAACAATGTTATGTTGTTTTCTGGAGGTAATGATTTTCAGCTTCAGAAGTATTAATGGCAGATGTATTCTAGGGTTTTTATCACTGGAAACACGCATGGACAATAGTGGCTGACATTCAGAATTTATCTGTGGAAAATATGCAAAAGGTTGTGAACAACCAGTTAATTTGGTAACATAAAAAAGTCTTCAAGTTAAGCTTCAGTCCTTAGGAATAACATTAAACATTGGTATAGCTGTTTGAATTTTGTATAACCGTAGAAAAAAGGTAACTAAATTGCACTTGCTAGTATGGGAGTAGCGATAACTTAGCAAATAAACTCTCTTTACTAAAAGCTAAACAGGGGCGCATCAGAGATGCTATTTGTTATAACATTTCGATCCTAATCCTAATTGTTTAAGTGAATATTATATATAGGAAAAAGTATTCAATAGTTTAAAGGGACAAAAGAATCTTAGGGCTAGATTACAAGTGGCGCAATAAATTTATCATGCACGCGATTTAGCAATATCACGCCAGTGAATAACATGGAAAGTTGTTGTTAGAGATGTGCATTTGTTTCGCTACAAATGCAAATTCATAAGAAAAATTAGATATTTGTTTCATTTTAACGAAATGAATACCCAAATTAATACACCAACAAAATTGAAAGAAAATTAAAAAATACTGATAAAATTTGTCAGTATTCATTAGTTTTCTTTATATTACTTTTCAGGGGTAAGTACTTACCTTTTGCATGTTGGAAAGCCACATTAATCCGCTCCTCTTCTCCACAGAGCCTCCCGGGGTCTGCACTGAACGAGAAGGTCTTTTAGTGCAGGCCCTGTGAGCAGGCTGAGCTAAGCCTCCTATTAGTATTGAAGAGGAATGGGTTAGCTCTCTCCATCTCGCAAAAGGTAAAGTATAAAGCTACTGGTGAATTTTTTCACCTGTAGCTTTTAAACATTTACATTGGTTTAATAAAAATTAATGTAAATGATTAAGGAATATTCAGTATTTGTTTAATTTTAAATTAAACAAATACCAAATAGTGCAACCAATGAATATAAAGGGAAATTAATTTCCCACGAAAATTAATTACAAAGATTTAGACAAACTACATTTTTTATGGCTGCACATCTCTAGTTTTTGTTTGGATTTTAGAAATGATGCCCTGAGTGGTAGAAGAGTAAATAGAAATGTGATTGATAATAGCGATGTGCAAGAGGAAAATTTTAGTTTCTTCTGAAATTTCAATTTTTAAAAAATAAAATGCTTATTTTAGTTCATTTTCATTCATGGTTGCATTAGTTCCAAATGAATTTCGTTAGAAATTTTCGTTTTGAGCTACAGTGCAGATATTTTGCCATAAAGGTGAGTAATAAACTTAAAAAAAAACAATAAACAGAAAAATTGTTTTTTTAACTATTAACTTATTATGGAAAACAAAAATGTCCCTTTAAGAGACAATAAGTGCAAATGAAACCAGTCCACCAGCAGCCGCTAGCAGCAATGCAACAAAAGGTAAGAAGACCTTTTTCAACTTACACGTTATATAACTTAGTAAAAAACAGACAACTTCTTTTTTTCTGTCCCTTTAAGAGACACTAAGTGCAGATTAAACCAGTCCACCAGCAGCCGCTAGCAGCAATGCAACAAAAGGTAAGAAGACCTTTTTCAACTTACAAGTAGTATAATTTTGTAAAAATAACTTGTTTTTTTTAGCTATTAACGTACACCTAGATTACAAGTTTTGCTCTATAGAGGGTGTGAAACGAACGCAACAAATGTTGCATTATTTAACCCCCATATTGCTGCCATTACTAGTTATGGAAAAGCTGCCTTGTGCGTGTGATATGGTGGCGATGAGTTCCATACCGCACAAAATACAAGTGCTGCTTTGACGTGCTTGTGCACCTTTCGCCATAGACATCAACGGGGAGAGCGGGTTAGAAAAAAACCTAACACCTGAGATCGCAGAATGAAAAGCTACGTAACGCAACCCCATTGATGTCTATGGGGAAAAAAAGTTACGTTTAAACCTAACATAAACCCCAAGTCTAAAAACCCCTAATCCGACGCCCCCAACATCGCCGACACCTACATAATGTTATTAACCCCTAATCTTCCGCTCCCAACATCGCCGCCACCAAAATAAATCTATTAACCCCTAATCTTCAGCTCTTTTAGAATTGCCCAATAGCCCTAATCTAAATAAAAAACTCACCCCAAAAAAAACCTTAAAAAACCTAACACTAACCCTTCTTTAGGTATTCACAGTTGCTGAATTCCGGCTTGAACGATCCTCATCCCAGCGGCTCCATCTTCATCCAGGCAGCTCCATCTTCATCCATCGAGGAACCTCCATCTTCTTCATCCCTGCAGAGACAGAGCGGTCTATGCTTGGAGGCGGAGGTCCAGGTGAAGATCCAAGGTGGAGGTCCAGGAAGAGGTCCAAGGTGCAGGTCCAGCCAGAGGTCCATTGATCCGATGTGGAGGTCCTCTTCATGCGATCGTCTGCCGCACACTGAGGATTTAAATGCAAGGTAACTCTTTTATACTGGGGGTACCATTGCATTCCTATTGGCTGAAAATTTTAAATCAACCAACAGGAATTAGAGCTGCTAAAATCCTATTGGCTGTTCAAATAAATAAATAACTTTATTTAGTGGCGGCGATGTCGGGGAGCGGCAGAATAGGGGTTAATATCTTTATTATAGTGTGGGCAATGTTGGTGTGCGGGGGAATCAGGGTTAATAACTTAATTATAGAGGTGACGATGTCAGGGAGCAGCGGAATAGGGGTTAATAAATTTTATTAGTGGCGGCGATGTTGGGAGCGGCAGATTAGGGGTTAATAGTTTTAATATAGTGTTTGCAATGTTGAAGGGTAGCGGTTTAGAGGTTAATAGGTAGTTTATGGGTGTTAGTGTACTTTGTAACACTTTAGTTATGAGTTTTGTGTAACAGTTTTGTTGCGTAAAACTCATAGCTACTGCTCTCAGATGGCGGTACGGATCGTGCCGGTATAGGGTGCAAGGCAAACTTTTTAGCCTCACCGCAAAACTCGTAATGGCAGCGCTATGGGAATCCCATGAAAAAACATAATTTGTTTGAGTGCGGAATTTACATCGCGTTACAGGCTAAAAGGCTTGCGTTACAGTTATACTGACAAGACTCATAATGGCTGCATTGCTGTTTTGTTTCAGCCCTAAAACACAAACGCAAAACTTGTAATCTAGGTGTTAGTATTGAAAAGAAAATGTCCCTTTAAGAGACACTAAGTGCAGATTAAACCAGCAGCAATGCAACAACTTGATTTTTTAACTATTATGTTAGTACTACTGAACTGAAAAAGAAGACATTAGCACATGACTATTTATTTATTTTCTATTGACTCGCATTTCAGCCAATTAGTGCAGTGTTGTGTGCAACTTCGGGAGTGAGCCCAATGTTATCTATATGGCTTGCATGAATTAGTAGTCTCTTGTTGTGAAAAGCTAATAAAACGCATGTGATAAGAGTTGCGGTATAGTCAAGATAAACCATGTAAGTAGAACCCTCGATAAGAGAGGTACCTTCATTTTGGGAAGGGAGTAATCAAAAAATAAAAGGCTTTAAATAGATTTAAGCAATCGGACACATAATGAACAGTGAGAAAGGTAGCTGTAGGGGTAGTTGAAAATGAGTCAATTACAGTGGTTAATGGTAGAAATAAGGGATACAGGAAATAGTACCTATAATGCAGAAGTATTAAAACTGAAATGTGGTGGCTATCTCACCTGTCTTATAATATATGGAAACAAACATGTATATTCTATCTAAAATTTTAGCATTAATTACAAGTACCGAAAAAAAAATATGTATAAAAGTGCAGCATTATGAGATTGTGAGACCAATCAAGTAAAAGATAAAGCTTTATTTCTCTTGTTAAGTGTATTCAGTCCACGGGTCATCCATTACTTATGGGATATATTCCCTTCCCAACAGGAAGTTGCAAGAGGATCACCCAAGCAGAGCTGCTATATAGCTCCTCCCCTCACATGTCATATCCAGTCATTCTCTTGCAACTCAACTAGATAGGTCGTTGTGAGAGGTCTGTGGTGTTTTTTATACTTAGTTTATTTCTTCAATCAAAAGTTTGTTATTTTAAATGGCACCGGAGTGTGCTGTTTGTGCTCAGGCAGTACTTGGAAGAAGAATCTGCCTGCGTTTTTTCTATGATCTTAGCAGAAGTAACTAAGATCCACTGGCTGTTCTCGCACATTCTGAGGAGTGGGGTAACTTTCAGAAAGGGAATAGCGTGTGGGGAATCCTGCAAACAAGGTATGTGCAGTAAATTATTTTTCTAAGGAATGGAATTGACTAAGAAAATACTGCTGATACCGATGTAATGTAAGTACAGCCTTAAATCCAGTAGCGACTGGTATCAGGCTGATGAATGTATGTACAATAAGTAATTTTCTAAGGAATGGAATTTGACTAAGAAAATACTGTTAATACTGAAGTAATGTATGAGCCTTAACTGCAGTAGAAGCGACTGGTAGCAGGCTTATTAATAACACTACCTAACTTTTAAAGTGCATGTTTAAAACGTTTACTGGCATGTTATTCGTTTTTTGTGAGGTACTTTGGTGATAAATCTTTTGGGGCATGATTTTCCACATGGCTGTCATTTATTTCTACATAGAAACGGTTAACTGAGGTTTCCCACTGTTGTAATATGAGTGGGAGGGGCCTATTTTAGCGCTTTTTTGCGCAGAAATATTCAGTTACAGTCTTCCTGCTTCTTCCTCCTTGATCCAGGACGTCTCTAGAGAGCTCAGGGGTCTTCAAAATTCATTTTGAGGGAGGTAATCAGTCACAGCAGACCTGTGACAGTGTGTTTGACTGTGCTAAAAACGTTAATTGTTAAATTGATTATCCGTTTTTGGGTATTAAGGGGTTAATCATCCATTTGCTAGTGGGTGCAATGCTTTGCTAACTTAATACATTTACTGTGAAAATTTGGTTGCTATAACTGATTTGGTTCATTGTTATTTCAACTGTGACATTTTTTTGTGCTTCTTAAAGGCGCAGTAGCGTTTTTTATATTGCTTGCAAACTATGTTTGAAGGCCAATGTGGAGCCCCACAGAAATATGTGTACTAAATATATTGATGTCACTTCGAATAAAAGTCAATTTATACCTGTAAAGAAATTATCATCAGACAACGAGGGGGAAGTTATGCTGACTAACTCTCCTCACGTGTCAGTACCTTCGCCTCCCGCTCAGGAGGCGCGTGATATTGTGGCGCCAAGTACATCAGAGAGGCCCATACAAATCACTTTGCAAGACATGGCTGCTGTTATGACAGAGGTATTATCTAAATTGCCTGAATTAAGAGACAAGCGCGATAGCTCTGGGTTAAGGACAGAGCGCGCTGATGATGTGAGAGCCATGTCTGATACTGCGTCACAATTTGCAGAACATGAGGACGGAGAGCTTCATTCTGTAGGTGACGGATCTCATCCAGGGAGACCAGATTCAGAGATTTCTAATTTTAAATTCAAGCTTGAGAACCTCCGTGTATTGCTAGGGGAGGTATTAGCGGCTCTGAATGATTGTAACACGGTTGCAATTCCAGAGAAAATATGTAGGTTGGATAGATACTTTGCGGTACCGGTGTGTACTGACGTTTTTCCTATACCTAAAAGGCTTACAGAAATTATTAGCAAGGAGTGGGATAGACCCGGTGTGCCCTTTTCCCCTCCTCCGATATTTAGAAAAATGTTTCCAATAGACACCACCACACGAGACTTATGGCAGACGGTCCCTAAGGTGGAGGGAACAGTTTCTACTTTAGCTAAACATACCACTATCCCGGTGGAGGATAGTTGTGCTTTTTCGGATCCAATGGATAAAAAATTAGAAGGTTACCTTAAGAAGATGTTTGTTCAACAAGGTTTTATCTTACAGCCCCTTGCATGCATTGCGCCTGTCACTGCTGCTGCGGCATTCTGGTTTGAGTCTCTGGAAGAGGCCATTCGCACAGCTCCATTGGATGAGATTATGGCCAAGCTTAAAGCACTTAAGCTAGCTAATGCATTTGTTTCTGATGCCGTTGTACATTTAACCAAACTAACGGCTAAGAACTCCGGATTTGCCATTCAGGCGCGCAGAGCGCTATGGCTTAAATCCTGGTCAGCTGACGTGACTTCTAAATCTAAATTGCTTAATATTCCTTTCAAAGGGCAGACCTTATTCGGGCCCGGCTTGAAAGAAATTATTGCTGACATTACTGGAGGTAAGGGTCATACTCTTCCTCAGGACAGGGCCAAATCAAAGGCCAAACAGTCTAATTTTCGTGCCTTTCGTAACTTCAAGGCTGGAACAGCATCAACTTCCTCCGCTCCAAAACAGGAAGGACCTGTTGCTCGTTACAGACAGGGCTGGAAAGCTAACCAGACCTGGAACAAGGGCAAGCAGGCCAGAAAGCCTACTTCTGCCCCTAAGACAGCATGAAGAGAGGGCCCCCTATCCGGAAACGGATCTAGTGGGGGGCAGACTATCTCTCTTCGCCCAGGCTTGGTCAAGAGATGTCCAGGATCCCTGGGCGTTGGAGATCATATCTCAGGGATATCTTCTGGACTTCAAAACTTCTCCTCCACAAGGGAGATTTCATCTTTCAAGGTTATCAGCAAACCAAATAAAGAAAGAGGCATTTCTACGCTGTGTACAAGACCTCTTAGTAATGGGGGTGATCCACCCAGTTCCGAGGACGGAACAAGGGCAAGGGTTTTACTCAAATCTGTTTGTGGTTCCCAAGAAAGAGGGAACCTTCAGACCAATCTTGGACCTAAAAATCTTAAACAAATTCCTAAGAGTTCCATCATTCAAAATGGAAACTATTCGAACCATCCTACCCATGATCCAAGAGGGTCAATACATGACCACAGTAGACTTAAAGGATGCCTACCTTCATATACCGATTCACAAAGATCATTATCGGTATCTAAGATTTGCCTTTCTAAACAGGCATTACCAGTTTGTAGTTCTTCCCTTCGGGTTAGCTACGGCCCAGAGAATTTTTACAAAGGTTCTGGGCTCACTCCTAGCGGTACTAAGACCGCGAGGCATAGCGGTGGCTCCGTACCTAGACGACATTCTGATACAAGCGTCAAGTTTTCAAATTGCCAAGTCTCATACAGAGATAGTTTTGGCATTTCTGAGGTCGCATGGGTGGAAGGTGAACGTGGAAAAGAGTTCTCTATCACCACTCACAAGAGTCTCCTTCCTAGGGACTGTGATAGATTCTGTAGAAATGAAAATTTTCCTGATGGAGGCCAGGTTATCAAAACTTTTAAATGCTTGTCGTGCCCTTCATTCCATTCCACGCCCGTCAGTAGCTCAGTGCATGGAAGTAATCGGCTTAATGGTAGCGGCAATGGACATAGTTCCATTTGCACGCCTGCATCTCAGACCTCTGCAATTATGCATGCTAAGTCAGTGGAATGGGGATTACTCAGATTTGTCCCCTCTACTAAATCTGGATCAAGAGACCAGAGATTCTCTTCTCTGGTGGCTTTCTCAGGTCCATCTGTCCAAGGGGATGACCTTTCGCAGGCCAGATTGGACAATTGTAACAACAGATGCCAGCCTTCTAGGTTGGGGCGCAGTCTGGAACTCCCTGAAGGCTCAGGGATTATGGACTCAGGAGGAGAAACTCCCAATAAATATTCTGGAGTTGAGAGCAATATTCAATGCTCTTCTAGCTTGGCCTCAGTTAGCAACACTGAGGTTCATCAGATTTCAGTCGGACAACATCACGACTGTGGCTTACATCAACCATCAAGGGAGAACCAGGAGTTCCCTAGCGATGTTGGAAGTCTCAAAGATAATTCGCTGGGCAGAGTCTCACTCTTGCCACCTGTCAGCGATCTACATCCCAGGCGTGGAGAACTGGGAGGCGGATTTTCTAAGTCGCCAGACTTTTCATCCGGGGGAGTGGGAACTTCATCCAGAGGTCTTCGCTCAACTGATTCATCGTTGGGGCAAACCAGATCTGGATCTCATGGCGTCTCGCCAGAACGCCAAGCTTCCTTGTTACGGATACAGGTCCAGGGACCCGGGAGCGGCGCTGATAGATGCTCTGACAGCCCCTTGGGTCTTCAACATGGCTTATGTGTTTCCACCATTTCCGATGCTACCTCGACTGATTGCCAAGATCAAACAGGAGAGAGCATCGGTGATTCTGATAGCGCCTGCGTGGCCACGCAGGACCTGGTATGCAGACCTAGTGGACATGTCATCCTGTCCACCATGGTCTCTACCTCTGAGGCAGGACCTTCTAATTCAAGGTCCTTTCAAACATCCAAATCTAATTTCTCTGAGGCTGACTGCATGGAGATTGAACGCTTGATCCTATCAAAGCGTGGCTTCTCGGAGTCAGTTATTGATACCTTAATACAGGCACGGAAGCCTGTTACCAGAAACATTTACCATAAGATATGGCGTAAATATTTATATTGGTGCGAATCCAAGGGTTACTCATGGAGTAGGGTTAGGATTCCTAGGATATTGTCCTTTCTACAAGAGGGTTTAGAAAAGGGCTTATCTGCTAGTTCGTTAAAGGGACAGATTTCTGCTCTGTCTATTCTCTTACACAAACATCTGGCAGAAGTTCCAGACGTCCATGCTTTTTGTCAGGCTTTGGCTAGGATTAAGCCTGTGTTTAAGACTGTTGCTCCTCCATGGAGCTTAAACTTGGTTCTTAAAGTTCTTCAAGGGGTTCCGTTTGAACCCCTTCATTCCATTGATATTAAGCTTTTATCTTGGAAAGTTCTGTTTTTGATGGCTATTTCCTCGGCTCAAAGAGTCTCTGAGTTATCGGCCTTACATTGTGATTCTCCTTATCTGATTTTTCATTCAGACAAGGTACTTCTGCGTACCAAACCTGGGTTTTTACCTAAGGTGGTTTCTAACAGGAATATCAATCAAGAGATTGTTGTTCCATCATTGTGTCCTAATCCTTCTTCAAAGAAGGAACGTCTTTTGCATAATCTGGACGTAGTCCGTGCCTTGAAGTTTTACTTACAGGCTACTAAAGATTTTCGTCAAACATCTGCCCTGTTTGTCGTTTACTCTGGACAGAGGAGAGGTCAAAAAGCTTCGGCAACCTCTCTCTCCTTTTGGCTTCAAAGCATAATACGCTTAGCCTATGAGACTTCTGGACAGCAGCCCCCTGAAAGGATTACAGCTCATTCTACTAGAGCTGTGGCTTCCACCTGGGCCTTTAAGAATGAGGCCTCTGTTGAACAGATTTGCAAGGCTGCGACTTGGTCTTCGCTTCACACTTTTTCAAAATTTTACAAATTTGACACTTTTGCTTCTTCGGAGGCTGTTTTTGGGAGAAAGGTTCTACAGGCAGTGGTTCCTTCCATTTAAGTTCCTGCCTTGTCCCTCCCATCATCCGTGTACTTTGGCTTTGGTATTGGTATCCCATAAGTAATGGATGACCCGTGGACTGAATACACTTAACAAGAGAAAACATAATTTATGCTTCCCTGATAAATTTATTTCTCTTGTAGTGTATTCAGTCCACGGCCCGCCCTGTCTTTTTAAGGCAGATCTAAATTTTTATTAAAACTCCAGTCAACACTGCACCCTATGGTTTCTCCTTTCTTGTCTTGTTTCGGTCGAATGACTGGATATGACATGTGAGGGGAGGAGCTATATAGCAGCTCTGCTTGGGTGATCCTCTTGCAACTTCCTGTTGGAAAGGGAATATATCCCATAAGTAATGGATGACCCGTGGACTGAATATACTACAAGAGAAATAAATTGATCAGGTAAGCATAAATTATGTTTTTTTTTTAAAGGTTATTACCTAAATATGCATTATTCCCAATTTGTATCTTCAGTGCTCATAAGATATTAGTTAAATTGATATCAAAAGTACTAACTAACTAAAATCTAAGAAAACAGTTGAACAATTTTGAGACAGTCTATCAGGTGTTCGAAGATTCAGAGTTATACTCTGATTCTATGGTTATTAATTTGAGCCCTAATATACTAGATATTTCAGATAGACTTGATATCTGAGAAAATTCTCTTACATAAATGCAACTTCAAAGTAGTGTATAAATAGGTTAGGATTTTATGATTGTGCATATGCTGCAGCCTAGGTACCTTCCAATATGCAACGTCGTAATATATATATATATATATATAGCGTTATACTTGTCCTTGAGAAAAAACATTTAATTAACACTTGCAGACATCATTGATTTAAGAAAATATATGAAACATTAATATAATGGAGTCTACTTCCTGTAATGGAAATGTAAACTTACTGTATAAAAAGATACCTCAACGAAATATAAAACAGTATGTATATAAATTAACATTGTGTATCTTTACAGATACCCAGACTTAAAAAAACTATTAGTAGTTAAACTTCAAATATGCATTTTATGAAGTCAACCTTACTTCTAAAAGACGCTGGCTAGCTAGCACATATGAACATAATTTTAAACTGGCCTATAAGGCACTTACAGTTTCAGGGTTACACATTGAAAAATATATTCAACAGTAAAAACACAAAAATGTGCAAACCGAGCTTATGTATGCAGTTTAGTTCACTATTAGAAAAGGGTTCTTAAACTCAAGTACAAAGTAAATGTGGTTTTAAATTAGGGTAAACTATCTGACTCATGTGAACATAACAATTCAATAAATTTGGAAGGGCCCATGGGGCAGCAATGGAAATAAATTTGTGTTACAAAATAAGAATGCTATCTAATTGCTAGAGAAGGTTTCTATACAAAACACCAGGCAATATATAGGTAAATTAGTATTTATCATGTGTACATAAACCACAATAGAAAAAGTAGCATGTTATGAGTTTTCCGCTCGCAGTGTGGTCTTTTAACAATCAATTTTCATTGCTCAGGTATTACAAGTCTTGAAAAATCCCGATTGCACATGCATTCGCCTTTTACACAACAATTCTTTCCACACTCGAAGAGCTGTAGTTAATGCTTTTCAGCAAAAAAAAGTTTCACAAAACACTTCAAAAATACACTACAAAGTGCAGTTGCACTCATATTAACACTGTCTAATTTAAATGATTTAAAAAAAAATATTGCAGACAAAAGTTATAAGAGCTCAAAGATTGGAGATCAACGGGTGTTAGAAAAAAAAAGCAGATGCAGGAATTTTACATTGACATAGATACACATACATAGAGAAACATGGATTTATATGTATAGACATATGTTTAACTATGGAGATAATGAAAATATTTTACATTACAACCTTATGCACATTAAACCATATCTCAGATGTATTTTCAGTGCGATATTCGCATATAGATCTTGAGACATATATATATATATATATATATATATAATACTTAGCCGGTAGCCAGCACTCCAAGTGGCTAATCCGGCCAGTTGGTTGGGAGATCGGCTTGCATGCCGTCTCGAGCGATGTTGATCGCTACAGATCAATAAAAGTTGGGACCCGAAACGTCAACTCGACAATCAATCTGTTAATGTAACCTTTTGGAAATAGAGACTTTACTGTTTTGAATATAAAAATTCCTGTGAGTGCCCTCCCTCCAAGAGAAAGTGTATATATATATATATATATATATATATATATATATATATATATATGTGTGTGTGTGTGTATATATATATATATATATGTGTGTGTGTGTATATATATATATATATATACACACATAACAAGAACAGTTAAGTTTAGATAGGTTAAGAGACACTTATCTTGGGAGTTCAAGCTCCGTCGTCCACACGGCATGAAGCTAACACACTGGGAGCAGCTGAAAATGGAGTTCAAATAAATGCAGGAATCCCAAGAAAGTTAAAGCTCGTTAGTAAGAGCAAACATTTCCAACGACATTTCCTATCTGAAATAGACACTATGCACTCAGCACTTATTATAAAATTCACATGAAAAATTTTTATTGAATCAAAGTTTAAAAAGTTCACACAGGAGCTGCGATAAACACAGTCACTCACGGTAAGTAGAAAGACAGGGAGGCAAATTACGTATACTGACGCATTTCACGCCGGTTGGCGCTTTTTCAAAGATAGTTTGGGAGGTGACCATTCTGGGGTTAAGTACCCAATACTGCCTTAGGTCACTCCCTTAAACCAAACGTCATTGTATTGTTGTTGCAGCAAGTGAGTGTATGTATGAGCCAATTATAAAAGCCAGCAGCTCTTAGTAATATATTACAGCTAGATCTAAACGCAAGCATATGCAGCTCATAAATACATTCCTCAATCTGTAAATTTAATACTCGACACAAGCGAGACATGGAAAAAAAAGGAAAAATGAATTATACTTAGTGTATAAGCATCAACAAACTTCCGCTAGTATGACAACATAAACAGTTACCAAATCGCAATATTGAGTTTCAGCAAATACAATAAATGAAACAAACTAGCCAATTTGAGAGTTAATACATGTTGATAACAATATAAAGAAGAAGAGAAAGAATACAACAATAAACAAAAGAAAAGAGACTGTTACAGTATTGAAATAACTCATGTACAAAGATATACATAAAATATTATTATTAATAGAAACCAGTTCAATTTGTTTATATGAAGAGAGGTTTTCTGTAATGATACTGAGCTCAGATTGATTCACGGTTAATACATTTTATAGATATTACAAGGCGGATAGCTTTCGGCAAAAACCCATTGTATATATACAAAACTGTTAGTTTGTATCATACATTTTCATAGACACACAGGAGGTTGTACCCTTAGTGCATTGCACTGGTATTGAGTAGATCTAAAATGGCCTATTGGCATAAAATATCTCATTTACAATCATAGTCGGTATATACTAAATATCAAATAATTTGGCCCTTTGATACATAGAGAAATTGTATAGATTCCGATTAGCTTTTGTCTAGACTTAACCTTTTTGCGATTTGGTAACTGTTTATGTTGTCATACTAGCGGAAGTTTGTTGATGCTTATACACTAAGTATAATTCATTTTTCCTTTTTTTTCCTTGTCTCACTTGTGTCGAGTATTGAATTTACAGATTGAGGAATGTATTTATGAGCTGCATATGCTTGCGTTTAGATCTAGCTGTAATATATTACTAAGAGCTGCTGGCTTTTATAATTGGCTCATACATACACTCACTTGCTGCAACAACAATACAATGACGTTTGGTTTAAGGGAGTGACCTAAGGCAGTATTGGGTACTTAACCCCAGAATGGTCACCTCCCAAACTATCTTTGAAAAAGCGCCAACCGGCGTGAAACACGTCAGATGACGTCATTTGCCTCCCTGTCTTTCTACTTACCGTGAGTGACTGTGTTTATCGCAGCTCCTGTGTGAACTTTTTAAACTTTGATTCAATAAAAAAAATTCATGTGAATTTTATAATAAGTGCTGAGTGCATAGTGTCTATACCAGATAGGAAATGTTGTTGGAAATCAATAGCGGGTAAATACTGCTTGTTTGTCCACCTAAAATAAGGGTGGACGGTAGCTATATATATGGGAGATACGGAGGGGCGGAGCTATGTGAAAAGACGACAGGGAAGATGCGATGGGATCTCTAAGATAGTTAGGCATGGATCAAAGAGTCAACATAGCACAAATGCTGTTGGGCATTTGGAAAAATATGCAGTCAGGGGGTTATTACTATATATGCTAGCTAATAGCTGGAGAAATCATGGATTATACTACTGAGGGAGATCTACAACTTATGTTAATATAGAGAATATGGGATGAGGTGAGCATCATACTGGCTTCTAAGTGAATATAAACACAGCTTGTTTGTCCACCTAAAATAAGGGTGGGCAGTAGCTAAGGAGTTTGATTTTGTTTAACCTGTCTAAATTATAACTGTAGACTACTCCTTGATAAAAAGGGAAAAAGTGGAAAGTGAAGGGAAGAGCTAAGGGGAAGGATAAGAGTCAGAAATCTAGGGGGGAGAGATATTATGAGAGCCCAATATAAGGGTGAACAGTAGCTATCGGCAGATAACAGCTGCCTTAAGTTGGGGGGGGGGGTAGAAAAGAGGGAGGGAGGGAAGGGGGGGCGGGCTATCTAGGGTGAGCATATTAGTGTTGGGGGAAAAATGTTGGAGACATTTGGTTATGAGATCCAGGAATAGCTCTTGATGAGGACATATATTACAACACTATAGATAGATGTTTATAACAAGATGAGATGGGAGATCTATCTAACTTATGTATACGGAATCAAATATACAATAGAATATACAATCTTGGGAGGTGGGGAGTAGTTATGGCTCATGTGAATGTGAAAGGTGTAGCCCCAATACATGCTCGGTTATAAAGTACTCTATTTACTCCTTCAGGGAGCTAGTAACAGATGAAGGTAGATATACATGAGGAGATGAGCCAATATAAAACTTAAACACATAACTCAAATAGTCATAAACTTGATAAACCGGCAAATGATAGCTAGAAACCCTTATGCGATAATATTGTTGAATGCAAACAGCTCTTGGGCATAGTATGAATTAGGGTATCATTGTTAAGCATTTGCAGTTAAGTAGGGGGGATTAAATAGATGCTGTGATATAGAAGAGATAAAGTGGTAACAGGAACACAACAGGTACCAGGTTCATGATTAAAATTTTAGCCTAGCCAACTATGTACCACTAGGCATAGTTAAGTATGAATACATGACTAGGATTATTTGTTTAACTTCAGACCCATAGTTAAATATCACCTATAACGCACAACTACTAAAACATATAGTTATGTAAACATAAGGAGGAGAATCTCTTAATAAACAGCTAAATATCTGTGACCTGGCCAGGGCCACCGATATTATATAATATCTGCCTAAATGTATAACCATACTGATATGGCCTGGTGTAAGAACAATGCTATTCTTTCTTTAATGTGTCCTTATAGATTAATAGCTTATGTTAATGTTTATGTTTAGAGGTGATTAAGTGGGATATCCACGATCAAATTGCCAATAACTACATTGGGTCATTTATGTGTATTTACAAAAGGGGCATTATGAGTGTTATAAGCAGTTATACAAGTTTAACTTATATATAGCCATGTGCAGCTAAAGCAACCACAGTGACGTATTGCAATAATTGTCCTCAGTGTATATTTGTCCACCACTACACAGCTCTGTCTACAGTAATAGGGGAATCGCATAATAAGGCTGCCATCTCAATTAGCCCATATTAAACTAGCTATATGTTAGACATAGTAAATTTTGTCTAACAGAACAAGCCACTAATTGAGAACTTATAGGTGAAATAACAAAATCTGAACCAAAAGAGCTAGAGCTACTACAAGAACTGTTAGCCCCTACAGACAAAGACAGAGTCTCAGGCTCAGATCTACTTTTAAGTAATGGGGTGTTGCAGAGGATTTTTCCCAATGCCCAACCTGTAGCAGAACAGACATAACTATGACTATGGTACAAAATATTATCTAACATATTTGAAGATGACAAATTATTCTAATAACCTGGTTTAGGGTAGAAGAGAAATATAGTAGGTTAACACTATGACAGTATGGGGCTATCCTTAAACTGACAAGTAAATATGCTTCTGCCTATAGCTATGAAATAACTGTACAACAATTGCGATACTTTAGTATTGGGACGAAAATTATATTGGTGACACAGGGAATATGTACCTATCCTAGGCGATAGCTATGAACTACCCTAATGCAAGCTCAGATGTGCATAAAAACAGCACAATTAATATATAACTATAGGCCATTTAGCTTTCTTAACCAATCCTTTAAACACATCGAAATAAGAAAACTTTTAGGGTGCAAAACTTCTGAGACGACATAGGCAAAAGCATTCCACTAGGTAAAAATATATGTCGGAGGGAGGGTATAGAGACTCTATCTATGTTATGTCTAGTACTTGATTCCAACTTAGTTGATGTATCGGGACCCAGGATAATGTAATGGAAATGTAAACTTACTGTATATAAAGATACCTCAACGAAATATAAAACAGTATGTGTATAAATTAACATTGTGTATTTTTACAGATACCCAGACTTAAAAAACTATTAGTAGTTAAACTTCAAATATGCATTCTATGAAGTCAAACTTACTTCTAAAAGACGCTGGCTAGCTAGCACATATGAACATAATTTTAAACTGGCCTATAAGGCACTTACAGTTTCAGGGTTACACATTGAAAAATATATTCAACAGTAAAAACACAAAAATGTGCAAACCGAGCTTATGTATGCAGTTTAGTTCACTATTAGAAAAGGGTTCTTAAACCCAAGTACAAAGTAAATGTGGTTTTAAATTAGGGTAAACTATCTGACTCATGTGAAAATAACAATTCAATAAATTTGGAAGGTCCCATGGGGCAGCAATGGAAATAAATTTGTGTTACAAAATATGAATGTTATCTAATTGCTAGAGAAGGTTTCTATACAAAACACCAGGCAATATATAGGTAAATTAGTATTTATCATGTGTACATATACCACGATAGAAAAAGTAGCACGTTATGAGTTTTCCGCGTGCAGTGTGGTCTTTTAACAATCAATTTTCATTGCTCAGGTATTACAAGTCTTGAAAAATCCCGATTGCACATGCATTCGCCTTTTACACAACAATTCTTTCCGCACTCGAAGAGCTGTAGTTAATGCTTTTCAGCAAAACATAGTTTCACAAAACACTTCAAAAATACACTACAAAGTGCAGTTGCACTCATATTAACACTGTCTAATTTAAATGATTTAAAAAAAAATATTGCAGACAAAAGTTATAAGAGCTCAAAGATTGGAGATCAACGGGTGTTAGAAAAAAAAAAGCAGACGCAGGAATTTTACATTGACATAGATACACATACATAGAGAAACATGGATTTATATGTATAGACATATGTTTAACTATGGAGATAATGAAAATATTTTACATTACAACCTTATGCACATTAAACCATATCTCAGATGTATTTTCAGTGCGATATTCGCATATAGATCTTGAGACATATATATATATATATAATACTTAGCCGGTAGCCCAGCACTCCAAGTGGCTAATCCGGTCAGTTGGTTGGGAGATCGGCTTGCATGCCGTCTCGAGCGATGTTGATCGCTACAGATCAATAACAGTTGGGACCCGAAACGTCAACTCGACAATCAATCTGTTAATGTAACCTTTTGGAAATAGAGACTTTACTCTTTTGAATATAAAAATTCCTGTGAGTGCCCTCCCTCCAAGAGAAAGTATATATATATATATATATATATATATATATATATATGTGTGTGTGTGTGTGTGTATATATATATATATATATATATGTGTGTGTGTGTGTGTATATATATATATATATATATGTGTGTGTGTGTGTATATATATATATATATATATATATATATATATATATATACACATAACAAGAACAGTTAAGGTTAGATAGGTAAAGAGACACTTATCTTGGGAGTTCAAGCGCCGTCGTCCACACGGCGTGAAGCTAACACACTGGGAACAGCTGAAAATGGAGTTCAAATAAATGCAGGAATCCCAAGAAAGATTTGGAGTTAAAGCTCGTTAGTAAGAGCAAACATTTCCAACGACATTTCCTATCTGGAATAGACACTATGCACTCAGCACTTATTATAAAATTCACATGAAAATTTTTTATTGAATCAAAGTTTAAAAAGTTCACACAGGAGCTGCGATAAACACAGTCACTCACGGTAAGTAGAAAGACAGGGAGGCAAATTACGTAATCTGACGCATTTCACGCCGGTTGGCGCTTTTTCAAAGATAGTTTGGGAGGTGACCATTCTGGGGTTAAGTACCCAATACTGCCTTAGGTCACTCCCTTAAACCAAACGTCCTTGTATTGTTGTTGCAGCAAGTGAGTGTATGTATGAGCCAATTATAAAAGCCAGCAGCTCTTAGTAATATATTACAGCTAGATCTAAACGCAAGCATATGCAGCTCATAAATACATTCCCTTTAATGAAAGCCTCATGTAAACATGTAAATTGTTTATTACTGATTTAATTCGATTTATATTACATCATAATTATTTCATGTATCAGGGACAATATTATCTCCAAATCAAGGGCACGGCCATGGGCACCAGATTCGCACAAAGTTTTGCCAATTTGTATATGGGCAAATTTGAGGAGGCCCACGTTTATGGGTCTCCTATGAGTGCGAGTCTGGTGTTCTATGGCCGTTACATTGATGATCTCATCTTTATATTTAAGGGAACATATGAGGAAGCTGTGGCATATTCATTGACCCTGAATACTAACAACTTTGACCTTGAATTTACTAGTAATATTCAACCCACAAGGATAGAATATCTAGATCTGGCACTTTATTTTTCAGACACTGGTAATATTATGTCTGAAACCTTTTTTAAAAAAGTGGATTGCAACAGCTTTCTTAATTTTAACAGCAACCATTATTACAGCTGGAAAAAGAATGTGCCATATGGGCAATTTAGACGCATCAGGCGTAATTACAGTGCTATAGAGGGATATATAAGTCAATCTACTATACTTAAAGATAGATTTTTGGAGAAAGGCTATCCGATAGACCTGGTGCAAAATGGCTATCTTAAAGATCTAAATGACGACAGAAACAGGTATTTTCTAAAAACCAATAAGGGTAGAAAGGCCAACAAAGAAATAGAATTAACATCTGCTGATATGCCTAAAACACCCTTATTTATAACAGGCTACAGCAATCAATTTAGGGAAATAAAACTGATTATAAATAAACATTGGCCCATCATCTGTGATGACCCTTTTCTAAAGAACCATATTTCATCCAAGCCACGAGTGGTTTATAGGAGGGCTCCCACTCTTAAAAACAAATTAGCTCCTAGCAAAATAGTCAGAGACAAAATCAGGAGCCCTCAACAACATACAGGTACAAATAGACTTTTCTTGGGAAACTTTTTACCCAAATATGGCATTTTTAAATGCCAAAAGTCCAGATGCAATATGTGTAAGATAGTAAAAAGTGGAACCAGTGTCTTCACTTCCAATCAAACAGGGGAAACATTCAAAATCAACAAAAGGATGTCTTGTGAATCAACATATGTGGTATATCTGATAAACTGCAACTGTGGGGCCCAATATGTGGGCCGCACGGGGCGTACTATCAAAAGACGGTGGGCTGAGCATGTGTATAATGTCAAAAGAAAGTTTCTGAAACACAGTCTATCTAGATATTGTGCATATTTACATAAGGGGAGTTCAAAATCACTTTCCATAATACCCATTGAACAGATACCCCGGAATAGCCACAATCCCATGCTGACCCTACGCCGCAGAGAAACCTTCTGGATCCATAAACTACATACTTTAGCCCCAGATGGTCTCAATGAATGTGTCAATCTAGCGGCCTTCGATCTATGAGGCCATTAATATCCATTAGACCCCTCATATTAACAGTGTCTGTCCATATATAGATGCTTATAAATAATAAAACACTCAAGACCTGCAACCATTTAGCCACGTATGCTCTTAATGTCACATGTCTTTATCACTAGTCACTTTACTATCACAACATATATCTAACATGACAATTATGTAACATAATGTTAACCCACATTTGAAGACACAATTATAGGTTATATTAACACTTAACACTTATCACCCAGACACATATCACTCTAAATTAGACAATAATGGAATATATATGGTTCCATGTCACATATCTGTGAGATAGCCATATAACACACACATCTAGTATTAATTATATATAGATTCATACCATACACTTGTTAGTTAGTCACATAGTTTAATTATTTTGACTTGTTCCTCAAGACAACTTTATCACATATGTCATATTTTTATATGATATATGCGATATATCACATTAATATTCACAACATTTTGATATGGTAGCCAGCAACACATCTACTGACGATAGTATAGTCTACTAATTTTACCCTGACACACGCACAATAGTGAATATAAGATATTATATTCATATCATCACTCTTAGGGCGAATTAGAACGTTTGAGACCGACACCACATTCAGATCAAGATGTGCTTTATACACTCTCCCACTTACACACATATTAATATAATATCACTTTTACACATTTTTAGCATCATATATATTATCCAAGACAATTTAATATTTTTTATCATACTATCTAAAATTGATTAATATTCGTTATGCCTCAACAAATATGAGTATTAATAAGCACATTATTTAATATTAATTTCAATTTCATTTACATTTTTTATATGTTTGCACATTCACATATTATATCATTACACATTCACATATTATATTATTAATTAAATTACATTATATTAAATGAAGATTAATGAAATAAATTTCAAGTATTTATAACATTATTATTAACTGGATGTCACTACACTTATTTAATACTCCAAAATTATTTGATGGCTCTATTGAACCATTGAGCTAATCTAACATTTAGTATTGAGAGGAAACACATACTAACAATACCTTCAAGCACCAACTTGGTTACACTTATATATTGTATATATGAGCATGGATTGTGATGCGTTCAAGCACTCACATAGGTGTGTTTGTGTAGTTTGTATGCTTGTATGTGTGTATTATGGTTATTATGTGTGGTGTATGTATGTGTATCTTATGCATCAGTGTATGTATGTTTTTAATATTTATCATTATTATATCACTATTTAGCGTAGCACCTCTTCACATGTCATTTAAGGGAGAAATGATTCCTCAGCTATTTGTCTTTTAGGTTGCTATGATACTACAAGCCACTGTGTGACTAAAGTGCAGACAAATATAGAATTTTTAGGTATACACTGAACCAAGAATGAGGGTTATAATAAAGTAACATAAGACACGTTCAAAACCACCATTGATGTAGTGAACTATTGGGTCATTTATTTATTTATTTACACATCGATACTTTAGTGAGTAGAAAGGATCCCTCAGACCTACCTAACTACACGCCTACTATGATATAAGCAAATCACAGAACACCATTCTATACTCAGAACGTTAGAGCCAATAGGCTCACGTCATAAGGTGCAGACCGCTATTGGCTAAGAAGTCTAGAAAATAGTAGCAAGGTAATATAGATATTAGTGATTAACATTGGTCTTATACGTTAGTTATCTACTAAAATAGTTTATGAATATATAACTCTCTTAGATCTTGTGTCACGCCTAGATGTTTGGGACACTTAGAATGTAGAAATAACGGATCCGTAAGTAACGGCGCTTTAGACATGCGCACTAAACACATCTACACGCCAAACTATCACAAGAAATCTCTTTTATTGACAAACAGCCTCAATATGTCAGCACATCCAGCAAACGCTTTTACAAGTCATCAAACGATCCATTAAGGTATGCTTTGTTGTAAAAGGAGATCCACTTTAAAGATTTCAGTATTATATACATTTATGAAACCGGATCATAATAATAAAACATGAATCTTGGTATTTTCTATGTTACCAGCAATGAACATAAAGACAACTTAGTTGATATCCACATAGGATCATATGCTCATTCTCATATCTTGTGGGAATACTTTTGGATTAAACATTTTACATTTGTATATTTACTTGATTTTTTACCAGATAGGATATAAAGCATTGTTGTTGTTGCTTATACAAAAACAGCCACATTAGTGACTGGTTTAAATGTACCATATATGAGAGGGGTTTGAAATGACAAGTGTTTAATAATACATAAATAAATTACTCTCTCTATTTTGGCCAATAGGGTCTCTAGGACTACCTAAGCTCCTCCTAGCAATGTGATACCAATTAGCATTAATTAGATGTTTTATGTGTATATATAGCAAGTGTTCTGAAATGATTTTATTAAGCCTGATGAAACAGCCTTGAGCTGAGAAACGCGTAGCTTTGTTTTTATATTTTTTAATAAAAACTCTGTTTTTATATTGGGACACTTGCTATCTGTTTTTGTTACCTCACTACTGTTTGCTGAGAGGAGCCTATTGCGCTAGGCCTCTCCCTGAATCACTGGAGGCCCCTGGTTTATCTGGTATCCTGCAAACACATGATTAAGTCTGGTGGATGACCATATTGATTCCACTCTGCCTCTATAGCATCAAAGGAGATGCTACAACAAATGTGAGTACCCATCTAAATAACTCATTAACTCATATTTGCCAAGACAATACTAGGCCATATAGGCACCTTTGTCCCTTTGTGTTGTTCATCTAGACACCACATCCACAATGGAATTTGGTCTCCTGGGTGACTAATAGAAATCCCAGACTGCTACAACAGCACTAATTGAGGTGCTTCTCTAAATGTGAGTTTATATTGATTATCCACACACATCTATATTCTGGACCAGACAATATTGGGCCATGTGGCGCTTCTGTCTCTTCTTGTCTTCTTAGATCACCTAAAATAAGGGTGGACGGTAACTATATATATGGGAGATACGGAGGGGCAGAGCTATGTGAAAAGACGACAGGGAAGATGCAATGGGATCTCTAAGATAGTTACTGAGGAGTTAGGCATGGATCAAAGAGTCAACATAGCACAAATGCTGTTGGGCATTTGGAAAAATATGCAGTCAGGGGGTTATTACTATATATGCTAGCTAATGGCTGGAGAAATCATGGATTATACTAATGAGGGAGATCTACAACTTATGTTAATATAGAGAATATGGGATGAGGTGAGCATCATACTGGCTTCTAAGTGAATATAAACACAGCTTGTTTGTCCACCTAAAATAAGGGTGGGCAGTAGCTAAGGAGTTTGATTTTGTTTAACCTGTCTAAATTATAACTGTAGACTACTCCTTGATAAAAAGGGAAAAAGTGGAAAGTGAAGGGAAGAGCTAAGGGGAAGGATAAGAGTCAGAAATCTAGGGGGGAGAGATATTATGAGAGCCCAATATAAGGGTGAACAGTAGCTATCGGCAGATAAAAGCTGCCTTAAGTTGGGGGGGGGGGTAGAAAAGAGGGAGGGAGGGAAGGGGGGGGCGGGCTATCTAGGGTGAGCATATTAGTGTTGGGGGAAAAATGTTGGAGACATTTGGTTATGAGATCCAGGAATAGCTCTTGATGAGGACATATATTACAACACTATAGATAGATGTTTATAACAAGATGAGATGGGAGATCTATCTAACTTATGTATACGGAATCAAATATACAATAGAATATACAATCTTGGGAGGTGGGGAGTAGTTATGGCTCATGTGAATGTGAAAGGTGTAGCCCCAATACATGCTCCGTTATAAAGTACTCTATTTACTCCTTCAGGGAGCTAGTAACAGATGAAGGTAGATATACATGAGGAGATGAGCCAATATAAAACTTAAACACATAAGTCAAATAGTCATAAACTTGATAAACCGGCAAATGATAGCTTGAAACCCTTATGTGATAATATTGTTGAATGCAAACAGCTCTTGGGCATAGTATGAATTAGGGTATCATTGTTAAGCATTTGCAGTTAAGTAGGGGGGATTAAATAGATGCTGTGATATAGAAGAGATAAAGTGGTAACAGGAACACAACAGGTACCGGGTTCATGATTCAAATTTTAGCCTAGCCAACTATGTACCACTAGGCATAGTTAAGTATGAATACATGACTAGGATTATTTGTTTAACTTCAGACCCATAGTTAAATATCAAATATAACGCACAACTACTAAAACATATAGTTATGTAAACATAAGGAGGAGAATCTCTTAATAAACAGCTAAATATCTGTGACCTGGCCAGGGCCACCGATATTATATAATATCTGCCTAAATGTATAACCATACTGATATGGCCTGGTGTAAGAACAATGCTATTCTTTCTTTAATGTGTCCTTATAGATTAATAGCTTATGTTAATGTTTATGTTTAGAGGGGATTAAGTGGGATATCCACGATCAAATTGCCAATAACTACATTGGGTCATTTATGTGTATTTACAAAAGGGGCATTATGAGTGTTATAAGCAGTTATACAAGTTTAACTTATATATAGCCATGTGCAGCTAAAGCAACCACAGTGACGTATTGCAATAATTGTCCTCAGTGTATATTTGTCCACCACTACACCGCTCTGTCTACAGTAATAGGGGAATCGCATAATAAGGCTGCCATCTCAATTAGCCCATATTAAACTAGCTATATGTTAGACATAGTAAATTTTGTCTAACAGAACAAGCCACTAATTGAGAACTTATAGGTGAAATAACAAAATCTGAACCAAAAGAGCTAGAGCTACTACAAGAACTGTTAGCCCCTACAGACAAAGACAGAGTCTCAGGCTCAGATCTACTTTTAAGTAATGGGGTGTTGCAGAGGATTTTTCCCAATGCCCAACCTGTAGCAGAACAGACATAACTATGACTATGGTACAAAATATTATCTAAAATATTTGTAGATGACAAATTATTCTAATAACCTGGTTTAGGGTAGAAGAGAAATATAGTAGGTTAACACTATGACAGTATGGGGCTATCCTTAAACTGACAAGTAAATATGCTTCTGCCTATAGCTATGAAATAACTGTACAACAATTGCGATACTTTAGTATTGGGACGAAAATTATATTGGTGACACAGGGAATATGTACCTATCCTAGGCGATAGCTATGAACTACCCTAATGCAAGCTCAGATGTGCATAAAAACAGCACAATTAATATATAACTATAGGCCATTTAGCTTTCTTAACCAATCCTTTAAACACATCGAAATAAGAAAACTTTTAGGGTGCAAAACTTCTGAGACGACATAGGCAAAAGCATTCCACTAGGTAAAAATATATGTCGGAGGGAGGGTATAGAGACTCTATCTATGTTATGTCTAGTACTTGATTCCAACTTAGTTGATGTATCGGGACCCAGGAACATTTAGTATAAACACAAACAGGAATTGAGTTGAACAAACAGAGAAAATAAAAAAAGACTTATAACTTCACACATCTCTGAGTAAAGAGTACACAGTGAACTATGCACTATGGAGTCCCTTGATCAGTCAGCTATGCAGGGAGTCCATTATAGGGAGATGTCACAGTTTATTACCCAACTCCAATTTTTATAACAGTCATGGGCATGTTTCTTGGCACTTGAGCTTGTGGAGGGATATTACATTGCAGCCCAACAGATCCCATTGTCATAATTTGGAGTGATTGGAACCGCCACCGAATTGCTGGGATACATGGTGTTTCCGTCAGTATACTATGTGCAGGTAAGATTTTCTTGCGGGCCTCGTGAACACCAGCCGTTCTGGGATTAGTTGAGAGATATGAAAGACTCCGCTCAGGCCCCATCTCCTCTGTGTCAAGGCATGTTACGGGCATGATCGCGGTGTAGCTGTCATACTTGTGTCTCCGTCGGTAGGTATCAGATCCAGCGCGTAAAAGATTGCATCTCTCAGCTCCACCAGAGGAGCTAGCTATACTCCACTCCAGAGTTGTCAGAGGCAGGGTCTCTCCTGCAGTGTCCGGTGGGTCAGATGTGCTAGGCGAGCCATCTTGTTGACCCCAGTTCTCTGTGCTCCCTGGCTCGATGAGCTGTGGTGCTAAAACCTGGGTCATAGGGTGTCTTAGGTCCGCCTTTGGTTCTAGTGACACTGCTGGGGGTGCAGTGCAGTCTCTAAGCACATCCGTTAGCTCAGCAAATCTGCGACTCATCAGGTCCCCAAAAGCTTCCAAATGTGCAAGCAAAGTCGCATTCATTTCCTCCATGTTGTGCTATAGAGTGTGAAATCAGTATTTTTTACATAGCCAACATAATATATTTCTGCTACCAAAATGACTGTTTTTTGTACCAGATTGACTTGAACTGAGATGAACTGTGTATATTTTTGGTAAAAAATAACTTTACAATAGATTAGAATTTTGAGAGTTTTTTTTTTAAAACTTGGCTATTTCTCCTGCATAAACATAAGTCAATTCACATTCTGTGAAACTTCTCATCAGTATGAATACTGTAGACATTACTGAGTGGCATATCATAATATCTTTAGAAGTCTTTTCAGTATTATATAATAAAGGATAAATGTACCAGAAAATACAAATACATAAAAATGAAGGAATTAGCTACAAAACATAACTAAAATGTTTCTAGGATTTTTGATTAGCCTTCATAGTTTAATGTTATAATAAAATGAATACTATATTATTGAACGTTCCCCTTTAAATACTTGACCACAAAACATTAATTATACCTATTTTATTTTTCATGCCATATTTGGGTTGTAAATCTATGTATTTATTTACTGTATATTTTATTACTCCAACTGTAGCATAGCAATCTAATTTGTTAGTGGAAAGAAATATTGAATAGCCCTGCCAATGATTCTACTAAAATGCATTAAGTTCACACTTTTTAATAATGTATGTTTTCACAAACTACAACATTCAAGATGGAATTTATTCCATAAGTTGTATCCATAATGTTTGGCCAGTGAACTGCTTAAAAATAGTGTAACCTTGTTATACTTTGCTGAGAAAGTTATTCGGTTTTTCGCAGTAGTAATATGCAAATTTAACTTGGTTATGCTATATCATATACTGTACCTTACATCTATTTTTGGAGGATGCTTCAAATTAGAATAGGGTGTCAAAATGACATGACATGATACCACTTTTTCCGCAATTCTCTACTTCATATACAATTATCTTCAGGATCACCGTAATATAAAAACTATAAGAAATTAGAGTTCACATAGCAAACATGAAATATGAGGAATTTTACATTCACATCTTTTTGCAAAAATAGATTAAGAGTTTTAAATCTGTAAATTCTTTCTTTAGGTCAGACAAAAAAAAAGATGAATTAATGATAGTTTTTTTTGTTAGTTATTTAGTGTTAAAATGCATTGCAAGCAATGCTATGTAAGCTGTTCCTTTTCCGCAACATACATTTTAATGATTGCTTTTCCTTTTTTTAGCTCTGAAGAGAATTTGCTAAGCTCATGCAACTTGCATGCAAGCACTTTACTGTGGCTTATCATACCAAAACAGAGAGAAACAACTTATTTTGAATTCAAAAAGGGGTTCATAATAATTGGTCTATAAGTGTGAATGCCCTATAAGTTGGAATAGTTTTCAATGATATATGCAGTACAAAGCAAAATGACATTAAAATTGCATCTTTTTACCAAATTCTATCCAGTCTAAACATACACAATGGTTTGAAATCACAATAACACAGGTGCTGACTAATGCATGATACTGTAGAAACTCAATCGAAATGTAAATTCTTAACACAATTCTCCTTCATTTTCTGCTTTGTTTGTTTTCATCTACACCATTAATGCAGAAACTGCAGGGGGGGAGCAACACAAAACCTGTTTAAATACTGCGATTATATTATGTAGCTTTAGTATTAATTATTATTTCTGAGATCAATTTTTATTGTGAGTGTGTGTTTTTTTTTCAATTGCATACATTCATCAACTAATTTTAAATGTGGTACATCTATTCTCCAGATAATAAATCTTGAAAGCACTTCCTGTGTTTAACTATTTAAATAGTCACATTTATTTAAACGTATTTAAAAGCAGACAGTGATACTTTTGGTATTTGTACTTGGGGTATAATTAGGGATGGGCGAATGTGTAAATTTCCGAATTCAAATGTTAGAACGAATGTTATTACCGAAATTCGAATTATAAATCCGAATGTTGATAAGAACGAATATTCTTAAAATTCTATAATCGAATGCTATTTACAGTTTTCGAATGTCACTTTCAAATTCGAATGTTTATAATTATATCAAATGTCCACATTCGAAATTTCGAATTTAACATTCTATTTAACAAATACTATTCAGAAGTTCAATTGTTCATGTGGTAGGGAGGGAATCTAGTAAATTGATACATAATAGATACAAATATATAATTTCGAATGTTTCTATAGAGAATATTGCATAATTCAAATATTACATTTAAAGAAAGCATTAGAAATACTATTACAAACATATAAATTCAAATGTTTCTAATTCGAATATTGCATAATTCGAATATTACATTTAAAGAAAGCATTAGAAATACTATTACAAATATAAATTCAAATTTTTCGAAACAAATATTTTCGAATGTAATAGTAAAATTCAAAACCGAACATTTGAAAATCGAATGTTAGAATGTTATGTAAACATTCGAAATTCGATTCGAACTAATGTGTTAAAATTTGTTTCATTTTTCGAATGTTGCGAAACATTCGCCCATCCCTAGGTGTAATATGATTCCAATTTGTTATAAGAACATTACACTTGGGGTTCCACAGACCAAAACCAATAATGTGCACCTGAAATGTAAATTTTGTAATTATGTTTAAACAACTTTGCAAAACATCTTCTGATGCCTTCTTTTTCCATTAGCTGTTTTTTATTTCCATCATTCTATGCAAAGAACATGAAAATGTTAATAATTAATATGTATATGTATTTATTACAGACTAATGTAGGAAATTCAGGCAGCCTCTCAAATTCAAACTGAGCTCTTCAAGGATTAGAAAATTTACAGTCAGAAAGTGAATTAGTTTGACGGTTGGGAAAATCGATGTTAACTTATTTTTCTTAAAAAGTAGGGGAGACCAGTGTTTCTCAACTGCGGTCCTCAAGTACCCCCAACAGGTCAGGTTTTCTTTATAGCTGAACAAGAGAACAGGTGAAATAATCAGCTGATCGATGAGAGCATGTTAGTTACCATGGTTACTGATCAGCTGATGATTTCACATGTACTCTAGTTAATCTATAATGAGAACCAGGCCTGTTGGGGTACACGAGGACAGTGGTTGAGAAACACTAGAGTAGACCACATACATTATATCAGTGTTTCTCAACTCCATTCTTCAAGTACCCTTAAAAGACCATATATTCATGATAACTGAACAAGAGCACAGGAAAAATAATCAGCTGATAGGTGAGAGCACGTTAATATCCATGGTTACTGATCAGCTGATTATTTCACCTGTGCTCTAGTTCAGATATCATGAAAATCTGGCATTATAGGATTACAAGGGCAACTGACCCTTGTTATTTTATATTAATGTTTGAATACAGAATACATGAATGAAGGAAAATATATGCTCTATATGAATCATAAAAGAAAAAAAATGTGTTTCATGTCCCTTTAAGAAGACAAAGATTTGCAACATTCTAATAAGATGACCAAAAAATATTTTAAATAAAATAGTCTGAAAGAGACAGCAACAACCTAATATTCATAAATATGTTATGTTTTATTAAAGGGACATGATACCCAAATATCACCTGAACATCTATGTGTAAAAAAGGAAGATATTTACCTCAACATTTCCTAAGTATTTAAACCCTACTATAAAGAGACTTTAGTCCCATGACTTGCAAGGGAATGCACATTGTGCATGTGCAGGCACAGTCATATTATTTTCCTATTCAGTTTAATGAATTTTACTTTGAAATCTCATGAGATTAAAGTGAAATATCATGAGATCACAGCAAAACAATGCATGAGCTCAGCACTGCTGATGCTGATTGGCAATTTTTTTTAACTTGCAGCTTAACACCAACACAAGTATAAATGTTCACAGAGCCCTTACTATGGCGAGCTAATGAAATGTTAAGATAAAGTATCTTCTCTTTGTACATAGAGATGTTCAGGTGATAATTTCATCAACTTTTTTAGAGTTATGCTGCAACACTTTCAAGTTATTTAGCATTTGAGTATAATGTCCCTTTAAACAATATAATTATGTAATTCTAGAAAATTATATAAAAAAAAATGTACAGAAAGTTTAGAACTAGATAAAAAAAGGTTTTCTCAACAACAAGCCTTAAGTGATTTATATAGGAGTGAGAAATATCACTCCTACTATAACCAAAATACTACAGCAATAATGAAAATTAGATAGTGGAGAAAAACAAATGAATGAATTGTAATTTTAGATAACTTGAAGAAACTCAAAAGTCTATAAATCCAAATCTTGAAAATTTGAAAGGATTAAAAATGTTGATTTTGAACATCACAAAGTCGAGAATAAGTTGATTGAAGAGATGAGTCATGGTCCTGTAAAAGTATTTGGAGCTAGTAGAAAAAATAACATAAAAATTATAATAATTGTTAAAGATTTTAAAATAAGATAATATGAAATATTAACCCTTTGAGTGCTAGGCACTTTCCCACCTGGGTGCTAATATTTTCTATGGGTTTTTTTAATTTTTGGAAAAAAAAATTAACTTTTTTTTCTTTTTACAAACCCCCAAGACTTACATGGTTAGAAAGGTTAGGTGATTACCTTTCCAACAGTGGGTCTTGGGGGTCTGTAGCTGCTTAGATGCCTGAGATACAGAGCTTCTAAGCAGCATGCCCCCTCCTCCTATACTTAACATTGTTAAGTATATATAAAGTTGCACGGTGATGTCATCACATCACTGAGCGTGACGTCACCATGCATCATGTGAAGCCCTGGCGATGCCTGTTACTCTACAGGCATGATCGCCGGGGTAGGAGCGGTAAGGAGCCCCCCGATTTCCCTCAAGGTGGGAGAGTGCCCTTGACGTCTCAGCACCAGAGTGAGAAACTCTGTGATGGCTCAGAGCCGTCATTAGCACTCAAAGGGTTAAAAGAAGGGAAAGAAAAAGAAAAGGGTAGAAAAATATTTGTCTCTGTGTCTTTAATAAAATCTATATTATACCTACACTAAAGTTAGGATATTCCGAATTTTATTACAAGACCAGAGGCTCGTATTTTGCTATTTAAAAGCAAAAAATGTATTGATTAAAAAATTAGGATGTGAATAAAAGGCAAATGTTTAAAATAAAACCAATCTGTTGCATTTAAAATATCCTGAAGGGAACAGGATTTTTAAAGGGCTTTAGAAGCAGCAGCCCCTCTACGTGAATGATGGGAAAATGTTTGGTCTACACCAGCCTCATACATGATCCATTTAAACCAACTGGTTTAGTAGTAGAAGAGACAGGATAATGAGGAGGAATGAAAGAAATAAAAAGTTGATTTAGCACAAAAAGCAATTGCTCTAACATTGCATACTCTTTTACATGACACAAAGCAAA
The DNA here is from genome assembly GCF_027579735.1 of Bombina bombina. Classification (NCBI taxonomy): domain Eukaryota; kingdom Metazoa; phylum Chordata; class Amphibia; order Anura; family Bombinatoridae; genus Bombina; species Bombina bombina. The sequence continues at coordinate 593,239,158 of NC_069500.1, forward strand.
GTAGATAATTTGGCTGAAAGTTGTTTTAAAAAAAGGAATTCATTAGAAGGACAAACGGATCTAAAGAGAGAGAAAATAAGATCTACATCCCAAAAATTAGAGTGTTTAAGCATAGTGGTCTTTTAAAATGTATGGGTTTTAAATGTCTATGAATTTGAAAATGTCAACCCACTGTCATTTCAGAGATAAAAGAATGATCAGCTGAAATTGCCAAGTGAGCTAAAATTAAGACCTATAAGCTAAACCTTCATCAAAAAAGAAGGATAAATGATTTAAGATATGGGTTAAAGGAGCTGCAAGGGATCAAAATTCCTTTGTGAGCAGCAGCTAATTCATGTGGACCATGCAGAAACAACATTTACGGGAACCCCGAGCCCACAAGTCCTGTAGGGGCCAAGTCTAAAGAAACACATCTATTTCTAGTGCTTCTGGATCTGGGCACCAACTGAAAAAGGGATGTGCCTAGAAATTAAAGTGAGTGGCAAAGTAGTCTAAATTGAAAGGACCTTTTAGAGATTAAATTTGAAGAAAAATATCTCTGTGTAATTTTAAATCAATCACTGGAATATCAAAGGTATCGAGAACCCCAATCTGCTGTAGTGTTTGATAAATCTGGAATATGTTCGACCGAAATGAAAATGTTGTGGTGAAGGCATTGGTTTATTAGAAATGATGTCTGAAAGAAATTTTGATTTTGCACCTCCTAAATGATTTAGACAACAGATTGGAGAAATCTGTCCATCCTTAAAAGGATAGACATAGATTGTTTTTTATTAAGATTGTATGGCAAAAGAGTCTGCTAATTAAGGGTTTGTTCTGTAGAGGACCATTTCCCTCCTGTTAGATGGGGTACGCATCAAGCTCCCCAACAAGTCTTGCTGGCATTTGATTCTAAAATCAGATTTGGTGATTTTTCAAAAATAGTTTTCCAATTCAAGGACTCTATATTGGATAACCTCCAAAGGAGTTCCTCTTTTGCATCTAAAGATAAAGAAATTCTTGTGAGAATAAGATAGACCCTTGTGTAAGCTTTGAATTTTGAGACATTGAAGTGCATGGTAATGGAGAGGAACAGGAAATATGGCCTGAATTGAGGATGAAAGTAGCCCCACAATTTGAGCCAGATTTCTTTTGGGAAAGGAAGTTTGTTTTGAGAGATGTTTTTTCCTTTTGTATATTTTTTATTCTCTCTTTTAGAAGACTGAAAGTATAATAAGTACTGTCTATAAAAAAGCCAAGAAAAGTGAGATTTTGTGTAGGAATTAATATGGATTTTTCTTTGTTTACGTGGAATCCAAGATTTTCTAAAAGAAGTTGAAAAGAGATGGTTTAAAAAAGACATGGTGATCTTGATTCATAATTTAAATATTGTCTATGTAAATTATTAGACAAATTCCCTTTATTGAGCTGAATAGATGAATACTTCCTCTGAGCAGCAGAAAGAAAGAGGAAGAACTGAATTGTACTGTTCACTATTTGGGAGCTTGGACAGTTCTGATTGGCTTTTAACTTCTCTGACCACTCAAAATGTGTTTTCATTGGTCATGATTTTTCTGGCTGTTTGTTCACTATTTTAGTTTTTTTAATATGTTGTATGTTTATCTTTTTAATTCATTTAAATGTTGTCCCGAGCAGTAAAAGGAAAGATAAGCAAAATATAAGTCTCTGGTCTTGTAATAAAATCAGACATCTAGCTGAAAAAAAACATTCAACACAGTGTTTTTAATTCAAAATAGAGATGATTTAAATTAAATAATTATAGATATACATGTTTTCAATCCCTACAGGGTTGGGGTAAAAAATAAATATCCATTACAGTAAATCAGAAGGAATTATATTAGATACTTGATACATACATTGAATGCTATATTTTCAATTGGTCTTAATTGAGATTTAGATGGTAATGGTTGTTTTGTTTACTATGAATTATGAATATGTAACAGTTATACAGATGTGTTTATTTTTTATTAAATTGTATAAAGAGAAATAGGGTGTTATATTTTTTTACACAGAATAAGCAATTATTATGCACCTTCATATTACTCTGCTGCATGCAATTTTCTTTTTCCTATGCTTGTCTTATGTCTTCTCAAGTATGGTCTACTCCATCTTTTGCTGTTACTCTTTCAGTTTCAATTATTGTTAGTTACTCCTTTGTCTAGATTCATCTGTCCTTGGACTTTTTGGCATAACCACTAGAAGCATTGTCAGCTTCCCTTTTTCATCTTAATTCATTTTACTAATATAACACATCAGCAGATTTCAATTCATCTTTAAATGGTACTCATACTATGCCTCAAACCAAGCATAAGTAGATATCTATCTTGTTACAAATGAAGACTGCAAAGCAGATCAAAGACAGCATCAGATACAATAATATAAAAATCAGATAACTGGCATATATATATATATATATATATATATATATATATATATATATATATATATATATAAAAGCAGTTTAATCATATACATAATATGCTACTTTATAAAAGAATAACTCTACTATACTTGTGCATGAGAGTAGAGTTAATTCAGCCCTGTAGATATACTTATTGTTCAATATAGTGAGAATTGCTGTCCAATGATAGAAAACTGAAATACAGCATTTCAAATGACTACCACATGCCGTGCAGCACTATGTAATATTTCTATAGACTCTTTTATTAGTTGAGAAACAGTGTAACTCCTGCTGACAGCTTTATCAAGAATGTGGACAAACTAAAAGAAAGATCAAGATTACCTTTGGTAAAAGCAAGATGAACAACATCTAAGTTCTGAAGAGCATTTCTATACTCCTTTGTGTAGCTTGATAAAGCATCTCAGATATTAGATGCATGGATTGTTTTTTCCCCAACCTGTTTACACTATTATATGAATTATTATCTTTTTGTCTATTGTTTCTCTCTCTCTCTCTCTCTCTCTCTCTCTCTCTCTCTCTCTCTCTCTCTCTCTCTCTCTGTCTCTGTCTGTCTCTGTCTGTCTGTCTCTCTCTCTGTCTCTCTGTCTGTCTCTCTGTCTCTCTGTCTGTCTCTGTCTCTCTCTCTCTATCTATATATATATATATATATATATATATATATATATATATATATATATATACACACAAAATGCAACATGCACAGCCCTGGGTGCACAGTAGCACTCTCAGGAAGCTGCACTGTCCCCATAGTCACAAGCATTTAACCCCAGACAGGTCTGGGTGCAAGACCCATAGGGAAAATTACAAAACAAATTAATACAGCACACAGAGAAAGTCCAGCACTCACAAGCTCTCAGCTAAGATTAAAAGCAAAAATGGAAGAGTTAGTTACCGCATGTGGCCAGATGGGATAAGCCCAGGGCCGGACTGGGGAAACAGAACGGCCCTGGAAATGTTAGATGACCAGCCCCAGACCCCGCCCCTTCTGATTTCAGAGTTAATTTCAGGGAAAGCAAGGGGAATATATATATATATATATATATATATATATTATTTTTTTTTTTTTAAACTGATACATTGTTATTGTAAAGAAAATGGGTTTATGTGAATAATATTTGCAATAAACAATTACACAAAAACATGTTGCAGCCTTCCATGTTTACTAAGAGGTTACATACTTTTATAAGAGATGATCCCGTATCCCTTTCTTTTCTCATAGACCAGCATTCCGCTCTAAAGCCCGCCTCTATCTCTCCAACAGTCTTTCTCCTATTTGTTCACGTAAGGTGGATTTACTTAAACTTCTTACCAGAACTCCAGCTTTGGCTAAACACAGAGTAATGTAATGACTGGCTGCTAATCTATTTTTAGACACCTAGGCAATAATAACTGACTTAGGAGATATCAGTTTAATAAAGCATTTTTATTTGCATGCATATACTAATTAACTAAACCTATACTCCACCTTAAGAGGACAAAGGCGGAGTCTTAGAGGCGGGACAGGGTTTAGAATGTTTGTAATCAGACACTACGTGAGCCGAGAGATTTACAAATATTTTGCTGGTAATTAAAATAATTCTCCAGTCTCCACCATGCGCAGCAACTACATCTAATAATTTAAACCTACCTAACACTGTTACTGCAGTGGCCGCTCCGTTCCCAAATGCCTCAGACAGCGGCTCTCACATGATGACACATCCGATTACTACCCATCCATTACATCAAATGCGGCAATTCTGCAAATGCCTGAATGAGGCTGTGGCTGAGGATGGCTGTCAGGCTGTGTGCAGTGCTGCTTGCTGGCGGCTCTGCCGCTGCACTCCCTTTCCCTTACACAACTGTGCTTGCTCTCCTCTGCAGCTGAGCTGTTGGGCTGGCCGGCCTGGCGGGCGGCGGCCCACTGGGATTTTTCCCGGTATCCCGGTGGCCCAATCCGGCCCTGGATAAGCCCAGGTACCACGTCAAGGTCTCTTTCAAAACCTGAGTACCTAAAGCCACACAATGCAAGCTCTCAATCCAAAAACTGGGAACAAGTGAAGGGTGCACAGGCTTATGTAATCACCCTAGGCATATTGTGCACCCAGGGCTGTGCATGTTGCAGGGTCATGGGATGTGTACCCAGTCCGGTCTGAGAGTGCAGTCCCCTTCCGTGTTTTGTATATGTCTAGGGTGATTTAGAGGAGCCATTTCATACTTGTTACTGGAGAAGACAACGTTTATCACTGTAATCTTATCACCCAGATAAAGACAAATATGTGGCAGTGTTAAGCTTCTGCAATTTGCACAACTATATATTACAATTGGAACAAGTATATAAGCTTATTGAACAACATTGATTGTAAAACCAGACTATTATGGAACAAATATACAATCAACTACACAATAGTTAAAACTATTTCATTTTTACTTCACACAATAAAACATTTTTTATATCACATACTCAAATTGTTTCATATTACTTTACCATACACTTCTCGAGGACATATTACCACATACTGTATATATCTGTGTATTTATTTTAAGGATAGCTAGAGAAACAAATTATCATTAGATTTAAATTAAACATACACTTTATGAACTAGGCAATGACACTGTAATACAGATCCTCTCCTGAAAGCACCTACACAGTCCTGGCCTTAAGGATATCCATAGTTGAAAGGGATCAAGTTGTTATGTTTTCAATAGAAGATACCCTCTCTTCAATCTGTTGGATTTTATTTTATCACGTGAAATCTTTTAAGCTATTATTTATATTCAAATCCCTAATGCAGGGTTTATTTATGCCTAGTTTGTCCCTTTGCACAGTGAGATTATCTAGTCCATGTACCTTCAATACCAAAATTCAACAATACATATGTCTGCTTAAGAAGAATCTACATAACCCCCAGAGCAATTACTAAATTGTTGGAATTGACCACTGATGACTATTGCTTCTTAAATGGATACTAAACCTAATTTTTATCTTTCATGATTCAGATAGAGCATGCAATTTTAAGCAACTTTCTAATTTACTACAATTAACAAATTCTCTTCATTCTCTTGGTATCTTTATTTTAAAAGCAGGAATGTAAACTTAGGAGCTGGCCCATTTTTAGTTTAGCACCTGGGTAGCGGCATCAGAACGAGGCTCCCATAGGAGCCTATGGAAGCGCGATCTTGGGAGCGCAATGCTTCCCAGCATTCGCATGTCTGAAAAATTGTAATACCAGTGCACATTATCATGCGCTGCTCTTACACAGTGGAGCGCAAATATAGATTTCATCAAAACTATATTTAGCACTCCACTTGTAATCTGGCCACAAATGTTTAGAGCAAATATCAAGAGAACTCAAGTCATTTTTAAAGAAAACATTGAGAATTGCTGGGTTAAATCACACATGAAAAATGTTATAAGCATAATCATTTGTTGGTGGTTATAGGGTTTCTTTTGTAATGTGAAAGTATTTTTCCTAGAATCGAGATATTGTTTAAAAAAATATTTTGCTTTCCCTTCCCTTATTAATATGCAAACATAAATAAAGCAGCATTTAGAATGTGGAGAGCAACTTGAAGAAAGAGTTAAAGTGTTTCTCTATTTCAAAGTGTATGCAGACTCCTAAGTTAAATTTAATGGCAGATAGCATATAAGGGAGGTTACAAATGGTCAAGCATGTACTGTTAAAGGGACAGTCAACACCAGAATTTTTTTGTTTTAAAAGATAGATAATACCTTAATTACCAATTCCCCAGTTTTGCATAACAACACAGTTATAATAATATATACGTTTTACCTCTGTAATTACCTTGTATCTAAGCTTTAGCAGACTGCCCCCTTATTTCAGTTCTTTTGACAGAATTGCATTTTAGCCAGCTGTCTCCATGGTAAATTCACGTGCATGAGCTCAATGTTATCTATATGAAACATGTGAACTAATGCCCTCTAGTGGTGAAAAAACGATCAAAATGCATTTAGATTAGAGGCGGCCTTCAAGGTCTAAGAAATTAGCATATGAATCTCCTAGGTTTAGCTTTCAACTAAGAATACCAAGAGAAGAAAGCAAAATTGGTGATAAATGTAAATTGGAAAGTTGTTTAAATGTCATGCCCTATTTGAAACATGAAAGGTTTTTTTTTGGACTTGACTGTCCCTTTAAATTTAGTACTAGTGCTTTGAGATGGCAGATCATGAGGGGAGGTCTTTGTGATAAGAGAGTCATGTGTATTATGACATTAAATTAAGAAGGCATTTGCAATAAGGGGGGGGGGGGGGTATTTGTGATTCTTATGCACCATTAGTAATAATGACTGACAGGGGAAATTGCATTTTTGGACTCAAAATTTTTTATATGGTTCAGTTTAGCAATTGTAAGTAATTAGACTTAAATTTAATTGCATTTCAGGAGCATGGGCCACTCTCTTATAAACATGGCTTATAATTAATAATCATAAATGCTTAAATATATAAAGATGCAGCCGCAACCCTATAAATTAGAGGTTATTTCATCAAAGATGAAAGGCACAGTCCACTAATGGGATTGACAGTCAGGCAGCTCTTAGGGACTTGGTCCAGTAAACCATTCAAATAATCATCTGCAGCAAAGAAAATAAACCAAGGCGCCACATAGTGCACTAACTTAATAACAATATGTTCATCAAGGGTAGATAAAAGTAGCATTATGTTATTTGATATTATGTATTTTATTACAGTATTGAGACACCTGTTTGTAATCTTATGGAAGTTCTCATGTCTTTCAGGGTAATACAGAATTGTCTGGTGTGGATGAGAACCTTGTCAGCACAGCCGTTAGTACATGGGGCCCTACAAGATGCCTTGGTTTATTTTCATTCCTGCAAATTATTAAGGTTAATTGGATGTGGGGGCATTGGGCCAGCTTACTTTTTGTTAAAGTAAGGTGGGGGTTAGGGACAGCATTGTGAGGTGGGGATATCATGATTAGGTTTATTTGCGTTTGGGGAGCCTTTAAGTCAGTAGTTAGGGTTAAAGGGACATTAAACTGATGGATATAGAAGCCAGTTGGTAAAGCATATTTACACTGGGCACACAATCTTGTAAAACATGTACCGTTGCATCCTCTGACAGAGGCAGTGGGCTTTTCCAGATAAGACATTTAAATTTTTTTTTTACAGTTGTACCTTGCACTTTGGGTTGAATTTCACAATACAAAGTCGACTATTTATATTTTTGCAGTTTTTTGCACATTTTGAATATTATATAACAAATATAAAAATAAACCTCAGGAGTAATATAGAGCAATGCAGTTACTGCAAAAACATACAGCTCCCTCTCTGTATTATGCACGTTAAATTGATAGCTACAATATGGCTTGTCAAGAAGATAGCAATATTATTCATCTTTGAATGTGCACCACTTTCTAGCGCTGGGTGTGCAAATATGGTAATATGGTGGCATCCAGTATGAAGATACACAGCTTCACTAACCAGAGCATTTAAAGGGTTAAAAAAGAACAATGGTTTTGAAGAGAGCTGCAGGAACTTTATCATGGGGTTAACACTGAAAAAAAATGATATTTCGCATTAAGTTTTGTGAATCTAAAAGCAGTAATACAGTAGCTAAAAGGGGTGACTGTAAACAAAGCTTTTTAAATTAAAGGGACACTAAACACAAATTTTTTCTTTCGTGATTCAGATAGAGCATGCAATTTTAAGCAACTTTCTAATTTACTCTTATTATCAATTTTTCTTCGTCTCTTGCTATCTTTATTCGAATAAGAAGACACCTAAGCTTTTTTTTTTTTTTTTTTTTTCTTGTTAAGTACACTGGACAGCACTTTTTTATTGGTGGATGAATTTATCCACCAATCAGCAAGAACAACCCAGGTTGTTCACCAAAAATGGGCCGGCATCTAAACTTACATTCTTGCATTTCAAATAAAGATACCAAGAGAATGAAGAAAATTTGATAATAGGAGTAAATTAGAAAGTTGCTTAAAATTTTATGCTCTATCTGAATCATGAAAGAAAAAAAATTGGGTTCATTATCCCTTTAAGGGGGAAATCACAGAAGCTTACCTACATTTTTTTTTTTTGCAAAGCTTGGATTTGGAAAACATATTGTATTCTAAATAAAAAAACATAAAACAATGACATAGTTCTTTCAAAGATTATATACAATAATAGCATTTAACAATCACATATGCATACCAATACTTGTAGAAGACACATTAATATTTAATTGTTCTACTGGGTTCTAACAATCTGGAGTCATTTTATACATGTTGTTTACGAACAATCATCAATTAAACACATATTGGGAATCAAGACATTACACCATCAATCGTATAGCAAATCCCCATTTGAAACATATAATGGGATCTAGCTGAGCAAGTGTAATTTTAACATACACATGTGCTGTAAAGTTTCAGGAGAGGTCAAAACTTAGCAAACCCCTTTAAAGTAGAAAGTGTAACAGTAGAAATCATTATTTGTATTCATTTGTCTTCAAGCCTGTTAGATAGTCATAATTACACCACATATGAATAAGCATTTATTTTTTTGGGGGGAGTAGAAACTCTTTAAGGCCTTCTGTTATCCAACTGATATTATTCTAATAGAGGACTAGATTTTGCTGATATTGTTCATGTTGTGGTGCGCTATCTGTTGCACGCAAGCAATAAGAGGTTTATCGCTGTTCTTTGTGCACATCAGAAGAAGCGCATGCATTAGATAGAGTGCAATTCAATTTAACACTCATTGAGATATTACAACTACAGAGCTCTGGTTAACTGTAACACTCAGCTAAAAAATTGCACAAAAAATATCACCATTACTTTTAAAAGTACAGTTTACACTCATAATAACACTATCTAATAAGAATTAATTTAAAATATTGCAATAAAAAGTTGTAAAGGTTCAAAGATATGAAGTCTCAGGTGAAATAAAGGCTGCAAAGGGCTTTAGCATAGAGATACATACATATACATGTCCCAATATGTGTACATATGTATTTATGTGTATATATTTATTTACAGACATATTTACACATATAAACACATAAATACACGTGTATACATATATAGACATAGATATACGTGCATTAACCCCTTAAGGACCGAGGACGTACAAGGTACGTCCTACAAAAAAACTGTTGTTAACGACCAAGGACGTACCCTGTACATCCTCAGGTAATCAGAGCACTGGAAGCAGTATCGCAGCGATGCTCTGCTTGTGTGCTGAGTGCCTCAGGCACTTAGTATGTAGTAAAAATAATTAAAAAAAACAAGTAAACTTTTTTTTACGATAAAAGCCCCATATAGCCCCCCTCCCTCACCCCCATAAGGCTTCAAAGATGGCGATGCCCAGTGCATCATGGGGCTTCTGGGTGTATCCCTAGCCTGTCTCATCATAGGGGCAGGCTAGGGTCATCCAATCTGAGCTTGCACCTATAATACAAATTTTAATAATAAAATGTTCCTTTTGTCTGATCATGTCAATATTTGTAAATATTGACTCTGACCAGTGTAGATCTCCCTCTCCTCACTTGCATTTTTGTGGGAGAGAGAGAGAAATCTGTGTTTAGGAGAGAGAGATTTATCTAATATATTTGTTAAAAACTGTAAGACCCAAAGGTTCTTTTCAGAGCCATTAACTCCTAGCTGGTCAGTGATCACTATAAATCACTAGCAGTAGCACAGCAGCACTTTTTTGCTCTCTGTGCATTTTTTTAGGGGTTAATTTTTTTTTAGTTCATTTTTGTGTGAATCCCAAACACTCTTTTCAGAGCCATTTAATGAATTTACCGCTAGATTACGAATTTTGCGTTATGAGCGGTGCGGTACTAACTTGGAAGTTATTTGCACCGCTCACTTACCTACAGCGCTGGTATTACAGGTTTACAAAAACCCGGCGTTAGCAGGCAAAAAGTGAGCTTAGAGCAAAATTGAGCTCCATACCGCACTCCAATTCCAGCGCTGTGGTGAGCTGCGGTAAGCTGGTTTTACATGCTCATGCACGATTTCCCCATAGACATCAATGGGGAGAGCATGCTGAAAAAAGTCTAACACCTGCAATAAAGGAGTGTAAAGCTCTGTAAAGCAACCCCATTGATTCCTATGGGGAAACTAAATTTATGTTTACACCTAACGCCCTAACATGAACCCCGAGTCTAAACACCCCTAATCTTACACTTATTAAAACCTAATCTTCCGCCCCGACATCGCTGACACCTACATTATACTTATTAATTCCTAATCTGCCGCCCCTGACATCGCCGCCACCTACATTATACTTATTAACCCCTAATCTGCTGCCCCCAACATCACCGCCACCTACCTACATTTATTAACCCCTAATCTGCCGCCCCCAACATTGCCACCACTATACTAAAGTTATTAACCCCTAAGTCTAACCCTAACACCCACTAACTTTAATGTAATTAAAATAAATCTAAATAAAACCTACTATTAATAACTAAATAATACCTATTTAAAACTAAATACTTACCTATAAAATAAACCCTAAGATAGCTACAATATAACTAATAGTTACATTGTAGCTATCTTAGGTTTTATTTTTATTTCACAGGCAAGTTTGTATTTATTTTAACTAGGTAGACTAGTTAGTAAATAGTTATTAACTATTTACTAACTACCTAGTTAAAATAAATACAAACTTACCTGTAAAATAAAACCTAACCTGTCTTACACTAACACCTAAACTAACACTACAATTACATAAATTACATAAATTAAATACAATTAACTAAATTACAAAACAAACACTAAACTACACAAAATAAAAAAATAAATTATCAGATATTTAACCCCTTAGTGACCAGAGCACTTTTCCATTTTCTGTCCGTTTGGGACCAAGGCTATTTTTACATTTCTGCGGTGTTTGTGTTTAGCTGAAATTTTTCTCTTACTCATTTACTGTACCCACACATATTATATACCGTTTTTCTCGCCATTAAATGGACTTTCTAAAAATACCATTATTTTCATCATATCTTATCATTTACTATAAAAAAAATTATAAAATATGAGGAAAAATGGAAAAAAACACACTTTTTCTAACTTTGAACCCCAAAATCTGTTACATATCTACAACCACCAAAAAACACCCATGCTAAATTGTTTCTAAATTTTGTCCTGAGTTTAGAAATACCCAATGTTTACATCTTCTTTGCTTTTTTTGTAACTTATAGGGCCATAAATACAAGTAGCACTTTGCTATTTTCAAACCATTTTTTTTCAAAATTAACGCTAGTTACATTAGAACACTAATATCTTTCAGGAATCCCTGAATATCCATTGACATGTATATATTTTTTTTTAGAAGACATCCCAAATTATTGATCTAGGCCCATTTTGGTATATTTCATGCCACCATTTCACCGCCAAATGCGATCAAATACAAAAAATTGTTCACTTTTTCACAAATTTTTTCACAAACTTTCAGTTTCTCACTGAAATTATTTACATACTGCTTGTGCAATTATGGCATAAATGGTTGTAAATTCTTCTCTGGGATCCCCTTTGTTCAGAAATAGCAGACATATATGGCTTTGGCATTGCTTTTTGGTAATTAGAAGGCCGCTAAATGCCACTGCGCACCACACGTGTATTATGCCCAGCAGTGAAGGGGTTAATTAGGGAGCATGTAAGGAGCTTTTTGGGGTAATTTTAGCTTTAGTGTAGTGTAGTAGACAACCCCAAGTATTGATCTAGGCCCATTTTGGTATATTTCATGCCACCATTTCACCGCCAAATGCGATCAAATTAAAAAAAACGTAATATTTTTCACAATTTTAGGTTTCTCACTGAAATAATTTACAAACAGCTTGTGCAATTATGGCACAAATGGTTGTAAATGCTTCTCTGGGATCCCCTTTGTTCAGAAATAGCAGACATATATGACTTTGGAGTTGCTTTTTGGTAATTAGAATGCTGCTAAATGGCGCTGCGCATCACACGTGTATTATGGCTAGCAGTGAAGGGGTTAATTAGGTAGCTTGTAGGGAGCTTGCAGGGTTAATTTTAGCTTTAGTGTAAAGATCAGCCTCCCACCTGAAACATCAGACCCCCTGATCCCTCCCAAACATCTCTCTTCCCTCCCCTACCCCACAAATGTCCCCGCCATCTTAAGTACTGGCAGAAACTCTGCCAGTACTAAAATAAAAGGTATATTTGGGCTTTTTTGTGCATTTTTTGTTAGCATATTTACATATGCTTCTGTGTAGGGATCCCCCTTAGCCCCCAACCTCACTGATCCCCCACTAAACAGCTCTCTAACCCTCCCCCTCTGACTTAATGTGCGCCATCTTGGGTACTGGCAGCTGTCTGCCAGTACCCAGTTTAGTGAAAAAAAATGCTTTTTTTAAATAAAAAATGTCCCTTTTCTGTAGTGTAGCTTTCCCCCCCCCCCCCCCCCAAGACCAACCCCCCACCCCTTCCAGATCCCTTAGATGGTTAGAAAAAAAAGTTTATTTAATTTTTTTTTTACTTTTACTTTTTTACTTTTCTGTAGTGTAGCGGTTCCCACCCGCTCCCGCCCCGTGCACGCGCCCGCCCGCCACCCCCCATGCACGCGCGCGCCCGTGCGCGCCCCCGTCGGCTCCGCTTCCGATCCCGCCCCCCTCCACCTTACGCAACTCACCGATGGCCGCCCACCCGCCTCCCAAGTCGGCTCCCACCCACCAACGATACCGGCCATCGATGTCCGGTGCAGAGAGGGCCACAGAGTGGCTCTCTCTGCATCGGATGGCCAGACAGTTTTATTGCAGGATGCCTCGATATCGAGGCATCGCTGCAATAACCGGAAAGCAGCTGGAAGCGAGCAGGATCGCTTCCAGCTGCTTTCCACACCGAGGACGTGCAGGGTACGTCCTTGGTCGTTAACTGACATCCTTTAGAGGACGTACCCTGCACGTCCTCGGGCGTTAAGGGGTTAAACTAATTATACCTAATCTAATAGCCCTATCAAAATGAAAAAGCCCCCCAAAATAAAAAAACCTAGTATAAACTAAACTACCAATAGCCCTTAAAAGGGCCTTTTGTGGGGCATTGCCCCAAAGAAATCAGCTCTTTTACCTGTAAATAAATACAAACAACCCCCAACAGTAAAACCCACCACCCACACAACCAACCCCCCAAATAAAATCCTAACAAAAAAAACCTAAGCTCCCCATTGCCCTGAAAAGGGCATTTGGATGGGCATTGCCCTTAAAAGGGCATTTAGCTCTTTTTCCACCCAAAACCCTAAGCTAAAAATAAAACCCACCCAATAAACCCTTAAAAAAACCTAGATCCACTTACAATTTTTGAAGATCCGACATCCATCCTCAACGAAGCCGGCAGAAGTCCTCAACGAAGTGGCAGAAGTCTTCATCCAACCGGGCAGAAGTCTTCATCCAGATTGCATCTTCTATGTTCATCCATCCGGCGCTGAGGGGGTCCATCTACAAGACATCCGGCGCGGAGCATCCTCTTCAATCGACGTCTTCTTCCGAATGAGGTTTCCCTTTAAATGACGTCATCCAAGATGGCGTCCCTTAGATTCCGATTGGCTGATAGATTTCTATCAGCCAAACGGAATTAAGGTTGAAAAAATCCTATTGGCTGTTGCAATCAGCCAATAGGATTGAGCTTCAATCCTATTGGCTGATCCAATCAGCCAATAGGATTGAGCTCGCATTCTATTGGCTGATTTTGCCATGCGGGAGTGCAGCGGTTTAGGGGTTAATATGTTTATTATAGTGGGGCGATGTCCGAAGCGGCAGATTAGGGGTTAATATTTTTTTTAGTGTGTTTGCGATGCGGGAGGGCCTCGGTTTAAGGGTTAATAGGTAGTTTATGTGTGTTAGTGTACTTTTTAGCACTTTAGTTATGAGTTTTATGTTACAGTTTGTGGCGTAAAATTCATAACTACTGACTTTTAGTTTACGGTATGGATCTTGATGGTATGGGATGTACCGCTCACTTTTTGGCTCCCTGGCAGACTGGTAATACCGGCGCAAAGGAAGTCCCATTGAAAAAGGACATTTGGAAAGCTGCAGTAGTTACGTTGTGTTATGGCCAAAAAAGTGTGCGGTGCCCCTAAACTATCAAGACTCGTAATACTAGCGGTAGTGAAATAGAGCCTTAAAGCTGCTTTTTCACTCATACCGCAAAACTCGTAATCTAATCGTTAGTTAATTTAAATTTAAATTTTGTGTTGATTTTTTTTTAGTAATTTGTTTTTTCTGTGACAGATAAAATAAATAATGTCACAGAAAATATATAGTGCTGAGGAGGCGTATGCTATCCTTGCGTCAGAGTCAGATGCCTTTATGTCTGACTAAGACCCCAATTTTGACCCTGCCATATGCTCATATACATCATTAGATACAGTCTCAACTGATAGTGATGTATCTGTGGCTGATAGCCCCCCTGCCAGAAGGAGATGCAATGCTCCAGCTGGCATTGCTGCTGAGGAATGGGTAGTGCCTCATTACCAGAGGCCAGAAATCCAACCCTTCACTACAAATCCTGGCATCAATATGGATGTTTCAGGATTTAGCCCCCAACAGTTTATGGAGGTGTTTATGTCCGATGATTTATTGGTGAATATTGTCGCCCAAACTAATTTATATGCCCATCAGTTCTGTGCTGCAAAGCCTGACTTATATTTGGCAAAGCAGCAATGGGCCCCCATCGATGTGCCAGAATTTAAAAATTCTGGGCATTGACTATGCTGATGGGCATCATAAAGAAACCCTCCTTTGTTCCTACTGGAGCAGTAGCCCCATCTGCTCTACCCCCAATTTCTCCCAGTGTATGTTGAGGAAGAGGTATGAAATGATTCTACATTTCATGCACTTCAGCGACAACAGCCTGTGCCCCCATAGGGAGCATCCCCAATTTGACAGGCTGTACAAAATCCGCCTGCTGATTACCCACTTTGCTGCCAGGTTTGCAGAGGCTTATACAGCTGGATTGCAACCCACAATTTTTGTTGAGGTTTCTGCTTTGCGGCAGTAGGGGGAATTTTAAAAATAAAATGGGTAGCCCCAACTTTGCTCTCTCCTATCACCGCCCAGGGAGCAGGTGCAACTTGGTACAAAATCTAGAGCTGAAACTGTATAAAAGTCAATTTAGTGCATGGAAAGTGTTAAAATAGCAGCTTTTCAAATAGCCTAGGGTGTCTACTTTTCAAAAATATATGGTTTGAAGGGTTATATTACATTGGCTGGCTTCAGAAATGTCCCAAATAGGACATGGGTGCATGATGACAGATGTGAAAAGTGCTACTTGTACTTATTGCCCTATACCTTACAAACAAAGCAAAGAACATGTAAAAATTTGGTATTTCTAAACTCAGGGCAACATTTAGAAACTATTTAGCATAGGTGTTTTTTGGTGGTTATAGATGTGTAACAGATTTCGGGGATCAACGTTAGTAAAAGTGTTTTGTTTTTTTTTATTTATTTTTTTCTCAGCCAACCAGTGGCTGTTTCATCAGGCTTCTGATAAGCCTGATGAATAAGCCACTGGTTGGCTGAGAAACGCATTGCTACTATATTTTAACATTTTAATAAAGTAAGTTTTTATATATACTTACCACCTGCTCCCAGACTACTTTTATTACTTACTCTCTGACCTACACCTTCACCCCTGGATCATTGGGAGCTCCAGATAGCCGGATATAAGTCTACTAGGTGACTGTATTGATCCCAGTTTGCCTTGACTGCACCAAGGGAGGTGCTCTACTAAATGTGAGTGCATTATATACCAGTATTATATATCTCCTGCCTATACAAACAATACTAGGCCGTATAGGAACTCTTGTGTTTTATATCATCCTTTGCAGACATTGACCCCAGACCGTTCCTTCTGCACCATTAGGGGTGTTATACCATATGTGAGTGTAAATATCACAAATAACATCTTTATTTGCATCAAACAATATTGGGCCATGTGGCGCTTCTGTTTTTCTATATTGTCTGCAGATTACTGATTCTGGATCGTGGCTTTGATCCTCTACAGATAGCTGCCTTGACCTGCCTCACCATCTTTCCAGTGTGGACATCCCTACTTCTAAATGATACTTGATTTATTATACACTGAGAAATATTAATTAACTAAAATTTATCAATTTGTCTTACATGATATAGATCTCCAGATAAGGGTATACTCTCTATCTTTTCTGTCCATTATTCTGTCACATATAGTTCCTAATAGTCTATTATAGATATTAACTGCTATTACCTCTTATGTACATATTATTATTGCTAATTACAGCTGGTATAGCTTCATTAATCTAAATGGCTCAATTATCTGAATTTTGCATATAGCACCCTATACTTTTTTAGCACACCACACACAGTTTAACAAGGGTGCCCACTATCTATATTTTATTCTAAATGGGAATGTGAGGAGGTAATAAACATGGAAGAGAGTAGGAGGTCATGAGCAGAGTGAAGGGACAGGAGGGAGAGTAGCAGAGAGTAGCAGAGGCATTTATTATGGATTGTAAAGGAGCTAGGTGGCAGCTAGAGAGACCAGAGAGGACCGAGTTGCAGTAGTCGAGGCGGGAATGGATGAGAGAGTGGATTCAAATCTTAGTTGTGTCTTGCGTAAGGAAATGTCTAATTTTAGAGATGTTTATAAGGTGGAAGAATTTTGCCAAGGACTGAACGTGAAGAGTGAAAGAAAGATCTGAGTCTAATGTGACCCCAAGACATTGGGCATGCGGGGTAGGGGTAATGATGGAGTTGTCAACAGTTATAGAGATGTAGAGTTGAGACTTTAGATGAAGGAGGGGAAATAAGGAGCTCAATTTTGGAGAGATTTAGCTTAAGATAGTGAGAGGACATCCAGGAAGAGATGTGATAAAGACAGTTAGCGACACCGGTTTGCAAGGAAGGAGATAGGTCTGGTGCAGATTGGTAGATTTGGGTGTCGACGGCTTACAAATGATATTGAAACCCATGGGACTTTATTAAGGAACCTAATGATGATGTGAAGATTGAAAAGAGAAGGGGACAAAGGACAGAGCCTTGGCAGTACCCCAACAGAAAGTGGTGATTGGGCAGAGGAAGCCCCAGAGAAGGCTAAATTAAAGGTACGGTTAGACAAGTAGTTAGAGAACCAAATGCCAAAGGATTGTCACAAATGCCAAAGGATTGGAGTGTTTGGAGCAAAAGAGGGTGGTAAACAGTATCAAAGGGTGCAGCAGATCAAGGAGGAGAAGTGGCCTTTGGATTTTGCTGTAAGTAGGTCATTGGTAACCCTAACGATTGTTATCTCTGTGGAGTGATGGGGGCAAAATCCATATTGCAGTGGGTCAAGGAGGGAGTTTAATGTAAGGGACAGGGATAGGCGTGCATATACCAGCTTTTCTAAAAGCTTTGAGGCAAGAGGGAGTAGGGAAATAGGGCGGTAGTTAGATGGGGAGGTTGGATTGAGAGAAGGTTTTTTGAGGATAGGTATACCAGTGAATGTTTTAGAGATAAGGAAAATATATCGGTGCTGAGGGAGAAGTTGAAAATGTGTGTTAGTATAAGGGTAAGTGTAGAAAAGAGGGAGGGGAATAGCTGTGAGCGGATGGGGTCGAGGGGACAGGTAGTGAGGTGAGAGCACAGTATAAGTGCAGAAACTTCTTCCTTAGTAACAGGGGTGAAAGTGCAAAATATATGGCTATGCGGGTTTTGATTGTGAGCTTTTGAGGGGGTGAGAGACTGGAAGTATGTTGGGAGCTGATTTTGTTTCTGATGGAATCGATTTTGTTTTTGAAGTGGCTGGCAAAATCTTGAGCTGACAGAGAAGTTGTATTAGGAGGTGGGGGTGGGTGGAGAAGAGTATTGAAAGCGGAGAACAGACATTTTAGGTTTGAAGAAAAAGTAGAGATATGAGTAGAGAAGTAATATTGCTTATAAAGATTAATGGCAGCGTAGTAGGAGTTCAAGTTGAACTTGTAGTAAAGAAAGTCAGCTGAACTCTGAGAATTTCTCCAGTGCCGGTCAGCAGTACAGGAACATCTGCATAGGTACTGTGTCAGAGAAGTGTGCCAGGGCTGAGGGTGAATGTGTGATTTCTGAGCTATGGTAGGAGGGGCCAGATTGTTAAGGACTGATGTAAGGGTGGAATTATAGTGGCAAATAGATTGGTCAGAACAGGAGAAGGTGGAGATGGATGAGAGGGGAGGTTCGAGAGAACTAGAGAGCTGTTGCTAATCTAATGACAAAATGCTTCTATGAAGTTTGGTGTGAGGGGTAGAAGGAGGGGGAGTTGTAGGTAGGGATGAGATGTAGCAAGTGAGGAGATGATGGTCAAAAAGAGGAAAAGGGGAGTTTGTGAAGTCTGAAATAGTGCATCTATAGATAAAGATCAGATCAAGGGAGTGACCATCTTTGTGAGTGGGAGGGTCAGTCCATTGTGACAGACCAAAAAAGTGAGTTGGAGAAGTTGTTTTGCAGAAAAGGCAGTGGGATTGTCAAGAAGGAAATCGCCAAGAATGAGGGCAGGGGTGTCTAAGGAAAGGAAATAAGGTAGCCAGGCAACAAAATGATCATGTCTGCATGCAATACCATGCATGACGAGAGAGAGAGAGATATCTATCACTGACGAGGCCCAATGGAGGCCCGAAACGATCGTCTGGGGTTGCTGTGTTCCTTGTTCAGAGAGGAATTGCCTGGTATTTCGGCGCTTGACTAATCGTAATAGGCAGGATCAGACTGATATACTACAAGAAAGTTCAACTCTGTGAAAAGCAATACTGGGCTAAAAGAACTTGCACCCAGAAGGTAAATCACCATAGAACAGGTTAACAATGGTATTGAGCTGGTAGTTCGTTCCTGTGAGTGCACTTCTCTCTGTGTGTATTTAGTCTCCTTATGGGAAAAAGGGGCAACCAGACGTGGACTCCTTGCTCAGTGTGCTTAGAGGAATATGGCTACACCTCACTGACGAGGCCCAATGAAGGCCGAAACGATTGTCTGGGGTTGCTGTGTTCCATGTTCAGAGAGGAATTGCCTGGTATTTCGGCGCTGGACTGACCGTAATAGGCAGTATCAGACTGATTATACTACAGGAAAGTTCAACTCTGTGAAAAGCAATACTGGGCTAAAAGAAATTGCACCCAGGTGGTAAATCGCCATAGAACAGGTTAACAATGGTATTGAGCTGGTTGTTCGTATATATATATAATTTATTGTATATATGGCTATATGGTCAAATATAACCATATATACTATTCACATATAAACTTGTACAGTGAGAATAGTAGCAGAAATATATATATTTTATGTCATTGAGCCTGTATCATGGCCTTCTAACTGATATGAGGGGTCACTCTTGGACCCTATTTTATCTAATACAAAAAAAACTTGAACGCAAAGAAGTCAAATGGTAGGGGACAACTTTTAGGTCAATTTGTTGTGTAGACCTATTTCAATTGCTTTTGTTTGATTTGTTCATTGCAAACAGCTGAACGTCTGTAAATTTTGACAATAAACCTGATTTGCAATGGGAGTTTAATAATTTTGATTACAACTGTATTTATAAATACATAGAACATATTCTGCCATGTGCAGAACATTGGAATGTTACATATTTACATTAAATACATAGTTAAAACCTTTATTAAATATGAATATTGCAGAACTATGCTTTAGCATGTTTTCATCCACTTAACTGCAAAACTGCTACAATGCACACACACACACACATATATATATATATATATATATATATATATATATATATATATATATATACTGTGTATATATATATATATACAGTCATGGCCAAAAATATTGGCACCCCTGCATTTCTGTCAGATAAGGCACCACTTCGCCCAAAAAATTGTTGCAATTACAAATGTTTAGGCATTCTCATGTTTATTTATTTTGCTTGCATTGGTATGACACAAAAAAGTGAAGGGGGGGGGCAAATCTGACACATCCTATATAATAAATGGCCAAGTACACTGTGTGCAGAATTATTAGGCAAATTAGTATTTTGACCACATCATCCTCTTTATGCATGTTGTCTTACTCCAAGCTGTATAGGCTCGAAAGCCTACTACCAATTAAGCATATTAGGTGATGTGCATCTCTGTAATGAGAAGGGGTGTGGTCTAATGACATCAACACCCTATATCAGGTGTGCATAATTATTAGGCAACTTCCTTTCCTTTGGCAAAATGGGTCAAAAGAAGGACTTGACAGGCTCAGAAAAGTCAAAAATAGTGAGATATCTTGCAGAGGGATGCAGCACTCTTAAAATTGCAAAGCTTCTGAAGCGTGATCATCGAACAATCAAGCGTTTCATTCAAAATAGTTAACAGGGTCGCAAGAAGCGTGTGGAAAAACCAAGGCGCAAAATAACTGCCCATGAACTGAGAAAAGTCAAGCGTGCAGCTGCCAAGATGCCACTTGCCACCAGTTTGGCCATATTTCAGAGCTGCAACATCACTGGAGTGCCCAAAAGCACAAGGTGTGCAATACTCAGAGACATGGCCAAGGTAAGAAAGGCTGAAAGACGACCACCACTGAACAAGACACACAAGCTGAAACGTCAAGACTGGGCCAAGAAATATCTCAAGACTGATTTTTCTAAGGTTTTATGGACTGATGAAATGAGAGTGAGTCTTGATGGGCCAGATGGATGGGCCCGTGGCTGGATTGGTAAAGGGCAGAGAGCTCCAGTCCGACTCAGACGCCAGCAAGGTGGAGGTGGAGTACTGGTTTGGGCTGGTATCATCAAAGATGAGCTTGTGGGGCCTTTTCAGGTTGAGGATGGAGTCAAGCTCAACTCCCAGTCCTACTGCCAGTTTCTGGAAGACACCTTCTTCAAGCAGTGGTACAGGAAGAAGTCTGCATCCTTCAAGAAAAACATGATTTTCATACAGGACAATGCTCCATCACACGCGTCCAAGTACTCCACAGCTTGGCTGGCAAGAAAGGGTATAAAAGAAGAAAATCTAATGACATGGCCTCCTTGTTCACCTGATCTGAACCCCATTGAGAACCTGTGGTCCATCATCAAATGTGAGATTTACAAGGAGGGAAAACAGTACACCTCTCTGAACAGTGTCTGGGAGGCTGTGGTTGCTGCTGCACACAATGTTGATGGTGAACAGATCAAAACACTGACAGAATCCATGGATGGCAGGCTTTTGAGTGTCCTTGCAAAGAAAGGTGGCTATATTGGTCACTGATTTGTTTTTGTTTTGTTTTTGAATGTCAGAAATGTATATTTGTGAATGTTGAGATGTTATATTGGTTTCACTGGTAAAAATAAATAATTGAAATGGGTATATATTTGTTTTTTGTTAAGTTGCCTAATAATTATGCACAGTAATAGTCACCTGCACACACAGATATCCCCCTAAAATAGCTATAACTAAAAACAAACTAAAAACTACTTCCAAAAATATTCAGCTTTGATATTAATGAGTTTTTTGGGTTCATTGAGAACATGGTTGTTGTTCAATAATAAAATTAATCCTCAAAAATACAACTTGCCTAATAATTCTGCACTCCCTGTATGTTTGTCAGATGCAGTCATGCGCAGTAGACACTGCACGTGACAAACATACCTGGCCGTTTGGATCCTGACACTCAGCACTCAACAAGGCTGAAGCGGAGTGTCAGGGAGCGTGGCCGACGGGAGCGTCACGATGGGGGCGTGCCCGGGTGTGGCAAGGGGCATGTCCGGGAGTGGTGAGGGCGTGACCGGGTGTGTGTCGCTGTGATGGGGCGTGGCCAGGCGGGGTGCAGCAATGGGGGCGTGGCCAGAGAGGCAAAGGCTTTCAATTAAGACAGAGCCAGAGTGGGAGCAGGAGAGGGGGGAGAACGGCCAAAGGGGGGGAGAGAGCCAAAGGGGGGGAGAGAGCCAAAAGGGGGGGAGAGCCAAAGGGGGGAGAGAGCCAAAGATGGGGGGAGAGAGCCAAAGAGGGGGGAGAGAGAGAGCCAAAGAGGAAAGGGAGCCAAAGAGCAGAGAGAGCCAAAGAGGAGAGAGAGCAAAAGAGGGGAGAGAGCCGAAGAGGGGGGAGAGAGAGAGCCAAAGAGGGGAGAGAGAGCCAAAGAGGGGGGGAGAGAAAGCCAAAGGGGGGGGGGGGAGCCAAAGGGGGGGGAGAGAGAGCCAAAGGGGGGGATAGAGAGCCAAAGGGGGGGAGAGAAAGCCAAATGGGGGGGAGAGCCAAAGGCGAGGAGAGAACCAAAGAGGGTGGAGAGAGAGAGCCAAAGAGGAAAGAGAGCCAAATAGGAGAGAGAGCAAAAGAGGGGAGAGAGCCAAAGAGGGGTGAGAGAGAGCCAAAGAGGGGGGAGAGAGAGCCAAAGAGGGGGGAGAGAGAGCCAAAGAGGGGGGGAGAGAGCCAAAGAGGTGGGGAGAGAGCCAAAGAGGGGGGGGGAGAGCCAAAGGGGGGAGAGAGCCAAAGAGGGGAGAGAGAGAGAGCCAAAGAGGAAAGAGAGCCAAAGAGGAGAGAGAGACAAAGAGGAGAGAAAGCAAAAGAGGGGAGAGAGCCAAAGAGGGAGGAGAGAGCCAAAGAGGGGGGGGGGGAGCCAAAGGGGGGGGGGGCATAGGGGGGGAGAGCCAAAGGGGGGGAGAGCCAAAGAGGGGTGAGAGAGAGAGCCAAAGAGGAGAGAGAGCCAAAGAGGAGAGATAGCAAAAGAGGAGAGAGAGACAAAGAGGAGAGAAAGCAAAAGAGGGGAGAGAGCCAAAGAGGGAGGAGAGAGCCAAAGAGGGGGGGGGAGCCAAAGGGGGGGAGAGCCATAGGGGGGGAGAGCCAAAGGGGGGAGAGCCAAAGAGGGGGGAGAGAGAGAGCCAAAGAGGAGAGAGAGCCAAAGAGGAGAGAGAGCAAAAGAGGGGAGAGAGAGCCAAAGAGGGGGGAGAGAGCCAAAGGGGGGGGGGAGAGCCAAAGAGGGGGGGAGAGTACAAAAGAGGGGGGAGAGAACAAAAGAGGGGGGGAGAGAGAGCAAAAGAAATGGGGGAGAGCCAAAGAGGGGAGAGAGAGAGCAAAAGAGAGGAGAGAGAGCGCAAAGGAGAGGGGGAGAGAAAGCAAAAGAGAGGGGGGAGAGAAAGCAAAAGAGAGGGGGGAAGAGAGAACAAAAGAGAGGGGGAGAGAGCAAGGGGTGGGACCGCTGTACTGCAAAAAATTGTAAAAAATAATTGCATTTCGGCTTCAAAGCCTTTCTCAAACTCTCATTTGAGAAAGGCTTTGAAGCCGAAATGCGTTACTCTGCATCGTCTGTTTTTTACCCTGAGTGGGTTCCGTAGCTCCATTAAATCTAGGAGAATACGCTGAGAATAATCTGCTGCAGTTTGTCCGCTGGGAAGACCTGTAGTTTGGCTGCATTGGAATATTCACAAAGGCTAAAAGACAAGTGGATTAGGACACAGTGAGTAAAAGCAACAAGTTTTATAAAAAAGCCCTTGGGAAACCATCTGAAACCAACTATATCAACTTTACGGTGTAAGTAAATGTAAACACCTTAAAGTATACACATTGGCATACTTTGACAAGTTCCCCTTGTTGCTTTTATCTCACTGCAGGAATCATTCGGACCTGCCTTCCACTTTGATCTTATTTTTGACAAAAATAAGGACTTTTTTAATTCTGAACTTTTTAACTGAACTTATCCATTTTAGATTGTGATTTTTTTATTTTTCATACGGTTTATGTATATATATGCCTATGATATAAAATATCTTTTTATTTAAGTTTGATACTGCATTTTAACTGTATCTATAGCAGACCCATTTGGGTTACATTCTTTTTAGGCCACTTTTTCCAATCAAACCAAATTATATAGAACCAGCTGTATCACTTAGGTTTTAGTACGCCTGAGTTTATCAGTTTGTTTCAATCCAGACCCTTAGATCCCTTTTTTCAGCCTATAACCATATATTTAGTCCTCTGACGTCACATATTCTTTTTGCCCTTAGTGCCTTTAAGTGTACTTTAGGTCCAATTTTTTTTAGAGTTTTATTTTCATCAATGTTAAACTATTTGTGCATAAAGGAGGGTTAGTGCTGCTGCTGGTGATTTTATAGGGAAATTGATAGCTAGGCTAGTGTATTCAGTGTCCACTACAGTCCTGAAGGACTCATCTAATCTCTGCTGTAAGGACAGTACCCCAAAAAGCCCTTTTTAGGGCTAGAACTTCAGCCCAAAAAGCCCTTTATAGGGCTAGAACTTCAGTCGTTTTTTTTTTTTTTTTTTTTTTTATCTAATTGCATTTGCCTGCCTGTCAGCCTGTGTGTGAGGCTCACAGCATATACTGTGATTAATTGCTCTGTGCCACCACTGATATCTGGTGTAACATTAGTGTAAATTTAAAAAAAAAAACTTTTACATCAGTTTGCTAGTGTAATCTAATTTCATTTTCCATCAGGCCTGTTTGTCAGGCCCACAGCATATACTGTGATTAATTGCTCTGCGCCACCACTCCTATCTGGTGTAACATTAGTGTAAATTTAAAAAAAAAAAACTTTTACATAAGTTTGCTACTAGTGTAATCTAATTTCATTTTCCATCAGGCCTGTGTGTCAGGCCCACAGCATATACTGTGATTAATTGCTCTGTGCCACCACTCATATCTGGTGTAACATTAGGGTAAATTTTTTAAAAAAAACCTTTTACATCATTTTGCTACTGTAATCTAATTTCATTTTCCATCAGGCCTGTGTGTCAGGCCCACAGCATATACTGTGATTAATTGCTCTGTGCCACCACTCCTATCTGGTGTAACATTAGTTTAAATAAAAAAAAAAAACTTTTACATCAGTTTGCTACTGTAATCTAATTTCATTTTCCATCAGGCCTGTGTGTCAGGCCCACAGCATATACTGTGCCTAATTGCTCTGTTTTGGACCACTCGTATCTGGTGTAACATTAGTGTAATTTTTTTTATAAAAAACTTTTACATCAGTCTGCTAGTGTATTCTAATTGCAGTTGCCAGGCCAGCCTGCCACTGCCAGCCTCAGTGCCACCACTCATATCTGGTGTAACATTAGTGTAAATTTAAAAATATTTTTTTTTACATCAGTCTGCTAGTGGTAATTAATTGCAGTTGCCAGGCCAGCCTGCCAGTGCCACTAGTGCCAGCCTGTGTGTCAGGCTCCCAGCATATACTGTGGCTACTTCCATCCTCAGTGCCACCACTCATATCTGTTGTAACATTAGTGTAACTTTTTTTAAAAAAAAAAATTACATCAGTCTGCTAGTGTTATTTCATTTTAGTTGCCAGGCCAGCCTGCCACTAATGCCAGCCTGTGTGTCAGGCTCCCAGCATATACTGTGCCTACTTCCATCCTCAGTGCCACCATTCCTATCTGTTGTAACATTAGTGTAATTTTTTTTTAAAAAAAACGTTTACATCAGTCTGCTAATGTTATTTAATTTTAGTTTCCAGGCCAGCATGCCACTAGTGCCAGCCTGTGTGTCAGGCTCCCAGCACTGTGCCTACTTCCATCCTCAGTGCCACCACTCCTATCTGTTGTAACATTAGTGTAACTTTTTTTAAAAAAAAAAATTACATCAGTCTGCTAGTGTTATTTCATTTTAGTTGCCAGGCCAGCCTGCCACTAATGCCAGCCTGTGTGTCAGGCTCCCAGCATATACTGTGCCTACTTCCATCCTCAGTGCCACCATTCCTATCTGTTGTAACATTAGTGTAAATTTTGTAAAAAAAAATTTTTACATCAGTCTGCTAGTGTTATTTAATTTTAGTTGCCAGGCCAGCCTGCCACTAGTGCCAGCCTGTGTGTCCGGCTCCCAGCATATACTGTGCCTACTTCCATCCTCAGTGCCACCACTTTTATCTGTTGTAACATTAGTATAATTTTTTAAAAAAATGTTTTTTACATCAGTCTGCTAGTGTTATTTAATTTTAGTTGCCAGGCCAGCCTGCCACTAGTGCCAGCCTGTGTGTCAGGCTCCCAGCATATACTGTGCCTACTTCCATCCTCAGTGCCACCACTCCTATCTGTTGTAACATTAGTGTAATTTAAAAAAAAAAAAACATTTTACTTCAGTCTGCTAGTGTTATTTAATTGCAGTTGCCTGCCTGCCAGCGTGTGTGCCAGGCCGACTTTCCAAATAGTGCCACCAATCATATTTGTTATAACAGTAGTGTAAATATTTTTTTACAAAACTTTTTTGACTGTGAAACATCAGTCTGTTAGTGTAATGTAATTGAGGTTGCCTGCCTGCCAGCGTGTGTGCCAGGCCCACTTGCCAAGTTAGTGGCACCACTAATATTTGTTGTAACAGTAGTGAAAATATTTAAAATAAAAACTTTTTTGACTGTGAAACATCAGTCCGCTAGTGCAATCGAATTGCAGTTGCCTGCCTGCCAGCCAGCGTGTGTGCCAGGCCCACTTGCCAACTAGTGCCATCAATCATATTTGTTATAACAGTATTGTAAATATTTAAAAAAATAACTTTTTTGACTGTGAAACATCATTCAGCTAATGTAATCTAATTGCAGTTGCCTGCCTGCCAGAGTGTGTGCCAAGCCCACTTGCCAACTAGTGCCACCAATCATATTTTTTATAACAGTAGTGTAAATATTAAAAAAAAAAATTTGGACTGTGAAACATCAGTCTGCTAGTGTAATCTAATTGAAGTTGCCTGCCTGCCAGCGTGTGTGCCAGGCCCACTTGCCAAGCCAACTACTGCCACCAATCATATTTGTTGTAACAGTAGTGTAAATATTAAAAAAAAAAAAATTGGACTGTGAAACATCAGTCTGCAATTGTAATCTTATTGCATTTGCCTGCCTGCCAGCGTGTGTACCAGGCTCACTTGCCAAGTTAGTGGCACCACTCATATTTGTTGCAACAGTAGTTTAAATATTTAATAAATAAACATTTTTGACTGTGAAACATCAGTCTGCTTTTTTGTGTCAGGCTCACAGCGTATACTGTGCCCACTTGCCCAGTGCCACCACTCATATCTTGTTTAATAGTAGTGTAAGTGTACATTTAAAAAAAATAAACTTTTTGGATTGTGAAACATCAGTCTGCTTTTTTGTGTCAGGCTCACAGCATATACTGTGCCCACTTGCCCAGTGCCACCACTCATATCTTGTTTAATAATAGTAGTGTAAGTGTACATTTAAAAAAAAATAAACTTTTTGGATTGTGAAACATCAGTCTGTTTTTTTTTGTGTCAGGCTCACAGCGTATACTGTGCCCACTTGCCTAGTGGCACCACTCATATTTTGTTTAATAGTAGTGTAAGTCTACATTTAAAAAAAAAATGACAGGCAGAGGCAGGCCACCCCGCAGGTGCCGTCGTGGTCGTGGTGCTGTGATTCCCTTTGACCCTACAATAATGCACAGTGTTCAGAGGCCACATGCCATGAACGAAAAAAGTTCTGAGGAGGACCTAGTTGAATGCCTAACACAGGACACCCAATCTTCTACAGCTTCCACTCCTAACCTTGACGCACCATCCACCTCCAGCTTAGCTGTGGGCACCTCTCAAGTGACCAGTGCCACTCGCCTGCCTGCCACCACCACCAACACTAGCACCACAGCCGCTTCACTTGATCTGTCAGAGGAGTTATTGACACATCAGTTGGAAGAAATGAGTGATGCGCAACCATCATTGACAGAGGATGTAGATAACAGTGATATGTCTCAGTCAGGCTGCATTACAGACATGGACGTACAGTGTGATGATGATGGTGATGTTGTACCCGCTGCTGCTTCCTTTGTTGATTTGTCAGATACAAGTGAAGCGGTTGATGATGATGCACCCATGGATGTCACGTGGGTGCCCGCTAGAAGAGAAGAAGAAGAGGGGGAAAGTTCAGATGGGGAGACAGAGAGGAGGAGGAGGAGACGAGTTGGAAGCAGGAGGAGGTCGTCGCAAGGAGCTAGTGGCACAGTCAGACAGCATGCATCGGCACCCGGGGTCAGCCAGACAGCACGCCAATCAACGTATGCTGTTGCCACCACCAGAATGCCGTCATCGCAAAGCTCAGCAGTGTGGCATTTTTTTTGTGTGTCTGCCTCTGACAACAGCGATGCCATTTGCAACCTGTGCCAAAAGAAACTGAGTCGTGGGAAGTCCAACACCCACCTAGGTACAACTGCTTTGCGAAGGCACATGGTCTCACATCACAAACGCCGATGGGATGAACACATGAGTAGAAGCAGCACACAAACTCAAAGCTGCCATCCTCCTCCTGGTCCAGCATCTTAAGCCACATCAACCACTGCTGTCCTCCTTGCCCCCTCTCAACCATCCGCCACTCAGTCTCCCTTACGTAGCAGTTCCTGGTCATCTGCCCACAGTCAGGTGTCTGTTAAGGACATGTTTGAGTGTAAGAAGCCAATTTCCCAAAGTAACCCTGCTTTTACCATACAAGCTGGTGGAGTCTGAGGCGTTCAAAAAATTTGTATCTATTGGGACACCGCAGTGGAAGGTACCCGGCCAAAATTTCTTTTCACAAAAGGCAATCCCCAACCTGTACTCGATTGTGCGAAAGGAAGTAATGGCATGTCTGGCACACAGCGTTGGGGCAAGAGTCCATCTGACCACTGATAGCTGGTCTGCAAAGCATGGTCAGGGCAGGTATATCACCTACACTGCGCATTGGGTAAACCTGCTGATGGCTGACAAGCATGGAATGCGTGGCTCTGCAGAGGAGTTGGTGACACCGCCACGATTTGCAGGCAGGCCTGCTGCTACCTCCTCTACTCCTCCTATTCCATCCTCTTCCATAACCTCTTCCTCGGCTGAGTCCTCTTCTGCTGCTGCGTCTTGCTCCAGATCAACAGCACCCCCCCAGCTCCCCAGGTACTATTCAACATCCCGGATATGGCAAGTCTACCCCAAGTCTACCGTCTTGGGGTAGACTTGCCGAGAGTCACACCGCACCAGCACTCCTGTCTGCCCTGAACGCACAGGTGGATCAGTGGCTGACTCCGCACCAACTGGAGATTGGCAAAGTTGTTTCTGACAATGGAAGTAATTTGGTGGTGGCATTGAAATTGGGCAAGTTGACACATGTGCCGTGCATGGCACATGTGTGTAATCTGATTGTACAATGCTTTGTGCATAAGTACCCAGGCTTAAAGTACATCCTGAAGCAGGCCAGGAAGGTGTGTGGCCATTTCAGGTGTTCCTACACGACCATGGCGCACTTGTCCGATATCCAGTGGCGAAACAACCTGCCAGTGAGGCGCTTGATTTGCGACAGCCCGACATGTTGGAATTCAACACTCCTAATGTTCGACCACCTGCTACAACAAGAAAAAGCTGTTAACGAGTATTTGTATGACCGGGGTGCTACGACAGCCTCTGGGGAGCTGGGGATTTTTTGCCACATTACTGGATGCTCAGGCGCAATGCCTGTAGGCTTATACGTCCTTTTGAGGAGGTGACAAACCTAGTCAGTCGCACCGAAGGCACCATCAGCGACATCATACCATTTGTTTTCTTCCTAGAGCGTGCCCTGCGAAGAGTGCTGGATCAGGCCGTAGATGAGCGTGAAGAGGAAGAGTTGTGGTCTCCATCACCACCAGAAACAGCCTTATCAGCATCACTTGCTGGACCAGCGGCAACACAGGAAGAGGATTGTGAGGAAGAGGAGTCAGAGGAGGAATGTGGCTTTGAGGAGGAGGAGGAAGACCAAGCACAACAGGCATCCCAGGGTGCTCGTTGTTGTCACCTATCTGGTACCCGTGGTGTTGTACGTGGCTGGGGGGAAGAAGATACCTTCAGTGAGATCAGTGAGGACGAGGAACGGGGCATGATTAGCTCGGCATCCAACCTTGTGCAAATGGGGTCTTTCATGCTGTCGTGCCTGTTGAGGGACCCTCGTATAAAAAAGCTGAAGGAGAATGACCTGTACTGGGTGTCCACGCTACTAGACCCCCGATATAAGCATAAAGTTACTGAAATGTTACCAAATTCACGCAAGTCGGAAAGGATGGAGCAGTTCAAAAATAAATTAAAAAGTATGCTTTACACAGCGTATAAGGGTGATGTCACAGCACAACAGGAATCTAACAGGGGAAGAGATGAAAGTAATCCTCCTCCCACGACCATGCCGGCAAGGACAGGATGCTTTCCAGACGTGTTGTTGATGGAGGACATGCGGACCTTTTTAACTCCTATGCATTGTCACAGCCCTTCGGGATCCAGCCTCAGAGAAAGACTCAACCGACAGGTAGCAGACTACCTAGCATTAACTGCGGATCTCAACACTCTGAGGAGCGATGGACCCCTTGACTACTGAGTGTGCAGGCTTGACCTGTGTCCTGGGCTATCCCAATTTGCAATCGAACTTCTAGCCTGCCCCGCTTCAATTGTCCTGTCAGAAAGGACCTTCAGTGCAGCAGGAGGTATTGTCACTGAGAAGAGAAGTCGCCTAGGTCAAAAAAGTCTTGATTATCTCACCTTTATTAAAATTAATGAGGGATGGATCCCGAAGGGACTGACATTGTGCGATACATTAGAGTAAAAAAGGCCTTATGAGATGAGCTGCCTTGGGCTACAAATGGTCCACACGCTGCTGTATTTTATCTTCGAATGGCGGATGACTTGCGTGACTTACCCCCCAACAACTAGGGTTCAAGCAACAATGTTTTAGGGCACTTTCTAACTGTCAAACAAACATACATTTTTCAGGCCGCTGCTACAGCAGCGGCTGCAACAATACCTAATTTTTCAGGCAGTCTTACATGCCTAATTTTTCTGGCCTCTGGTGCTGCACTGTGGCTACAAAACCCAAACCAAAAAAAAGGCACATAACAGTGATTAAACTGTTAAGAATAGTACTACTTAACACACCACTCATATCTGGTGGCACAGTACATTGCACACGCAGTGCCCCAAATTTGGAGTAGGAGGACCGACCAAGCATCTTTTTCCATCTCCCGGTTCCTAAAAATTATCTCTGGATTCCTAAAATCGATGTCATACCTGTACTCTATTGTGCAAAAGGATGGCATATGTGGTGTTTCATGCTGTTGTGCCTGTTCATGGTCGGGGACCCTCGTATAAAAAGGCTGAAGGAGAACGACCTGTACTGGGTGTCCAGGCATCTTTTTCCATCTCCCGGTTCCTAAAAATTATCTCCGGGTTCCTAAAATCGATGCCATACCTGTACTGGATTGTTCAAAAGGATGGCATATGTGGTGTTTCATGCTGTTGTTTCTGTTGAGGGTCGGGGACCCAAGTATAAAAAGGCTGAAGGAGAACGACCTGTACTGGGTGTCCAAGTATCTTTTTCCATCTCCCGGTTCCTAAAAATTATCTCCAGGTTCCTAAAATCGATGCCATACCTGAACTGGATTGTTCAAAAGGATGGCATATGTGGTGTTTCATGCTGTTGTTTCTGTTGAGGGTCGGGACCCTCGTATAAAAAGGCTGAATTATAACGATCTGTACTGGGTGTCCAAGCATCTTTTTCCATCTCCCGGATCCTAAAAATTATCTCTGGGTTAATAAAATTGAAGCCATACCTGTACTCGATTGTGCAAAAGGATGGCATCTGTGATGTTTCATGCTGTTGTTCCTGTTGAGGGTCGGAGACCCAAGTATAAAAAGGCTGAAGGAGAACGACCTGTACTGGGTGTCCAAGTATCTTGTTCCATCTCCCGGTTCCTAAAAATTATCTCTGGGTTCCTAAAATCGATGCTATACCTGTACTCGATTGTGCAAAAGCATGGCATATGTGGTATTTCATGCTGTTGTGCCTGTTGAGGGTCGGGGACCCAAGTATAAAAGGCTGAAGGAGAATGACCTGTACTGGGTGTCTAAGCATCTTTTTCCATCTCCCGGTTCCTAAAAATTATCTCCGGGTTCCTAAAATCGATGCTATACCTGTACTCTATTGTGAAAAAGGATGGCATATGTGGTATTTCATGCTGTTGTGCCTGTTGAGGGTCGGGGACCCAAGTATAAAAGGCTGAAGGGGAACAACCTGTACTGGGTGTCCAAACATCTTTTTCCATCTCCTGGATGTAGTGGTACTCCACTAGGGGGTCTCCCTTCCTCTGTCCAAACCCAGGGGTGGCCACCGGTTAGTGGGACCAGAGATATAGTTGCTGAGACCGGGGTCAAGCCAGCGGGTGTATCTCCCCCAGCTGGGCTGGTCTCAGTGGACTCCCAGTCAGGTAGCGTCCTCTCTGCCCTGCAGCTTTTTCTTGGCAGGTATCATCCCCTCTGCCTGTCTGCTTCTAGGCAGGAATAAATCCCCCTGCCAGGCTGCTTCTTGGCAGGAATAGATCCCTATGCCTCCAAATAGTGGGACCAGGGCTATCGTGGCTGAGACCAGGGTCAAGCCAGCGGCTGTATCTCCCCCAGCTGGGCTGGTCTCAGTGGGCTCCCAGGCAGGTAGCGTCCCCTCTGCCTGTCTGCTTCTAGGCAGGAATAGATCCCTCTGCCTCACTGCACACTTCCAGCAGGTAGCGTGCCCTCTGGTTTCTTATAGGCAGGAATCGATCCCTCTGCCTTGCTGCTCCTTTCAGGCAGGCCAGCTCTTTGCATACAGGCCCACAGACTCTGTAACAGAATGCAGGGTCAGAACCTCAAAACTGATATACCTGAAAGAATCAGACAGCACAAGAAGGCAATCCCGGACCCCAACCTGTACTCGATTGTGCAAAAGGAAGTAACCTTACCATGGGTCGCAGCCCGCATGTTTTATTGTTATACTCTGTCAGGGAAATTATATAACTATCAATCATATCAATCAAATATATATTGCATCTATTGATCTCTGTAATTCGTATCTATCAAATGTATATTGCATCTTTAGATCTATGTAATTTGTATCTATCAAATGTATATTGCATCTATTGATGTAATTCGTACCTATCAAATGTATATTGCATCTTTTGATCCATGTAATTTGTATCTATCAAATGTATATTGCATCTTTTGATCTCTCTAATTCGTATTGATCAAATGTATATTGCATCTTTTGATCTATGTTATTCGTACCTATCAAATGTATATTGCATCTATTGATCTATGTAATCTATGGATCTATCTATCAAATCTATCGATCTCGTGGTTGTGCAAATGGACTGTTTGCGGTTGTTTGCGGTGCGTTAAACGGGGAGTTTGGTCTGTCACTGTGAAGCGGGCGTAACCCTTACACTACCTGATCAATACAACATCATACCTGATGTTTTAAAGCACGTTATTCCAAACAATTTAGGAATGTTAGGTGATTTATGCCCTTTATGGCTTAAAACCAGACTCTGCATCAACTAAGTAATTTTCCATGGGAGTTTTGCCATGGATCCCCCTCCGGCATGCTACAGTCCAGGTGTTTGTCCCCTTGAAACAACTTTTCCATCACTATTGCGGCCAGAAAGAGTCCCTGTGGGTTTTAAAATTCGCCTGTCCATTGAAGTCAATGACGGTTTGCCCGGTTCGCCGGTTCACGAACATTTGCCGAAGTTCACGTTTGCCATTCGCGAACGCAAAATTTTAGGTTCGCGACATCACTAATGCTGAAGCCAAACAATGGAGATTTTGTTAACAAAATGGTAGTGGCAATCCCCATCCTCTCCAAACTCAAGTCTCCATTAGCTTCACCAAATGTGGGAGGAGTTTGACCATTGAAAAACAATTGCAACATGCAAGGTGTTAATCTGTTCTACTAATGTTTGGACTCTGCTCATTTCTTAATCTGGGCTAGATTATGAGTGGAGCGCAATTTAGCATTCCCCGCTCGCATTTTAACTTTGATAGACGGAGGCATTTTGCGTGCGTCGGGTTGCGCACATTTTATTAGTTGAGAGTAAAAAATTAGCGAGCAATGGGAAAACCAAACGCTGTTCAAATCAGCCAATAGGATTTTAGTAGCTCTCATCCTATTGGCTGTTTTGAATAGCCAATAGGATTTCAGAAGCTCTCATCCTATTGGCTGATTTGAATTTGAAGAATCAAATCAGCCAATAGGAATGCAAGGTACGCCATTTTGAAACCGCTACCTTGCATTCAACTTCAGTGTACAGCGGCGACCGTATGAAGTGGACGCTCCGCGCAGGATGTCTTCGGCTTCCAGGATGGCTCTGCTCTGCTGGGATGAAGATAGAAGACGCCCCCGGGATGGATGAAGACCTCGCTGTCTGGATGGTGATGGATGTCCGGACTTCAGAAACCATGAGTAGATCTTCTGGGGTTAGTGTAAGGATTTTTTTTTTTATTTTATGATTTTGTGTTTTTTTTTTAATAATCTTAGTGGGGGTGTTTTCGTGATTTTAGTGTTAATTATTTTTGATAAACTTAGATTTTTTAAATTTTTCGAAAGATTTTGTTTTTTTTTAGTTGTAATTTAGATTTTTTTATTTTGTGTAAGGTTTTTTTAAATTTGTAATTTATATATTTTAATTGGTAGTAATTTTTATTTTATTAGATTAGTTATGTTAGGTTAATTTATAGTTTAATGTTAGGTTTATAATTATTTCACAGGTAAGTTTTTATTTATTTAAATAGAGTTATACTGTAATTTTAATTTAAAGTTAGGGGGTGTTAGGTTTAGGGCTTAATAGTTTAATTTAATGTTTGCAATGTGGGAGACCGGAGGTTTAGGGGTCAATAACATTATTATAGTGGTGGCAATGTCGGGGAGCGACAGATTAGGGATTAATAGCTTTTATTAGTGGCAGCGATGTCGGGGGCGGCACATTAGGGGTTAATAACCTTATTTAGGTGTTGGCGATGTCGGGGGCGGTGGATTAGTGGTGTTTAGACTTGGTGTTTATGTTAGAGAGTTCGTTTTAAATCTAACTTTTTTTTCCCCATAGACATCAATGGGGTTGCGCTACGGAAATTTTTCATTCCGCGATTGCAGGTGTTAGTTTTTTTTATAACACTCTCTCCCCATTGATGTCTATGGGGGAAAGCGTGCACGCACAATGAGGCTTTTCAGAAATTTGTAATGGCAGCGCTATGGAGAGTGAAATAACGAAACTTTTGTTGCGTTTGTTTCGCACCCTGTTTAGGGCAAAACTCGTAATCTAGGTGAGTGTATTTAGAATACACTTCTGTTGTTTTGCTATAGAATAACATATCAGTAATGTTTAAACATTTTTATAACAAATTAAATCTCATTTATTTTAATTGTTTTTCAATAACAAACTGAACCTACTGGGCTTACATCTGCAGATGATAAGACTAGCTAGTATTAAAATCATTGTTTTCAGTTTTTATCTGCAGTTAGGCAAACATAAGTAACATGTTTAGCCTTGATAAGTCTTTATTGAGCTTTTTCATTATTTTCATTATTTTTCATTATTTAAAAAAAAAAAAAGTGTATGATTAAGATTTGATTTTACTTCTACTATATAATTTGCTTCTTTCTCTTAGTATCCTTTGTTGAAAAAAAATGCCTAGTTAGGCTCAGGAGCGAGCAGGAAGCTAACTGCTGATTGCTGGCTGCACATATATGCCTTTTTGGCTCTTGTCATTGGCTTATGGATAAGTTCAGCTAACTCCCAGCAGTGTATTGCTTCTCCCTCAATTAAGGATAGCAAGATAATGAGGAAAACATAATAATAAATTTAAACAGGAAAGTTGTTTAAAATGGTATGCTCTATCTGAACCATAAAAGAAAAAGTCCCTTTAATTATGCGAAAAGAGGGCAAAATAAACAATAAAAATATAAAAGCTGAAGGTATTTACTGTCCCTTTAAGGAGTTTCATTTGTTCAAACAGCGACTTTTCTAACAAATAGGAATGTTTTGGGGAGGAAAAAAAAAGTAACCCAAACTATGATACAATGATTTCCTATTGGAAATCTGATAGATTGGAATGGAGAACAAGGACCTACAGCTGTTTATGTCAATGCTCAGTATGGATTCATTTAATTTACATATATGGGAAATTGTGTAAAATCTTCAATCACTGTCACCAGATTTATATAACATTGCAATCTTCAGTTTAGCAATTAATAGCTTAATGGGAGGAGTAAAAAAATGTAATATTTGACATTTGCCCTAACTGTAAACAAGTAATATCCAAATAAAAAGATTAACAAGCACGGCAGTCATGCTATCTAATTTGTATAATCTGTATAGCATTTTCATGTAATTAAATATTTCAGTCACTTTGATCTGTATAAAGTGCTGGGTATTTATCTCTTTATTTTGACTGTCAGAAAGTCAGACAAGTAACTCATGACATCAATATATAGAACATTCCTCTTAACTGTTAAATTATATTTGCATGGATATTGGCTAAACAGGATTGATCATTATATATTTGTCATATGCGTAATGTGAAATAATGAAAATGGAAGCAGATCGTTAGGCTTATTTAGACATGAAAGAGTAGAGCTTTGGTTTTGTTTGTGCATAACAAACTGAAAATGTACAATAGATTTCTAATCCAGAATAGAGTCAGACTAAATACATGGTTCACTATAATTTTTTGAGCTTAAAGTTGGAGTCCATTATAAGGGACATGGAGGTAAAAAATACATTTTCATGTTTCTGATAAATTTTAGCGCCAATTTATTGCGTGCCCACAAATGGGCGATAAAAAAACAGCCATTACAAGTGGCTGGTTATTGCTACAGTGAGCTCGGTCAGACTTCTAGTTATTTTTTTAAGGGCTAGATTACAAGTGGAATGCTAATTTATCACGGCCCACAAATGGGCAAATTTACCCGTTTGCAGGCATGCAGTAAATAACCAGCCATTACTAGAGGCTGGTTATTGCTATTGCGAGTTTGCAGTAGCAATTAGCGCTTATAAAATTAACCAGAGATCAGAACTCCGGTTAACTTTATAAATGTCCACCAAATTGTTCCCAAATTCAAGTGTAATATACTTTATTAAAAAATAAACATAGTAGCTTCTTTATTTTTTAATAAAATAACTGCAAAAAGCAGTTATGAGGGTTTAAAATTGGCGGGTGTGGGCTTAAGGAAAAAAAAAACAGCATTGAAAAGCGCCTTTTTTTTATTACGGTCTATGGGAACTGTGTGTTCCCTGTAAATATATATGTATATGCTTATATACATATATATGTTAATATGTGTATATACACATATTAACACCTAAATATATATGTATATATTCATATAAATATATATTTCAAATTGCTGCCCATCGCATACCCCCTTCATTGCGCTGGTTCTCCTGCCGTTTCTCACTGGATGATAAAGAGGCTCCCATTGGAGCATAAAGAAGTGTTTTCTCATAAGCGCAATACTTCCATGCATTGTTCATATTTGCGTGCACTGGTATTACTAAATTGAAGCAATATTTTGCGCTCAACTTGTATTCTAGCCCTTAGTTCACTTCTTTCTCTAATTGTCTTTTATTGAATCTTAATCCTTTCCATGAGTGTGGTAGTGTCAGAAAGAGAACATGTCTCGAGCACTATAGGCTAGATTACAAGTGTAGCAAAAATATATTGATGCTGTTGTACATTAACATTGTTTGAGCTCATACAATAGTGCTTCGATTTTTAAGATTATATTACAAATCCAAAGTTACTTTTTATTACTCAAGCTTTAGTTTACAGCAGTGATGGCTAAACTTTGCACTCCTAGGGTGCGATCCGATATACATCGTAGTTTGCGGCGCAAGCGAGGGAACCCTAATTTCAGCTCGCAACTCAAGCTATCCAATATACCCCGCCGGCAATTGCTAAAGTGCCGTAAGTCGGATAAACCAGCGAAGTCCAGAAATCTGCGTAAGTACAAATTTCTGGAGTCGCCAGTGACTTACGGCACTTTAGAAACTGCCGGCGCCTACAAAACCTGACTAAGTTATTAAATCTCCCGTACTGTCTAACACGCCTCCCAAACATAGCCCGACATGTATACCCCTCTATCCGCTATCTCCCCTCACTCTCCTAATAATAAATATATTAACCCCTAAACCGCCGCTCCCGGACCCCGCCACACCTAATAAAGTTATTAACCCCCTAAACCACCGCTCCCGGACCCCACCGCCACCTACATTAACTACCCCCTAATGTGAGCCCCTTACACCGCCGCCACCTACATTAATTACCCCCTAATGTGAGCCCCTTACACCGCCGCCCCCTACATTAACTACCCCCTAATGTGAGCCCCTTACACCGCCGCTACCTACATTAACTACCCCCTAATGTGAGCCTCTTACACCGCCGCCACCTATATTAACTACCCCCTAATGTGAGGTCCTACCCCGCCGCCAGCTATATTAAAATTATTAACCCCAATCTAATCCCCCTACACCGCCGCCAGCTATATTAAATGTATTAACCCCTAATCTAATCCCCTTACACCGCCGCCACCTATATTAAATTAATTAACCCCTAAAATACTAAAATATCCCTACCACTTAACCTAAGTCTAACCCTACAAATAGCCCTGAAAAGGGCTTTTTGCGTGGCATTGCCCCAAAGTAATCAGCTCTTTTACCAGCCCTTAAAAGGGCTTTTTGCAGGGCATTCTCACAAAGAATCAGCTCTTTTGCCTCTAATCTAAATCCCCCTACACCGCCGCCACCTATAATAAAAGTATTACCCCCTAATCTAATCCCCCTACACCGCCGCCACCTATATTAAATACATTAACCCCTAATCTAATCCCCCTACCCCCGCCACCCATATTAACTATATTAACCCTAATTATATTAGGGTTAATATAGTTATTATATATTAGGGATAATATAGTTAATATAGTTATTATATTATATATAGATTAAGTATAATAACCCTATCTAACTCTAACACCCCTAACTAAATTCTTATTAAAATAAATCTAATTAATATTAATATTATTAATTAAAATATTCCTTTTTAAATCTAAATAATTACCTATAAAATAAACCCTAAGATAGCTAAAGTATAATTAATAATTACATTGTAGCTATTTTAGGATTTATATTTATTTTACAGGTAACTTGGTATTTATTTTAAATAGGTACAATAGCTATTAAATAGTTAATAACTATTTAATAGCTACCTATTTAAAATAATTACCAATTTACCTGTAAAATAAATTCTAACCTAAGTTATAAATACACCTACACTATCAATAAATTAAATAAACTACAAATATCTAAACTAAAATACAATTAAATACACTAAACTAAATTACAAACCCCCCCCCCCCCACTAAATTACAAAAAATAAAAAATACAAGAATTTTAAGCTAATTACACCTATTCTAAGCCCCCTAATAAAATAATAAAGCCCCCCAAAATAAAAAAAATGCCCTACCCTATTCTAAATTAAAAATTAACCTGCTCTTTTACCAGCCCTTAAAAGGGCTTTTATTAAGGTAAATTAAGGTAAAAAATCTGATTGGCTGATTCAATCATTCAATCAGATTCAAGTTCAATCCGATTGGCTGATCCATTCTATTGGCTGTTCCGATCAGCCAATAGAATGCAAGCTCAATCTGATTGGCTGATTGGATCAGCCAATCGGATTGAACTTGAATCCGATTAGCTGTAGCTATTAAATAGCTACCTAGTTAAAATAATTACAAAATTACCTGTAAAATAAATCCTAGCCTAAGTTACAATTAAACCTAACACTATACTATCATTACATTAATTAAATAAATTAACTACAATTAAATACAATTACATTTAATTAAATAAACTAATCTATAATACAAAAAAAAAACACTAAATTGCAGAAAATAAAAAAATATTACAAGAAGTTTAAACTAATTACACCTAATCTAAGCCCCCTAATAAAATAATAAAGCCCCCCAAAATAAAAAAATGCCCTACCCTATTCTAAATTACAAAGTAATCAGCTCTTTTACCAGCCCTTAAAAGGGCTTTTTGCGGGGCATTGCCCCAAAGTAATCAGCTCTTTTACCTGTAAAAAAAATACAACCCCCCCAACATTAAAAACCACCACCCACATACCCCTACTCTAACCCACCCAATCCCCCCTTAAAAAAACCTAACACTAACCCCCTGAAGAGCTCCCTACCTTGAGTCGTCTTCAGCCGAGCCAAATTCTTCATCCAATCCGGGCGATGTGGTCCTCCATCCGGGCGAAGTCTTGATCCAAGCGGCAAAGAAGAGGTCCTCCATCCGGG
Source organism: Bombina bombina (assembly GCF_027579735.1). NCBI lineage: Eukaryota > Metazoa > Chordata > Amphibia > Anura > Bombinatoridae > Bombina > Bombina bombina. The sequence goes on from NC_069500.1 coordinate 593,279,559, forward strand.
CGATGTCTTCCTCCAAGCGGCATCTTCTATCTTCTTTCTTCCGGCTCCATGTTCAGACCTCCAACGCGGAACATCCACCTTCCCCGACGGACTAACGACGAATGACGGTTCCTTTAAGGGACATCATCCAAGATGGCGTCCCTCGAATTCTGATTGGCTGATAGGATTCTATCAGCCAATCGGAATTAAGGTAGGAAAAATCTGATTGACTGATTCAATCAGCCAATCAGATTGAAGTTCAATCCGATTGGCTGATCCAATTAGCCAATCGGATTGAGCTCGCATTCTATTGGCTGTTCTAATCAGCCAATAGAATGCGAGCTCAAGCCGATTGGCTGATTGAATCAGCCAACCAGATTTTTCCTACCTTAATTCCCATTGGCTGATAGAATCCTATCAGCCAATTGGAATTCGAGGGACGCCATCGTTGATGACGTCCCTTAGAGGAACCGTCATTCGTCGTTAGAGTAGGGGTATGTGGGTGGTGGGTTATAATGCTGGGGGGTTGTATTTTTTTTACAGGTAAAAGAGCTGATTACTTTGTAATTTAGAATAGGGTAGGACATTTTTTTATTTTGAGGGGCTTTATTATTTTATTAGGGGGCTTAGATTAGGTGTAATTAGTTTAAACTTCTTGTAATATTTTTTTTTTCTGTAATTTGGTCTTTTTTTGTATTATAGATTAGTTTATTTAATTAAATGCAATTGTAGGTAATTGTAGTTAACTTATTTAATTAATTTAATGATAGTGTAGTGTTAGGCTTAATTGTAAATTAGGTTAGGATTAATTTTACAGGTAATTTTGTAATTATTTTAACTAGGTAGCTATTAAATAGTTAATAACTATTTAATAGCTATTGCACCTAGTTAAAATAAATACAAAGTTGCCTGTAAAATAAATATAAATCCTAAAATAGCTAAAATGTAACTATTAGTTATATTGTAGCTATATTAGGGTTTATTTGATAGGTAAGTATTTAGTTTTAAATAGGATTAATTTATTTAATTATAAGAATATTATTTCGTTTTATTTAAATTATATTTATGCTATGGGGGTGTTAGGGTTAGGGTTAGACTTAGGTTTAGGGGTTAATACATTAATTATAGTAGCGGCGACGTTGCGGGCAGGAGATTAGGGGTTAATAATTGTAGGTAGGTGGCGGCGATGTTAGGGAGGGCAGATTAGGGGTTAATACAATTTATTATAGTGTTTGCGAGGCGGGAGTGTGGCGGTTTAGGGGTTAATACATTTATTATAGTGGTGGCGAGGTCCGGTCGGCAGATTAGGGGTTAATAATTGTAGTTAGGTAGCGGCGATGTTGGGGGGGCAGATTAGGGGTTAATAAATATAATATAGGTGTTGGCGATGTTAGGGGCAGCAGATTAGGGGGTTCATAGCTATAATGTAGGTGGCGGCGGTGTCCGGACGGCAGATTAGTGGTTAAAAAAATTTATTAGAGGGTTTGCGATGTGGGGGGGCCTCGGTTTAGGGGTACATAGGTAGTTTATGGGTGTTAGTGTACTTTGTAGCAAAAAAAAAGTCAGTAGTTAAGAGCTTTATGGGCTAACGCCGGAACATAAAGCTCTTAACTACTGACTTTTTTTTTGCGGCTGGAGTCTTGTCGGTAGAGGGTCTACTGCTCACTTCTTCCAAGACTCTAAATACCAGCGTTAGGCAAATCCCATAGAAAAGATAGGATACGCAATTGACATAAGGGGATCTGCGGTAGCCTGGAGTCGCGGAAAGAAAGTGAGCGGTAGACCCTTTCCTGTCTGACTCTAAATACCAGCGGGCGGTCAAAAGCAGTGTTAGGACCCCTTAAGGCTGCTTTTGACGGCTTACGCCAAACTCTAAATCTAGGCGTATGTATTAAGTATTAAATATAACTTAAAATGTTTCTTTCCATATAATTTTCATGTGTTTTATTATGCAAACTAGCAACAGGTAATGTTTTACGTCAGGTCTCAAAAAGTGTTACATTTTACAGCGGTACTTTGGATTGCATATGAGTTTAACACTTAACATGCCAGTTGTAATACAAGCTCAAACAGCATGCTAATAGCACTACATGCTCTAACCAATAAAAGTATAGGTGGTGCTAAACATCAACTTGTAATACCACATTCTGCGTTATTCTTTGCACAAAGTTGCTCAAAAGATAATGCACCTTGTGCTATGTATTACGCTTCATTTGCAATCTAGACCTATATTTATAATGTTGTTACAGACATTGGGGCCTATCTATCAAGCTCCGAACGGGGCTTGGCGGCCCGTGCTTCTGGCGAGTCTTTAGACTCACCAGAAACACAAGTTATGGAGCAGCGGTCACAAAGACCGCTGCTCCATAACCCTGTCCGCCTGCTCTGAGCAATTGATTGACAATTGATTGACACCCCTCTACTGGTGGCTGATTCTGCAGGGGGCGACGTTGCACCAGCAGCTCTTGTGAGCTGCTAGTGCAATGCTGAATACGGAGAGTGTATTGCTCTCCACATTCAGCGATGTCTTTCGGACCTGATCCGCACTGTCGGATCAGGTCCTCAAGACATTTGATAAATAGGCCCCATTGTTGCAAATGCTTCTGCCATATATTACTCAAGACGTGCGCCCAATATCCATTGCTGTTGTAAACTGTGTAAAAAAATGGTGGTAATGACAAGTATCTACATTAAGGTCTGTGGAGATATTTTATTTTACCAAAAGTTTAAACAGTTTACAACAGCAATGTAATCTAGGTCTAGGTATGCTATCAAGGAATGGACCTATGTTATATGTAAAGGATGCTATGAGAAAGAAAACAACTTAATAATATAAGTGAATTTTGAGTTTTTATGTTTTAATTGCACAATCTGTCTGAATGATGAAAGTTTATTTTCTTGTTTTATGTCCATTTAAGATGCCAGCAAAATAAAAATAATACTATGTCCTCTATTTATCAAAGTCTGGCGGACCTGATCCGACAGTGCGGATCAGGTCCGCCAGACCTCGCTGAATATGGAGAGCAATACGCTCTCTGTATTCAGCATTGCACCAGCAGCTCACAAGAGCTGCTGGTGCAACGCCGCCCCCTGCAGAATCGCGGCCAATCGGCTGCCAGCAGGGGGGTGTCAATCAACCCGATCATACTCGATCGGGTTGAATTGCGGTGATATCTGTCTGCCTGCTCAAAGCAGGCATTCAGGGTTATGGAGCAGCGGCCTTTAGATCGCTGCTTCATAACTGCTGTTTCTGGCGAGTCTGAAGACTCACCAGAAACACGGGGCCTCAAGCTCTATCCGGAGCTTGATAGATAGGCCCCTATTTCTGACAAAACTGGTAAAAAATTATTTAATAGAAACTTGAATCTTATGTGACTGTTCCAAAATTCTTCCATATAACTAAGAACAATATTGTAAGCAAACAGTTTGTAACTGTAATTTTAATTGCATACAAAAAATCAAGGGAATTATTAATTTAGTTTAAAGAAATGTCTGTTGCCAACAGTTTAGCTACAAACTCTACAATTCATTATTATTGTTGTCCGGTGTCTCTGTTACATACAGACTGTTAATAGTTCTGATTCACAATAGCTACAAGAGGATTAAATATTGGTTTTCACATTACTCTCTATAAAATACATATTTTCATTTTCCTGCCACCTAATTTAAACACTGCAAAATAAAAGTAAAAGTTTTGGGACAGTTATAGTTTAAGTTTAAGTTACATCCCTTTAATCTTTCTCCTTCTTTCCATACTTTATGTCCTATTTCACAAAGTGAAACCAGGAGCCATTTAAACTCTACCAACAGATGGCCTCATAATGCCCCTCAGTGACGTGCAGTAATAGGAGGCAGGGGTGGCAGTGCCGCCCCTGTCCAATGAGGGAAAAAAGATTTTAATTCATATTTATTAAAAAAAAAAAAAAAAGTGTTTGTTACTTCAATAATATTTTGTCCATTACGGTACTGCGCTTTGCGCATGCGCTGTGCAAAATATTCACTATCCATATTCCATTGTTGCGCAATTAGGAGGCAGTGAGCCGGTCCGCTGCCCTCCATTAATTGCGCAACATGGATCTGGAGCTGCGCCACCCACTGGTGACTCTTCGGGCCCTGATACAAGCTCCAATAGAGGCGGTTCTCAAAACCGCCTCCATGATGAGCTAGGTCACTTCAGCCAATCACAGCTTCAGCAGCACTGCGGGGAGGCGTGCCTGCTGGGCTGCTGATTGACAGGTGTGGGCCATGTGACCATTTTGACGTGTCACATTGAGCGCGCTGACAGATCTACTGGCGGGAAGACTCAGTGTCAGTAGTGGAGGGAGCTGCTGAGAGAGTCTTGTTCGTGCGTGCCTCCGACCACTACTGCCTAGTGCCTACTGCCCCAGTTGTTGTGTGGCTGTCTGGTGGACTAGTGTGGACCAGGACTAGTCACGGAGGAGTTGCTGCCAGTGCCTGCCCACTGCCTGGAGGAGACTGAAGTCAGACTCAGGAGGAGCCGGAGCGGAGGACTGCCTAATAGTGCCAGACCCAGTGCCATTGACTGACTACCCTGGACCTGGAAAACACCGGTAACTGTAAGTACTAGTAGTGATCGAGAGTAAATGCCCTGGGGCAGCCTGGCCAGAGTGAGGTGTGTGGCTACTAGTGTAGAATTCATACATGCTGGAGATACACAATGTGTTGGCAGTGCACTCACAACACTGCAACGTTGAGTTCCATCAGGTATACTTTTATATTGGCCATGCTGTGTGCTCACTACTCAGGGCAGGTCCGGTGCAACTGCAAACTGCTGTCTGCCACACTCTGCATCCATTAACCCCTGCAGTAGTACGAGGAGCCCAATTAGTATACAGCTACAGACAGCGTGTGAGTGATAGAATGATTTGTGAGTAATTTACTTACAATAGTCAGCTAATCATTTTTTTCTAACAACTTAGTAAATCACTCACAAATCATCCTGTCACTGACACGCTGTTTGTAGCTGTATACTAATTGGGCTCCTTGTACTACTGTAGGGGTTAATGGATGCAGAGTGTGGTAGACAGCAGGTGTGTAGACTAAGAGAACATAATCTTAATGTATTATTTTGAAAGATCACCTGATCTCCCCCACAGCAGTCATCAGTGAGTGCACGGAATCTTTTTACACTGGTGCTGCTGCAGGAAACAGGAAACATGTGGGTGGAGCTCAGCTTAGACAAGAGGAAACGCTGGAGTTAGCTGTGAGTGAGTATCAGTAACTCATATATTGTTGTCAGAGCTATAGAGGTCTGAAGCTTCCCACAGTACCTGGTCTGCTCTTTATAGTCTCCCCTCCTCCCTGCTCTCATTTCCCCCAATCCTTCTCAGGGCTGTGTTGTATCTGTCTTCCTGCTGGTAGATATGGCTGCTGTGCAGAGCATGTTTACTGAAGGGAAATCACATGGAAAAAGGGTTTCTGAGGGTAAGGGGTTGGGGATTCCTATTTAAAAATAGATATTTTCTTTACTGAGTCAGCAGCTGCTTGTATTATAGTAATCCTTTAAGACAACTCCAATGCTTCTGTCTAAAAATATGAGGTTGCCTATATGTGTATGTTTTCCCACAGTACTTGTGTTTTTTTAAATAAAGTGACATATACAGATGTATGGGAGTTGAGAGAATCAGTGTATCTGTGTTTTGTATCTGTATGAGTGTGTGCATCTGTATGAGAGTGTGTGTGTGCATCTGTATGAGAGTGTGTGTGTGCATCTGTATGAGAGTTTTTGTGTATCTGTATGAGAGTGTGCACATCTGTATGAGAGTGTGTGTGCGTCTGTATGTATGAGAGTGTGTGTGTGTACATCTGTATGTATGAGAGTTTGTGTGTACATCTGTATGAGAGTGTGTGTGTGTACATCTGTATGAGAGTGTGTGTGCATCTGTATGAGTGTGTGTGCATCTGTATGAGAGTGTGTGTGTACATCTGTATGAGAGTGTGTGTGCATCTGTATGAGTGTGTGTGCATCTGTATGAGTGTATGTGTGTGCATCTGTATGAGTGTGTGTGCATCTGTATGAGTGTGTGTGTATGAGAGTGTGTGTGCATCTGCATGAGAGTGTGTGTGCATCTGCATGACTGTGTGTGTGCATCTGTATGAGTGTGTGGGCATCTGTATGAGTGTGTCTGTATGCATCTGAATGCATCTGTATGAGTGTGTCTGTGTGCATCTGTATGAGTGTGTGTGCATCTGTATGAGTGTGTGTGCATCTGTATGAGTGTGTGTGCCACTGTATGAGAGTGTGTGCGCATCTACATGAGAGTGTGTGCGCATCTGGCTTCTCCTTTTACAAATAAGGCAAGTTGGAGTTTGACTACTGGAGAATAGCTGCAGTTAAAAGGATGTTAATTTGTTTTAAAACGTTAAAGGAACACAACATTTTTCTTTTATGTTTCAGATAGAACATACAATATTAAAGACTTTTTACATTTTACTTATGTTATCCAATTTGATTTTTTCTTTTAGTATCCTTTGAAAAGCATACCTAGGTAGGCTAAAGATCAGTAATGCACTACTGGGAGCAGCTGGTGAGTGGTGGTTGCACATATATACCTCTTGTCATTGGCTCATTTAATGTGTTCAGTTAGCTCCCAGTTGTGCATTGCTGCATATCCTTCAACAAAGGATAACAAGAGAATGAATCAAATGTACTAATAGCCTCACTAGCCTCTGACCTCACCGCACGTCACTGATGCCCCTTGATCCACATTATCCAACTTCCTTTCCCCCATTCCTGGATTGAAGAAAAAAAAGAATACTAAGAGGTAAGATTCTGTCTTCTGGGAACTAAGTATGGAATTAAGATATTGGGGCCTATTTATGATGGTGTGAGTGGACATGATCCGATATAGGGGATCATGTCCGCTGCACATCGATAAATGCCGACAGCATACACTCTCTGCATTTATCATTGCCCCAGCAGTTCACTGATGCAATACCGCCCCCTGAAGGTTTTTTGGCCAATCAACCTGATTGTATTAGTTCTCACACCCATGACTGTATACACGTCCCACATGATCCCCTATCTGAAAAAAACACCACTATATTTACCCCAAATCTGAATCCTCATTTGATAATTACCTGCTTATAGCTCCACTTTTCTAATACTAATTCTCATATGTATTAAAGATTTGTAAAAAATTAAAGCATTATAATCTGTAAACTAAGTTTGCATTACATTATCCATTGGTATTTAATTACATTCCAGAGTTAATGCGAAGGTTGCTCTAAACTATCAACCTATTTGTAAGAGGACTCATTAGGAGCTCCCGGTCTGGCCCCTCCGGTCTCGGCAAACATCAAGAGTAACAGCTTCCATCTCAGCATCCCACGTGGAAACTCTGGTCTTCCTACTTCTGCCTGCAGCTTCCCTGCACACTGCTGGAATTTAAAGTGGCCATATCCTAATTACAGGAACTCCCACCTGGAAGTGTGGGAGTTGTTATAAAAGCTCACCTAACCCATGACTCTGGGCTGAGTTATTGTCTTACCTACCTTGTTGCTGGCTCCAGAGACTAAGCATACTTACCTGATACCTGTGTATGCTCATATTGCTCCAGACACCAAGCATACTTACCTTGTACCTGCGTATGCTTTCCTTGGTCCAGAGACCAAGCATACTTACCTTGTACCTGTGTATGCTCACCTTTTTCCAGAGACCAAGCATACATACCTGATACATTTGTATGCTCACATTGCTTCAGAGACTAAGCATACTTACATGGCACCTGCATATGCTCACCTTGCTTCAGAGACCAAACATACTTACCTGATACCTGTGTATGCTCACCTTGCTTCAGAGACCATGCATACTTACCTTGTACCTGCATATGCTCACCTGGTTTCTTGAATGCCGAACAGACTTGCTTGATACCTAGCCCTGCTGTATCTATCTGGTATCCTGCGACAGTCTCACCAACAGTACCCACTGGGTATCCTGTGCCTTAAAAACCCTCTGTCTACAATACCAGCAACAGCCTTCCTCAAACCAGCTGCGCCTTCTGTAACTATCTATTATCCCGTGACAGTCTCACTTACAGCAACTGCTGGTTATCCTGTACCTGCTGAGAACCCAGAGTCTACCATACCAGAAACAACCTTCCTCAAACCAGCTGTGCCTGAATCCATCTGGTATCCAGTAAAATTCTAACCAACAGTACCCACTGTGTATCCTGTACCTTCTGAGAACCCTGTGTCTACTATACCAGCAACAGCCTTCCATAAACTAAGCTGTACCTGTGGTATCTACCACGTATTCTGTGGCAGCCTCAACCTTACTTCACAATTTAAGCACCATTGTTCATTGAACTTTGTTAATGCAACCTACTTAAGTTTTCTGAACTTTGCATTTGAACATTAGTGTTCTGCATTGGACCTATGTTCAAACTTGCTGTTTCAGTTATCTTAAATTTGAACTACTTTCTGTTAAATAATGAGAGATACAGAAAAACTATCGACTAGATTACGAGTTGTGCGTTAGGCTTAAAAAGCAGCGTTGGCCAGTCCTAACGCTGCTTTTTAATGCCCGCTGATATTACGAGACTTGCAGGTACAGGTGTACCGCTCACTTTTTTGGCCAGACTTAGAAATACCGCAAGTCCACTTACGTACATTGCATATCCTCTTTATTTCAATGGGACTTGCATAGCGCCGGTATTACGAGTCTGCCAAAAAGTGAGCGGTAGACCCTCTCCTATCAAGACTGGTACCGCATTTTAAAGTCAGTAGTTAAGAGTTTTACACTACAACACCGTAGCATAAAACTCTTAACTAAAGTGCTAAAAACTACACAAACACCCATAAACTACATATTAACCCCTAAACCAAGACCCTCCCACATCGCAAACACAAAAAAAATTTTTAACCCCTAATCTGCCGAACCAGATATCTCCACCACTATAATAAATATATTAACACATATATTAAACCCTAAACCGCCGCACTCCCGCCTCGCAAACATTAGTTAAATATTATTAACCCCTAATCTGCCGTCCCTAACATCGCCGCCACCTACCTACATTTATTAACCCCTAATCTGCCGCCCCCAACGTCGCTGCCACTATATTAAAGTTATTAACCCCTAAACCTATGTCTAACCCTAAACTTAACACACCCTAACTTAAATATAATTAAAACAAATCTAAATAAAATTACTATCATTAACTAAATTATTCCTATTTAAAACTAAATACTTACCTATAAAATAAACCCTAAGCTAGCTACAATATAACTAATAGTTACATTGTATCTAGCTTAGGTTTTATTTTTATTTTACAGGCAGGTTTGTATTTATTTTAACTAGGTAGAATAGTTATTAAATAATTATTAATTATTTAATAACTACCTAGCTAAAATAAATACAAAAGTACCTGTAAAATAAAACCTAACCTGTTACAATGACACCTAACACTACACTATAATTAAATTAATTCCCTAAATTAAATTAAGTAAAATTAGCTAAAGTACAAAACTCTAAATTACAGAAAATAATAAACAAATTACAATATTTTTAAACTAATTACACCTAATCTAATCCCCCTAACAAAATAACCCCCCCCCCAAAATAAAAAAACCCTACCCTACACTAAATTACAAATAGCCCTTAAAAGGGCCTTTTGTGGGGGAATTGCCCCAATGTAATCAGCTCTTTTACCTGTAAAAAAAATTACAAATCCCCCCAACATTAAAACCCACTACCCACACAACCAACTCTACTCTAAAACCCACCCAATACCCCCTTAAAAAAACCTAACACTAACCCCTTGAATATCACCTTACCGGGAGAAGTCTTCATCCAACTGGGCCGAAGTCCTCAACGAAGCCGGGAGACGTCTTCATCCAAGCCGGGGCGAAGTGGTCCTCCAGATGGGCAGAAGTCTTCATCCAGAAGGCATCTTCTATCTTCATCCATCCGGTGCAGAGCGGGTCCATCTTCAAGACATCCGACGTGGAGCATCCTCTTCCTTCCGACGGCTAACACTGAATGAAGGTTTCTTTAAATGACGTCATCCAAGATGGCGTCCCTTCAATTCCGATTGGCAGATAGAATTCTATTAGCCAATCGGAATTAAGGTAGAAAAAATCCTATTGGCTTATGCAATCAGCCAATAGGATTGAGCTGCCATTCTATTGGCTGATTGGAACAGCCAATAAGCCAATAGAATGCCAGCTCAATCCTATTGGCTGATTGGATCAGCCAATAGGATTGACCTTCAATCCTATTGACTGATTGGATCAGCCAATAGGATTTTTTCTACCTTAATTCCGATTGGCTGATAGAATTCTATCAGCCAATTGGAATTGAAGGGACGCCAGCTTGGTTGACGTCATTTAAAGGAACCTTCATTCAGTGTTAGCCGTCGAATGAAGAGGATGCTCCGCGTCGGATATCTTGAAGATGGACCCGCTCCGCGCTGGATGGATGAGGATAGAAGATGCCGTCTGGATGAAGACTTCTGCCCGTCTGGAGGACCACTTCACACAGCTTGGATGAAGACTTCTCCCGGCTTCGTTGAGGACTTCGGCCCAGTTGGATGAAGACTTCTCCCGGTAAGGTGATCTTCAAGGGGTTAGTGTTAGGTTTTTTAAGGGGGTATTGGTGGGTTTTAGAGTAGGGTTGGTTGTGTGGGTGGTGGGTTTTAATGTTGGGGGGAATTTGTAATTTTTTTTACAGGTAAAAGATCTGATTACTTTACTTTAATTGTATTTAATTGTATTTAATTTAGGGAATTAATTTAATTATAGTGTAGTGTTAGGTGTAATTGTAACTTAGGCTAGGATTTATTTTACAGGTACTTTTGTATTTATTTTAGCTAGGTAGCTAGTAAATAGTTTATAACTATTTAATAACTATTCTACCTAGTTAAAATAAATAAATAAATACATACTTGCCTGTAAAATAAAAAATAAAGCCTAAGCTAGCTACAATGTAACTATTAGTTATATTGTAGCTATCTTAGGGTTTATTTTATAGGTAAGTATTTAGTTTTAAATAGGAATAATTTAGGTAATGATAGTAATTTTATTTATATTTCTTTTAATTATATTTAAGTTAGGGGGTGTTTGGTTTAGGGTTAGACTTAGGTTTAGGGGTTAATAACTTTAATATAGTGGCAACGACATTGGGGGCGGCAGATTAGGGGTTAATAAATGTAGGTAGGTGGCGGCGATGTTAGGGCCGGCAGATTAGGGGTTAATAATATTTAACTAATGTTTTTGAGGTGGGAGTGTGACGGTTTAGGGGTTAATATGTTTATTATTGTGGTGGCAACATTGGGGGAGGCAGATTAGGGGTTAATAATTGTAGGTAGGTGGCGGCGACATTGGGGGCGGCAGAGTAGGGGTTAATAAATATAATGTAGGTGTCGGCGATGTTGGGGGCAGCAGATTAGGGGTTCATAAGTATAATGTATGTGGCGGCAGTGTCCGGAGCGGTAGATTAGGGGTTAATAATTATAATGCAGGTGTTGGCGAAGTCGGGGACGGCAGATTAGGGGTTAATAAGTGTACGATTAGGGGTGTTTAGACTCAGGGTTCATGTTAGGGTGTTAGGTGTAGACATACATTTTATTTCCCCATAGGAATCAATGGGACTGCGTTAAGGAGTTTTACGCTGCTTTTTTGCAGGTGTTAGACTTTTTTCAGCCGGCTCTCCCCGTTGATTCCTATGGGGAAATTGTGCACGAGCACATTACACCAGCTCACCGCTAACGTAAGCAGCGCTGGTATTGGAGTGCGGTAATGAGCAAAATTTTGCTCAATGCTCACATCTTGTCTGGTTTGTAAAAACTTGTAATACCAGCGCTGTCTGTAAGTGAGCGGTGAGCATAAACTGCTCGTTAGCACCGCACAGCCTCTAACGCAAAACTCATAATCTAGGTGAGTGTGATTATTTTACATTTTTTAACCATTCACATTTGTAGTTTGACAATAGTTGGTATCACATATTCAGTGTAAGGACTTACACGCACAGAATGGAGAAATTTTACTTTAATTCCACCTCGCCACACATAAGCAAGCACTTGCGCTGACTATGAAAGTACTATAACTCCTGGAAGCCTTAAGAAAAACCTAAAACATGCGCAATATCAAGCTCTAAACTGCCACCCCCCACATCGCAATAACTAATAAAAGTATTAACCCATAATCCACCAACCCCCACATTGCAAAGTACCTAATTAACCTATTCACCCCTAATCCGCCAACCTCCCACAATGCAAAGTACCTTATTAACCTATTAACCTCTAATCCGCCAACCCCGCACAACGCAAAGTACCTAATAAACACATTAACCCCTAAACCCCATCCACCCACATCGCAAAGTACCTAATAAAACTATTAACCCCTAAACCGCCAACCCCCAACAACGCAAAATAACTAATAAATGTATTAACCACTAAACCACCAACCCAAAGTATTTAACTAAAAACTAAGCTCCCTAACCTAACACCCCCTAATTTAACCCCAATTAAAAAACACATAAAATAAAAATGAATAACTACATTAAAAATTAATTTAAAAATTACAAAAATAAAAAAACTAACACTACATTAAAATAAAAAAAACTAAGATTACAAAAAAAGCTAAGATTACAAAAAATAAATAAATATTACAGAAAATAACAGATTATCCAAAATAATAATAATAAAAAATCCTAATCTAATACACCCTTAAAAAAACACCCCAAAATAAAAAAAAAACTAATTTAACATTAAACTACCAATAGCCCTTACAAGGGACTTTTGTAAGGCATTGCCATTAGTTTAACAACTCGTTTTCCCAGACAAAAAACAAAGTGCTGCCTAACATTACAACCCCCTCCAACTAACCCAACCCCTCCCCCCCCCCCCAAAAAACCTAACTAAATAAACATAATCTACCCATTGCCCTTAAAGGGGCATTTGTATGGCATTGCCCTTAAAATGGTAATCAGCTCTTTCACTGCCCATAACAATAAAAAAAGCCCTAAAAAATCTAAAAAGAAACACCCCAAAAAACTAAAAAAAACTAACACAAACCCCAAAATAGGTACTCACCATTGTCCGGAGATCCATCTTCTTTATGGCGGCAAAAGGTCTTCATCCAGGCGGATCCATCTTCTATCTTTGGATCGGTCTTCGGAGTTGTGGATCCGGAGTGAGGGAGTATGATATGTATTCCCTTCTATATGTATATGCTTTTCTAACAGTCAACCAGCCAATAGGATTAGAGATGCTAAAATCCTATTGGCTGTTCCAATCAGCCAATAGGATGAGAGCTCAATTTTTTTATTTTAGCAGCTCTAATCCTATTGACTGATTGAAATCTTTCAGCCAATAGGAATGCAAGTGACGCCATCTTGGATGACATCACTTGCATTGAAGTTCTAGTTTATGGCGGCGACCGTATGAAGAGGATGCTCCGCGCCGGATGTCTTTAGGATGGACCCGCTCTGGGCCGGATGGATGAAGAGCATCTGGATGAAGACTTCTTGATGCCTGGATAAGGACTGCGCCGGCTGGATGAAGATGGAAGAGGCCATCCGGATGAAGACTTCTTGCCGCATGGATGAGGACTTCGCCGGCTGGATGGATCCTACAAGCGGGACTTCAAGAACTGTAAGTGGATCGTCGGGGGTTATTGTTAGGTTTTTTAAAGGGTTTTTTGGGTGTTTTTTTTTTTAGTTTAGGGTCTGGGCATCTAAAAGAGCTAAATGCCCTTTTAAGAGCAATGCCCATACAAATGCCCTTTTCAGGGCAATGGGAAGCTTAGGTTTTTTTAGATAGGTATTTTATTTGGGGTGGTTGGTTGTGGGGGTGGTGGGTTTTACTGTTGGGAGGGTGTTTGTATTTTTACAGGTAAAAGAGCTGATATTTTTGGGGCAATGCCCCACAAAAGGCCCTTTTAAGGGCCATTGGTAGTTTATTGTAGGCTAGGTTTTTTTTATTTTTTGGGGGGCTATTAGATTAGGTGTAATTCTTTTTTATGTTTGATAATTTGTTTCTTATTTTTCGTAATTCACTGGGGTTTTTTGTAATTTAGTTTTTTTTTGTAATTAGATACTTTTTTGTAATTTTTAGAGTAGTGTTAGGATTTTTTTAATGGGTAGTTTAGTTTAATTTAATTGGTAGTTAGTTTAATTGTTGTTTAATAATTATCTTAGTTTAATTGTTAGTTAATATTTAATTTATTTAATTTGACAAGTAAATTTTAATTTAATTTAAGATAGGGAAATTGTAATTTTAATATAAAGTTAGGGGGGCGTTAGGTTTATGTATTAATAGTTTATTTTAGTATATCTCGTTGTGGGGGGCTTTCAATTTAGGGGTTAATAGTTTATTTAAGTATATTTTGTTGTGGGGGGCTTTAGTTTAGGGGTTAATAGTTTATTTTAGTATATTTCGTTGTGGGGGCTTTCGGTTTAGGGGTTAATAGTTTATTTTAGTATATTTCGTTGTGGGGGCTTTCGGTTTAGGGGTTAATAGTTTATTTAAGTATATTTTGTTGTGGAGGGCTTTCGGTCTAGGGGTTAATAGTTTAAGTATATTTTGTTGTGGGGGCTTTCGGTTTAGGGGTTAATAGTTTATTTTAGTATATTTCATTGTGGGGGCTTTTGGTTTAGGGGTTAATAGGTTTATTATAGCGGCGGTGTGGGCAAATGGCAGATTAGGGGTTAATAATATTTAAATAGTGTTTGCAATGCGGGAGGGCAGCGGTTTAGGGGTTAATAGGTTTTTCATAGTGGCGGCGATGTCCGGAGCAACAGATTAGGGGTTAATAACTTTATTATAGTGTTTGCGATGCAGGAGGGCCTTGGTTTAGGGGTTAATAGGTAGTTTATGGGTGTTAGTGTACTTTTTAACACTTTAGTTATGAGGTTTTATGCTACAGCTTTGTAACGTAAAACTCATAACTACTCACTTTAGATGGCGGTACGGATCTTGTGGTTATACAGTGTACCGCTCACTTTTTGGGCTCCCAGGCAAACTCGTAATACCGGCGCTATGGGAGTCCCATTAAAAAAAGGATATTTTTAAAAGTGCAGTACTGACGTTGCATGACTGGCTAAAAGGTGTGCGGTACACCTATACCGACAAGACTCGTAATAGCAGCGTTAGGGAAAATGAAGTGTTATGGGCCATAACAATGCTATTTGACTCATAACGCAAAACTCGTAATCTAGCTGAATATTTGTTATGCAAAGCTGGAGAATGGGTAGTAAAGGAATTATCTACCTTTTAAAACAATAAAAAATCAAATAGATTGTCCCTTTAAGAACTGGGCATCTGCACAGGTTAAAAGTTTGTTTAGAATTTATAATTTATCATGAAAAAAAAAATGTTGTTTGATATTTGTGAAGGGATTGTTTGGAATTGTGTTGTTAACAGAAATGTATTTATCTGCTATTTGCTATGGTAAATGTCTCCAATGCAGCAAAAGAGCAGCTGAACAGCAGCTTAAATGTAAATTACATTAAAGTAGTTACTAGTGCTACTGCTACAGGTCAACAACAGAACATTTTTTTTAATAGGTTAGGATTGGCCAAAAACAGAACTGAAGCTTATATACTTATTGGCTGACAGCAAAATAAACCATCACACAATTAAAGTGATGGTAAATCTAACTATAGTTGAGTTAATATTTTAGAAGTATTACTTAATATAAGCACAGTGATGCTTTTGTTTTTTTTAAATATACTTTTTTTCTTACAAAATTTTCATTTATAAATGTGCTCCGTTACCTGTTCCCTGACTGCCTCCCTGTTAGAATTTCAGAAATCTCTGTTTGATTGACAGGTGCATCATCCAATCGGGACTGCACCATACGCCCTATGTAAATCTGGTATTAGCACGCACCCATGCTTGGAGTTTTCAATGGCATCAGCAGAACTTCAACTGCGCAAGTAACACACTACATTACCCTGTCACTGCTTGGTGAAAAGTTTAAACGGTGCAGTAATAATTTTTAATTTAATAGCACTTTTATTTTATTTGCTGGTACTTAGATAATAAGCAAGTTTGGGGGGGGGGGCGGCTCATGGGGGTATTCTTTAGTACTGTCTTCTGTGCTGCTGTAAACAGTGAATTTGTGAAAGATACTGACAGGGTAATGTAGTGTTTTACTATAAGCAGCGGCGAGATCGTGGCTGCAACTGAACTTGCGCAATTGAAGTTCTGCTGATGCCATTGAAAACTCCAAGCACGGGAGCATGCTAATACTAGATTTACATAGGGCATATGGTGCAGTCCCAATTGGATGATGCACCTGTCAATCAAACAGAGATTTCTGAAATTCTAACAGGGAGGCAGTCAGGGAACAGGTAACGGGGCGCATTTATAAATGAAAATTTTATAAGAAAAAAAGTATATTTAAAAAAAACAAAAGCATCACTGTGCTTATATTAAGTAATTCTTCTAAAATATTAACTCAATTATAGTTAGATTTACCATCGCTTTAAATTGCTAAATAATTATTGAATACTGTACATTTGAAATTTAAAATACTTTCCCACCTGAATATTGGAAATTCAACATTTTAAATCCTTTATTGCCTGCAGAAAAGCCTTCCCCACTTTCACAGTTTCCTTTTCTCACATGCATTGTTTGTTGTTTTTTTGTTAATAGGGATGTGCATTTATTGTTTTCTGGCAAATGCAACAAATATGGAAACCTTTTATTTTTTTATTTTACATTTGTTCAATAATGAATGAACTTGTATATTAAGAAACATATTTATATGTATCACGATATCAAAGAGAGGATATAAAACAACACCACCTAACTTCACAAACCCCCAATGAAAATTTTGTGTTCAAAGAATGTAGCTTTCAATTAAATATTATCAGCGAGATTACGAGTTTTTGTCCACGAGCCTTTTGTTCCCACCGCTCCCTTAAGACAACGCTGGTATTACAGGTTTTTTTAAACCCGGCGTTAGCCACAAAAAGGTGAACGTAGAGCAAAATTTAGCTCCACATCTCACCTCAATACCAGCATTGCTTACGGTAGCGGTAAGCTGGCTGAACGTGCTCGTGCACAATTTCCCCATAGGAAACAATGGGGCTGAGCTGGCTGAAAAAAAACCCAACACTTGCAAAAAAGCAGCGTCCAGCTTCTAACGCAGCCCCATTGTTTCCTATGGGGAAAATAAATCTATGTCTACACCTAGCACCCTTACATGAACCCAGAGTCTAAACACCCTTAATATTACACTTATTAACCCCTAATCTGCCGCCCCCGCTATCGGAATTAAGGTAGGAAAAATCCTATTGGCTGATGCTATCAGCCAATCGGATTAAAGTTCAATCCGATTCAAGGGACGCCATCTTGGATGACGTCATTTTAAGGAACCTTCATACTTCGTTAGGACTTTGTTTGAAGAGGATGCTCCGCGTTGGCTGGATTGAAGATGGACCCGCTCCGCTCTGGAAGGATGAAGATAGAAGATGCCGCCTGGATGAAGAGTTCTACCGTCTGGAGGACCTCTTCTGCCCCGATTGGATGAAGACTTCGGACCCTCTGGAGGACCACTTGTGCCCAGCTGGGTGAAGACGGCTCAAGGTAGGGTGATCTTCAGGGGATTAGTGTTAGGTCTTTTTAAGGGGGGATTGGGTGGGTTTTAGAGTAGGGGTGTGTGGGTGGTGGGTTTTAATGTTGGGGGGGTATTGTATTTTTTTTTTTACAGGTAAAAGAGCTGATTACTTTGGGCAATGCCCCGCAAAAGGCCCTTTTAAGGGCTATTTGTAATTTAGTATAGGGTAGGGAATTTTGTTTATTTTTTTTTTTTTATTTTATTTTATTAGGGGGATTAGATTAGGTGTAATTAGTTTAAAATTCTTGTAATTCTTTTTTTTCTGTAATTTAGTGGGGTTTTTTTTTGTAATTTAGTTTATTTAATTGTATTTAATTGTAGGTAGTTTAGATAATTTATTTAATGATAGTGTAGTGTTAGGTGTAATTGTAACTTAGGTTAGGATTTATTTTACAGGTAAATTTGTACTTATTTTAGCTAGGTAGTTATTAAATAGTTAATAACTATTGCACCTAGTTAAAATAAATACAAACTTTCCTGTAAAATAAAAATAAACCCTAAGATAGCTACAATGTAACTATTAGTTATATTGTAGCTAGCTTAGGGTTTATTTTATAGGTAAGTATTTAGTTTTAAATAGGATTAATTTATTTAATTATGTTAAATTTATTTTATTTCATTTAAATTATATTTAAGTTAGGGGGGGTTAGACTTAGGGTTAGACATAGGTTTAGGGGTTAATAAATTTATTATAGTAGCGGCGACGTTGGGGTCGGAAGATTAGGGGTTAATAAATGTAGAAAGGTGTCGGTGACGTTGGGGGGGCAGATTAGGGGTTAATAAAATGTAACTAGTGTTTGCGAGGCGGGAGTGCAGCGGTTTAGGGGTTAATACATTTATTAAAGTGGTGGCGATGTCCGGTCGGCAGATTAGGGGTTAATAATTGTAGGTAGGTGGCGGCGACGCTGGGGGCAGCAGATTAGGGGTTAATAAATATAATGTAGGTGTCAGCGATGTTAGGGGCAGCAGATTAGGGGTTCATAGGTATAATGTAGGTGGCGGCGATATCCGGTCAGCAGATTAGGGGTTAAACAATTTTATTTTAGTGTTTGCGATGTGGGGGGGCCATGGTTTAGGGGTTAATAGGTAGTTTATGGGTGTTAGTGTACTTTGTAGCACTTTAGTTAAGAGTCTTATGTTCCGGCGTTAGCCCATAAAACTCTTAACTACTGACTTTTAAATGCGGTAGAAGTCTTGACAGGAGAGGGTCTACCGCTTACTTCTTCCAAGACTTGTAATACCAGTGTTAAGCAAATCCCATTAAAAAGATTTGCGGTAGCCTCGAGTCGCGGAAGAAAAGTGAGTGGTAAACCCTTTCCTGCCTGACTCGTAATACCAGCGTTAAGAAAAAAGCAGTGTTGGGACCTCTCAACGCTGCTTTTTAAGGCTAACGCCAAACTTGTAATCTAGGCGTATATTTTTAATATACCATGTATAAAATTTGTGCTATTTGTTTTTCTAGGTTCATTAAGTTTATTTTTATTATGTGTCAACTTTTAAAATAAATAAAACAATAAAAATGACTACGCAATACCTCTAAAAATAATTACTTAAAAAATATTGGGCTAGATTACAAGAGGAGTGCAAATGTTTGCGCCTGAGCGATAAGGGGTTTATCTCGGGGATTTGCGCTAGTTGGGCTTATGGCTGGTATTACGAGTTTGAAAGTAAACGCAGTCTCTCAGAACTCTGGTTAACTGTTTCGCAAAACATAAAAGTGTCACAAAACACACTCATAATAACACTATCT
The DNA here is from genome assembly GCF_027579735.1 of Bombina bombina. Classification (NCBI taxonomy): domain Eukaryota; kingdom Metazoa; phylum Chordata; class Amphibia; order Anura; family Bombinatoridae; genus Bombina; species Bombina bombina. The sequence continues at coordinate 593,298,877 of NC_069500.1, forward strand.
AATAAAAATTATAAATAAAAATATTGCACAAAAACGTTATAAGGGCTCAAAGATATGAGGTCTCAGGTGTTAGAAAAAAAAGGCAAGCAAAGGGCTTTAACATTGAGATACATATCAATACATGTCTAAAGATGGATATATATGTCTGTAAACACATTTATACACATATAAACACAACAGTAAATACATATGTATACATATATAGACATATTTATAAGTGCATTAGAGCCATTTGCAGTTAAGTAGATGAAAACATGAAAAAAAATATTTTTGCAATATTCATATTTAATAAAGGTTTTAACTATATATTTACAGTAAACATTTAACATTCTAATGTTATGCAAAGAGCAGAATATGCATCTATATCTATCTATCTATCTATCTATCTATCTATCTATCTATCTATCTATCTATCTATATATATATATATATCTATAGGTAAATATAATAATGTATATATATATATATATATATATATATATATATATATAGGTATAGATATATATATAATACCACAATACCATCAGATATATGTACAAATATGTATTTATGAATGTGAAGAATGTGAAGAACATTGGAATGAAAAATATTCATATTTTCATGTCGGGTTAACACAAATGAGTTTACTTTGAAGTTTAGTTCTAGGGCAATTAAAGCTGAAGTTGAAGCATTAATCAGCACTCCACTTGTAAAAATAGCCCATTGTGTTTTCAATAATAAGTGAACACTGAAGACACTTTGTAATATTAAATACACATATAGGGGCCGATTTATCAATGACCGAACGGCGAGCCTTCAGGCTTGCCAGAAACAGCAGTTATGAAGCAGCGGTCTTAAGACTCTATGGCTGCGGAGATCATTCCGCCCGATCCTATACGATCAAGCTGATTGACACCACCTGCTAGCAGCCACATGGCCGCAAATCTGCTGGGGGAGACATTGCACAAGCAGTTCACTAGAACTGCTTGTGCAATGTGAAATGCCCCGGCAGTGTATGCTGTTGGCATTCAGCGATGTCTGGCGAACATGATACACTACGGCGTATCGTGTCCGCCAGACAATGATAATTCGGCCCCATAGAAACAACCATTAACTAACAACTTTTTGCTAGCCTTCTTGTAACAAACTGCTCCAGTGCAGTCTTGTTTTGCTTGGTGTTCTGCAGATGCTGCCACTTCTAATTAGAGCTGCAGTGAAATATTTGACTTGCAAGAAAGCTTGAATATAAAAAAAAAATCACCCTTTTATGTAACTGCTTAGAGGCTATATCCTACGATCTTTTTTCCTAAAGGCTTTTTTTTTATCTTTACAGCTTGATTCACCAGTCATGTTCAAGAAAATGCAAACAATGTGGCATATAATGAACTAATGAAACAGCACTTCAGCTAGAAGACAAAAGACACATTTAAACCTCAGACTTATTCTCTCTCATCGTCAACATCTGCTGGCAAATGTGAAATTATTCAAACTTGTGAGGGAACTGAGATAATATAAATTCCTTTACTCCAGCTCCACCTACAGGATACAGAAAATAAAGACGTAGCAACATGTAAGCACTTTATGTAGCAATTGTAGCATAGTCATCATTATTTACTTCATGGTGCTTTTTTATTTTTTATAATTATATACAAAGGAAAATGTCCCCTCTCTATCTATCTATCTATCTATCTATCTATCTATCTATCTATCTATCTGTCTGTCTGTCTATCTATCTATCTATCTATCTATCTATCTATCTATCTCTCTCTATCTATCTATCTATCTATCTGTAATATATCTATCTATAATATATCTATAATATATCTATCTATCTATCTATCTATCTATCTATCTATAATCTATATATCTATCTATCTATCATCTATCTGTAATATATCTATCTATCTATAATCTATCTATCATTAATCTACTTAATATTTATGTGATTTTATCATACCATCACAATGGAACAAGTGGTGTGTTTTACTTTAGTGAATTGTTGCTTTGATGTAAGTTTAGTTTTTATAAATTCAAAGTCTTGTGCTACAATGTTAAACACTACATTTAACAATATTAAGATCACAATCTTTCTGCATTGTAAACTACTAGGGAAAACACGTGGAATCCAAAAATATGTGTCCTTATGTGAGGGTGAGAATGGGAAGGGAACAGTTAAGTCAGACTGAGATTATTGAGAGTTATTATGCAAATTTAATGCCAAAGTGAATTTTGTGATCAGTGGATAAAGGAGGCAGATAACTGTGATGATAAGAGTAGCATTAGCTAAGAATGATTACTGGAGCATATTTGGGGTTTGCAATATATTCAATCATACAAGGCACCATCTTGAAGGGGCACAAGTAAGATATTTAGTGACACGGTCTGGTTTACCAGGAAAAGTGAGTATGGTGCTGCCATTGAGAGGGGCTGGGATGAGTGAGAGGGGCAAAGTCTTTGGAACGAGCAGTTTTTGGTAGAAGAAGGAGTGACAGTGGTGGAATCTTAGAATGAGGCTTTGCCAGAAAGAGGGTGTGGGTAAATGCCAGCTCATGGCAGAACGTGAGCTGTAGAGTGAGAGTAGGCAGCTTTTGAGAGGACAGATCTAATAGGTGGAGGTTTGAATGAAGTGGATGCGCATAAAAGTATGATTCGTCCAAGAGGTTAGATCCCAACAAGATGAATGATAGTCCTAGAACATCACATATGTTGTTTTGGGGGCTGAGGGATGTGAAAATGTTGGTTATATATATATATATATATATATCATAGTCCAAAAGAATGCACTTACCAATCCAGAGTATGTAGTACCGGGGTGCTGTGTAGAAAATAGCCAGGTTAGAATCCATTCATCCAGAACAGAAGCACTGCACTCACCGGATTTTCATTAAAATAAAGCATCCTTTTATTAATACAAAGATTAAAATATCCCCAAACGTTTCGGGCACCCACTGGCGCCTTGTTCAGTGAACAAGGTGCCAAAGAACACCATACCTACTGTGAAGCATGGGGGTGGCAACATCATGCTTTGGGGCTGTTTCTCTGCAAAGGGAACAAGACGTCTGATCCGTGTACATGAAAGAATGAATGGGGCCATGTATCGTGAGATTTTGAGTGCAAACCTCCTTCCATCAGCAATGGCAATGAAGATGAAACGTGGCTGGGTCTTTCAGCATGACAATGATCCCAAACACACTGCCCAGGCAATGAAAGAGTGGCTTCGTAAGAAGCATTTCAAGGTCCTGGAGTGGCCTAGCCAGTCTCTAGATCTCAACCCCAGAGAAAACCTTTGGAGGGATTTGAAAGTCTGTGTTGCCCAGCGACAGCCACAAAACATCACTGCTCTAGAGGAGATCTGCATGCAGGAATGGGCCAACATACCAACAACAGTGTGTGACAACCTTGTGAAGACTTACAGAAAACGTTTGACCTCTGTCATTGCCAACAAAGGATATATAACAAAGTATTGAGATGAACTTTTGATATTGACCATATACTTATTTTCCACCATAATTTGCAAATAAATTCTTTCCAAATCAGACAATGTGATTGTCTGGATTTGTTTCCACATTTTGTCTCTCATAGTTGAGGTATACCTATGATGAAAATTACAGGCCTCTCTCATCTTCATAAGTGGGAGAACTTGCACAATTGGTGGCTGACTAAATATTTTTTTGCCCCACTGCATACATACTAATTTCTCTTTCCTTTATATGACCTAAAAAAGGTTGACTTGGAGCCAAGATCTTGGGATACTATGATCTACCTGGGATGGCAATATAAACAATATACACATTTTCTAGCCACTAGCAGTGTTTATTTGGCCAAGGGGCTTGTCAACGGAATGGTGAAGTTTGCTTTCTAAGTTCTGAGCCATGTCTTAATGGATTTTACGGGGTTCATGGCCATGTGCTGCTTATTTCCTTTCCCTCTACTTCTAAGGGCTGGCATATTGTAAAGAGCTACATAGAAAGGAATACTCTACATCATGGGATAATAATAGAATAATGTTACACAGCTATTATTCTTAAAACTATTAATGAGGTGAAGTAAGCAGAAAGAGTTGCAACCATCAACTGAAATTTGACATTCATGGGAGAGAATGAGATATTTTATGATTGCAAATTCCACTACCTTGTGCAAATGGATTGGTAACATTTCATGCTTATAACAAATGCTTTTTGCAGCATCTCCTGAAAATATTTAAATCATAAATATTGACTCACTTCCCCTTCTTTTACATGGCTGCAGTATGAACATGTCCTTATGAATGGGTATTGTGCCAGTCTTTGCTACATTTTCAGCTTGTTTTGTTTATGTATCCTAACTTTTATTACTTTCTTGTCCAATCATATGTAAATAGAGATTATTTTGTATGTGCAACTCTTTCTGTTACTACTGCACCACTGTTGTGCATCATTTTTAACTATGCAAATTTCAATCACTTAAGTATTCATGTACAGTATATATGTGGGTAATTTTACTTCACCTCATCAATAGTTTTAATAATAATAGTTGTGTAACATTTGTTGATCATTAATTAAAACATAGCTACTGCCTCAATGTTATGTCAATTTGTGTGTTTCAGAATCACAATTCCAATCACTGATTTTTTTATTGCATTTTAAGTTTATATTTATCACTACTTACGTTTTAACATGATCTTTCATCAGATTTAGTGTTTGAAATCAAAATCTCTAATACAAGAACAAATGTATTTGTATAGTGTCCTGGTAAGGATGACTTTAAAACAGTCACCTAACAAAATCAATATTTTGTTTTTGTTTTGTTGTCACTTTAGACACCCAATGTGTTTGTAATCTGCCCTATACAATAGCTAGAACTGAGATTGAACACACCAAAATGTTGCAGCTTTTAAGTATTTTCTCCAAAGGTCATTGTATAATAAATATAATGCTGCTTACACAACCTAATCTGAGTGAACCTCTGCATCCACCTAATTATGAGGATGAGCCTGAATATCCAGACAAATCAGAGTATGTTCTGGGAGCAGCTACAATGGATAAAAAAGTCTACACACTCTTATGAAATTACAAATTTTTGAAATGTAAAGTATGAAATAATAACACTGTAAATATCAGACTTTTTCCATCTGTAATGTGATCTTCCAACAAGCACAATTCCAAGATTAGTCTAGATCACTGTCTTATATGGGCGATCGTTATGGTCAACCATCCAAAGACTAAGAGGAGGAGGATATTTTCCCCTCTTGAAATTCTTATACCATAAAATTGTTAACCCAAAATTCCAAACTGCAATGAATATATATATAAAAAAATGGACATTATTGCACCCATCTTCTGGTTCCAGATGTCAAAAGGATACGTCCGGCTACTAAAATAGTTATGATCCTTAAACTTAACACATGTTTCAAGTTTGGGAACCAAATATGGGCTGGATGTATAGGAATGATATGCCATCACACTTGGGGTTTGAATTTGGACATGTATATTATTTATTAAGTTCCCACATTATGTACAGTTTTCAAATGATAAATATCATTAAATGACATATGTGGCACCATTATTAGAAAACAAGTTCCATGTTTTTGGGATCAATGTAGAGTGGCAAAGCAGAACCGATATCAAAAGCAATGTTTATTTGCATTTCATCAACATCCTTTCCATAAGCTCTTAAGAGCATTATTCTTATTATATCCTTGTTGACAAAATATAATGGATCTCTCGTAACCGGTTTCCTGTATAATACATCACTGGGTCCAAAAAACGTAACTGATCATTCTGAATTAGTTCATGCTTATATTGAACTTTTATAGCTCGGATGGAAAGACCTGAATGCAAATTAGTGGTCACAACAGTATCATTAACAATCTCCATCACGTCTGACAAACTCTCCTTTTGTGTTTTTTTTTTTTTAAACCTTAATCATGGTCATCATCTGTTCACGAAAATTTGACATTTCATGATTCAAATTACTGATGAAAATGGAATTAGACACAGCTGTGGCAGATGTTGCAACTAGTCCAGCAATAACTCCAGGTGAACGTTTGGAGGCCTATTTATCAAGCCGTCAACCGCAAATATGCCGGAATTCCACAGCGTAATTGTGGAGAGCTAGATTCCCCTTAGTTATCAAAGCCTACAGACCAGCAAAAGTTGAAATCTGTGACGTAACATACGATCCGCCGGTCTCAGTCTGACACAGATCGATGTTTACGTTACTACAGATGCACTATCTGACTACTTTTGCTATTTAATACATTTCTACCAGGTACGCTCGCCACTATTCCAGCCCAGCGTACCTGGTTTTCATACCTGGAGGCGGCGGATGCCATACGAATCAATGGGAGTCTGAACGCAGGGAAAGCTTATGTTCGCTGCTGCCCGATATCCCATTGATTCCTATGGGAGAATAAAAGTTATGTTTACACCTAACACCCTAACATGTACCCCAAGTCTAAACACCCCTAATCTGCTGCCCCCTACACTGCCACCACCTACATTATACTTATTAAACCCTAATCTGCCGCCCGACACCGCCATCACCTACATTATACTTATTAACCCCTAATCTGCCGCCCCCTACACCACCGCCACCTACATTATACTTATTAACCCCTAATCTGCCACCCCCACACCGCTGTCACCTACATTATGCTTATTAACTCCTAATCTGCCGCACCCGACACCGCCGCCACCTACATAAAGTTATTAACCCCTATCCCGCCGCTACCGGAGCCCACCGCAACTAAATACATTTATTAACCCCTGGCCTCCCACATCACTACCACTTACTAAACCTATTAGCCCCTAAACCACCAGTCCCCCACATCGCCATAAACTAAATAAAAATAATAACCCCTAAACCTAACAACCCTCTAACTTTATATTATTTATTAACTCATCCCTATCTTATAATAAATTTAAACTTACCTTTAGATTTAAATTAAACTATTTTAAACTATATTAAACTAATAATTAATCTACCTTAACTGTTATACTAAATTACATTAAACTATATTATATTAAACTAATAATTAATCTACCCTAAAAATTACATTAAACTACAAATTAAATTAACTATATTATATATTTAAGCACCTAACCCTACTCAAACAATTTAATTCTACACTAAAAAATTACTAAATTACAAAAAACTAGCAACTAAGTTACCAAAAATAACAAACATTAAGTTACAAAAAAAAATAAACACTAAGTTACACAAAATAAAAAATAAATTATCAAAGATTTAAACTAATTACACCTAATCTAAGAGCCCTATGAAAATTAAAAAAGCCCCCCCCCCAAAAAAAAACGTAGCCTGCAATAAACTACAAATATCCCTTAAAAGGGACTTTTGCGGGGCATTGCCCCAAAGAAATCAGCTCTTTTACCTGTAAATAAAAAATACATATACCCCCAAACAATAAAACCCACCACCCACACAACCAACCCCCCCCCAAATAACAACCTAACTACAAAAAACTAAGCTCCCCATTGCCCTGAAAAGGGCATTTGGATGGGCATTGCCCTTAAAAGGGCATTTAGCTTTATTTCAGCCCAAACCCCTAATATAAAAATAAAACCCACCCAATAAACCTTTAAAAAAATCCTAACACTAACCCCTGAAGATCCACTTACAGTTTTGAAGATTCGACATCCATCCTCCAAGGAGCCGGCAGAAGTCTTCATCCAAGCGTCTGAAGTCTTCATCCAAGCCCACGGAAGTCTTCAACCAGACGGCATCTTCTATCTTCATCCATCCAGCGCGGAGCGGCTCCAACTTCAAGACATCCGACGCGGAGCATCCTCTTCGTTCGACTCCTTCCCGAATGAATGTTCCTTTAAATGACGTCATCCAAGATGGCATCCCTTAGATTCTGATTGGCTGATAGAATTCTATCAACCATTTGGAATTAAAGTGGAAAAATCCTATTGGCTGTTACAATCAGCCAATAGGATTGAGCTTTCATCCTATTGGCTGATTCAATGCAAGCTCAATCCTATTGGCTGATTGCAACAGCCAATAGGATTTTTTCCACCTTAATTCTGATTGGCTGATAGAATTCTATCAGCCAATCGGAATCTAAGGGACGCCATATTGGATGACGTCATTTAAAGGAACATTCATTCGGGAAGAAGACGTCGAACAAAGAGGATGCTCCGTGTCGGATGTCTTGAAGATGAAGTCGCTCCGCACCGGATGGATGAAGATAGATGCCGTCTGGGTGAAGACTTCTGTGGGCTTGGATGAAGAATTCTGCCGGCTTCTTGGAGGATGGATGTCGGATCTTCAAAACTGTAAGTGGAGCTTCAGGGGTTAGTGTTAGGATTTTTTAAGGGTTTATTGCAGGGGTTTGGGCTGCAATAGAGCTAAATGCCCTTTTAAGGGCAATGCCCATCCAAATGCCCTTTTCAGGGCAATGGGGAGCTTAGGTTTTTTTTAGTTAGGTTTTTATTTTCGAGGTTGGTTGTGTGGGTGGTGGGTTTTACTGTTGGGGGTTATTTGTATTTTTTATTTACAGATAAAAGAGCTGATTTCTTTGGGGCAATGCCCCGCAAAAGTCCCTTTTAAGGGATATTTGTAGTTTATTGTAGGCTAGGGTTTTTTTTTATTTTGGGGGGGGGCTTTTATATTTTCATAGGGCTCTTAGATTAGGTGTAATTAGTTTAAATCTTTGATAATTTATTTTTTATTTTGTGTAACTTAGTGTTTATTTTTTTTGTAACTTACACCTAGATTACGAGTTTTGCGTTAGGCTTAAAAAGCAGCGTTGGACGGTTCCAATGCTGCTTTTTAACGCCCGCTGGTATTACGAGTCTTGCAGGTACAGATGTACCGCTCACTTTTTTGGCCAGACTTGAAAATACCGCAAATCCACTTACGTAAATTGCGTATCCTCTTTTTTCAATGGGACTTGCATAGTGCCGGTATTACGAGTCTGACAAAAAGTGAGCGGTACACCCTCTCCTGTCAAGACTGGTACCGCATTTTAAAGTCAGTAGTTAAGAGTCTTAAACTAAAATGCTGTAGCATAAAACTCTTAACTAAAGTGCTAAAAAGTACACTAACACCCATAAACTACTTATTAACCCCTAAACCGAGGCCCTCCCACATCGCAAACACTAAAATAAATGTTTTAACCCCGAATCTGCCGAACCGCACATCGCCGCCACTATAATAAATATATTAACCCCCTAAACCGCCGCACTCCCGCCTTTCAAACATTAGTTAAATATTTTTAACCCCTAATCTGCCATCCCTAACATCGCTGACACCTACCTACATTTATTAACCCCTAATCTGCTGCTCCCAACGTCGCCGCCACTATACTAAAGTTATTAACCCCTAAATCTAAGTCTAACCCTAACCCCCCCTAACTTAAATATAATTTAAATAAATCTAAATAAATTACTATAATTAACTAAATTATTCCTATTTAAAACTAAATACTTACCTGTAAAATAAACCCTAAACTAGCTACAATATAACTAATAGTTACATTGTAGCTAGCTTAGGGTTTATTTTTATTTTACAGGAAAGTGTGTATTTATTTTAACTAAGTTGAATAGTTACTAAATAGTTATTAACTATTTACTAACTACCTAGCTAAAATAAATACAAATGTACCTGTAAAATAAAACCTAACCTAAGTTACACTAACACCTAACACTACACTATAATTAAATTAATTCCCTAAACTAAATACAATTAAATAAAATTAGCTAAAGTCCAAAAACAAACAAACACTAAATTACAGAAAATAATAAACAAATTACAAGATTTTAAAACTAATTACACCTAATCTAATCCCCCTAACAAAATAACCCCCCCAAAAAATATAAAAAGCCCTACCCTACACTAAATTACAAATAGCCCTTAAAAAGGCCTTTTGCGGGGCATTGCCCCAAAGTAATCAGATCTTTTGCCTGTAAAAAAAATTACAAATCCCCCCGACATTAAAACACACCACCCACACAACCAACCCTACTCTAAAACCCACCCAATACCCCCTTAAAAAAACTTAACACTTACCCCTTGAAGATCACCTTACCGGGAGAAGTGTTCATCCAACCGGGCTGAAGTCCTCAATGAATCCGGCAGAAGTGGTCCTCCAGACGGGCAGAAGTCTTCATCCAGATGGCATCTTCTATCTTCATCCATCCAGCGCAGAGCGGGTCCAACTTCAAGACATCCGACGCAGAGCATCCTCTTCTTTCCACAACGACTGAAGAATGAAGGTTCCTTTAAGTGACGTCATCCAAGATGGCGTCCCTTAGATTCCGATTGGCTGATAGAATTCTAGGATGCTCCACGTCGGATGTCTTGAAGATGGACCCGATCCGTGCCGGATGGATGAAGATAGAAGATGACATCTGGATGAAGACTTCTGCCCGTCTGGAGGACCACTTCTGCCAGATTCGTTGAGGACTTCGGCCCGGTTGGATGAAGACTTCTCCCGGTAGGGTGATCTTCAAGGGGTTAGTGTTAGGTTTTTTTAAAGGGGTATTGGGTGGGTTTTAGAGTAGGGCTGGTTGTGTGGGTGGTGGGTATTAATGTTGGGGGGATTTGTAATTTATTTTACAGGTAAAAGAGCTGATTACTTTGGGGCAATGCCCCGCAAAAGGTCCTTTTAAGGGCTATTTGCAATTTAGTGTAGGGTAGGTTTTTTTTATTTGGGGGGGGCTTTTTTATTTTGTTAAGGGGGTTAGATTAGTTGTAATTAGTTTAAAAATCTTGTAATTTGTTTATTATTTTCTGTAATTTAGTGTTTGTTTTTTTTGTACTTTAGCTAATTTTATTTAATTGTATTTAATTGTATTTAATTTAGGGAATTAATTTAATTAGTAGTGTTAGGTGTAATTGTAACTTAGATTAGGTTTTATTTTACAGGTACTTTTGTATTTATTTTAGCTAGGCAGCAGATTAGGGGTTAATAAGTGTAAGATTAGGGGTGTTTAGACTCAGGGTTCATGTTATGGTGTCAGGTGTAGACATAAATTTAATAGTTAATTTAATTTGTAGTTTAATGTAATTTTAGTATAATAGGGTAGATTAATTAGTAGTTTAATATAGTGTAATGTAATTTTAGAATAACAGGGTATATTAATTAATATTTTAATATAGTTTAATTTAATTTTAAAGTTAAGTTTAAATGTATTATAAGATAGGGATGTGTTAATATTTAATATAAAGCTAGCGGGTTGTTAGGTTTAGGGGTTAATAGTTTAATTTAGTTTATGGCGATGTGGGGGGCTGACGGTTTAGGGGTTAATAACTTTATTTAGTTGCGGTGGGCTCCGGGAGCGGCGGGATAGGGGTTAATAACATAATGTAGGTGCTGGCGGTGTAGGAGGTGGCAGATTAGGGGTTAAGAACATTATGTAGGTAGCAGCGGTGTAGGAGGTGGCAGATTAGGGGTTAATAAGATAATGTAGGTGGCGGTGGTGTAGGGGGCAGCAGATTAGGGGTTAATAACATAATGTAGGTGGCGGCGAGGTCCGGGGAACCGCAGGATAGGGGTTAATACGTTTATTAGAGTTGCAGCGGGATATTGGTTAAACATTTTAGTATAGTGGCAGTGTTTATTGACAGTAAACAAATAAAGCTGTGAAAAAGCCGAAGAGCAGCGAGATCGATGACTGTTAGTTAACAACAGTCAGCTTTTTTGTTAAATATGGAGAGTGTATTCAGGTCCGCGGCCGCAATGTTAGGCGATGTCAGGCGAGAGTATTGGTGCCGTTGAATGCAGCACAGTTGACAGCTTGATAAGTAGGCCTCTTGGTACATAATTGTACATTGTAAGATCCACCAGGAAAAGACTTCTGCAACTGCCCCAACATTTCCTTAGTAGTAGACTGGATCATTTTAATATTTGCTTGATACCAAGATTTTATTTCTGGTGATTCAACTTTGGAAACATCAAAATATTTTTAGCAACCCTAGGATTCAGACTAACAAATATCTTTTGGGAGAAAACTTTCTGGTTGGTAATCAGGAAACCAGGTGATTCTTCAAGCATGATCCCAGAAGATGGACCAGGTTCTATAGCAGGCTGTACATGAATCTCAACCAGGACACCCGGTAACACCTGGAAAAGGAACAGGGTGATCCAGATAATTGCCAACATCCTGGATCTCATCAATTCAAACCAAACACGACTGGAAGGTGATATTTATCTGCAATAGGAAAAAATCATATTAAGTACACAACACTAATTTTATTCTAAAATAACCATTTTAATAATTATAGTAAATTATTCCTCAGAATACGGTTTATTCCCTTCCTCTATTTTAAACTTTAATCTAGGGTGGCAAACATGCAATTGGTTAATGTGTATCCACTTTTCTATCAACTTCCCATTTGTAGGAATCAAAATCTTATATGCCACAGGTGAAAGCTTATCAATAATGACAAACGACCCTTTCCATGATGGGAGAAACGTCTTCTATCTAACTTTATTGCTAAGAAAATTGTAAAGATAAACTTGATCATTCACCTCATATTCTTTCTTTGTGGTTTTCCTGTCATGTCTTTGAACATATTGTGGCTTTCTCAAGATTTTTCTGAGCAAAGGCAAATTCTTGTTGCAAATGTTTTCTTAAGTTCTCAACATATTGATAGGTTGTTGTTGTATTGATCAGACTCTGATCATGAGTATGATACAACAAATGCTGTGGAAGTACCATCCTTCTACCTGTTATTAGTTCAAAAGAAGACATTTTTGTTGCAGTACTAGGAGTGGATCTAATGAACATCAATACCAAAGGCAACTTAATATTCTGATTCATCCCTGATATCTTCACAAACGTTTTCAGAATATTTGCAACTGACAGATTATGCTGTTCAACTCCACCACTCCAGGTAGTACGGTAGGAAATATATCATTTCCTTTTCACCCCAGGATAGACCACATTCTTTTCATGACTTCACTTGTGAAATGAGTACCTCTATCAGACACAATTCTCTGAGGAAATCCAAACCTAGAGAAAACGTCATTGATTAATAATGCAGCAGCTATTTCAGACCTAAAATTAGGGGCAGGAAGACACTCCACCCATTTGGTAAACATACATGTAACAGTTAACATGTATTGATTACCACATGATGTCTTTGTAAGTGGCCCTACAAAGTCAATTTTAAATCAGACCATGGGAGAGACATACCTCTTTTTTGTAAAGGTGTCCAGTGGGTTGGAGAATTTGGTTGAAACTGTGAACAAACCAAATACCTCTGACAATAAGTCTGAACCTCTTTCATCATATGTGGCCAATATGCATAATCACACAATACTTTGTAGGCAATCCTTTCCCCATGATGACCTGATGTTGGAGCATCATGGGCATGCTGCAGTATAAGACCTTTAAAAGAAATAGGAACAACCCACTGTATAGATCCAATATTAGTTGTCCGAACTAACAAACCATCCTTAAGACTACGTTTAGACTTATACTTAAATAAGATCCTAAGGTCCTCATTTTCAGTGCAGTCTTTATCATTGATTGGATGCACTGTAGGATCCTCTTTAAAAAGGTAAAATTTACCAACAACAGGATCCTCCTTTTGACTGGTAATGAAATAATTGTTAGGTACATCCTGACTCCATTGCACTGCAGATAGCTCTTGATCCTTCTTTATTTGAAGACGGGTTACCACTGCAATTTGACATACACCAAGAAGGTGTTCAATGTCAAAAACTTACCCCACTAGGGCATCTTGTTTAGCCATTGTATCAGCTAAATCATTTCTTTCCTTATCAACACTTTGCATCTTTGAATGACCCTTTATCTTCTTCCAAAAGACAGTCAGATCATTAGAAATAACAATATCATCAATTGCAAGTATCATCTTTTAATGTTTAACTGGCTTGTTACGGGCTCTCATCATCTGATTACGCTTCCACACAAGGAAGGTACTCAACAAAACTGTTACGGACATAATCTGAATTTGTAATGATGACAAATTCTTTAAATCCCTGATTTACTGCCATCTGAATGACCTTATGCACAGTGCTTAATTCAGCCATTTGGCTACTTTTAGGGCCCAAACAATAACCAACAGGTTGTATGTGATAATCACTATCCCACACAATCCCTGCTCCAGCTGCAAGTTTCTTTTCACCATTTTCAGTGGTATGAAATCCACAACCATCAACATATACTTTTGGTAGTAATTGACAATACATTTCCTCATAAACCTTATGTCGTGAGAATATGTAATCATCCATATAATCATCCTCCCAAGTTTCCTCCTTAATACCCCATTCAGAGCAATCATGAAGTACAGCTAGTCCTTGTGCAAAAGAATTGTTCTTATTCTGTGCATAATGCACCTCCAAAGGCCAACCCTGCAAAGACAAGGTCCAGGATGTAATGTGACTGTTAGATATATTTCCTGCCTTTATTTTATCACTCTGTGAATACTGTAAAGATTGATGAGCAGTTTCTAAAATCATTTTTTCTCCTTGGATGTAATTCCGAAGATATTGTATTGCCCAAATTGTTACAAACAATCAGCTAGATTACGAGTTTTGAGCGCTATAGGAAAATTAACGACCACCACAAAAGTGGCAGCATTTCACCTCCCTATAGTACTGCTATTACAGGTTTGAAAAAACCCGGCTTGTGCAGGCGATATGGTGGCATTGAGCTCCATACCTCACCCAAATATGATTTCCCCATAGACATCAATGGGGAGAGCCGGCAAAAAAAAAGCCTAACACCTGCGATCATGGAAACAAAAGCTCTGTAACGCAGCCCCATTGATGTCTATGAGGAAAGAAAAAGTTGTAACACCCTTACATAAAAACCACGTCTACACACCTCTAATCTGCCGCCCCCGACATCGCTGCAACCAAAATAATGTTATTAACCCCTAATCTACCACCTCCAACATTGCTGCCACCTATATTACAGTTATTAACCCCTAATCTGCCATTCCTAACATCACCGCCACCTGCATTACAGTTATTAAACCCTAATCTGCCGCCCCTAACATAGCCGCCACCTACATTGCAGTTATTAACCCCTAATCTGCCGCCCCCAACATCGCCGCCACCTACATAAATTTATTAAGCCCTATTCTGCTGGCCCTAACATCGCCACCATCTACCCACACTTATTAGCCCCTAATCCGCTGCCCCCAATGTCGCCGCCACTATACTAAAGTTATTAACCCCTAAACCTCTGGCCTCCCACATCACTAACACTACATAAATATATTAACCCCTAAACCTAACCCAAACCCTAACATAACCACAAGCCTAACCCTAACCCTAACACCCCCTAACTTAAATATAATTAAAATAAATCTAAATAAACCTTACAATTATTACCTAAATAATTCCTATTTAAAACTAAATAAATACTTACCTGTAAAATAAAACTTAAGCTAGCTACATTATTACTAATAGTTATATTGTAGCTATCTTTTAGGTTTTATTTTTATTTTGACAGGTAAGTTTGTATTTATTTAAACTAGGTACACTAGTTAGTAAATAGTTATTAACTATTTACTAGCTACCTAGTTAAAATAAAATTACCTGTCAAATAAAACCTAACCTGCCTTACACTAAAACCTAACATTACAATAAAATTAAATAAATTCAATTAATAAAATACAATTATCTAAATTACAAAAAAAAATAAACACTAAATTACACAAAATAAAAAACAAAATTATCAAAAATAATAACGAATTGCTCCTAATCTAATAGCCCTATAAAAATACCCCCCCCCCTAGCCTACACTAAACTGCCAATGGCCCTTAAAAGGGCCTTTTGAGGGGTATTGCCCCAAATAAATCAGCTCTTTTACATAGCAATTAAAAATACAAACATCCCCCCAACAGTTAAACCCCTCACCCACACAACCAAAACCCCCAAATAAAATTCTATCTAAATTAACCTAAGCTAACCATTGCCCTGAAAAGGGCATTTGGATGGGCATTGCCCTTTAAAGGGCATTTAGCTCTTTAGCCATGCCCTGAAAAGGGCAATCAGCTCTTTTTACGAAGTGCCCAAACCCTAAGCTAAAAATAAAACCCACCCAAAAAACCCTTAAAAAAATCTAACACTAACCCCCGGAGATCCACTTGCAGTTTTCGAAGTCCGGACATCCATCCTCATCCAGCCGGCGAAGTCTTCATCCAAGCGGGCAGAAGTCCTCATCGAAACGGGCAGAATTCTTCATCCAAGCGGGCAGAAGTCCTCATCGAAGCAGGCAGAAGTCTTCATCCAGACAGCATTTTCTATCTTCATCCATCAGGCGTGGAGCGGGTCCATCTTCAAGACATCCGGCGTGGAACATCCTCTTCTTCCTATCTTCGCTGTAAAATGAAGTTCCCTTTAAGTGACATCATCCAAGATGGCGTCACTTACATTCCGATTGGCTGATAGAGTTCTATCAGCCAATAGGAATTAAAGGGGAAAAAATCATATTGGCTATTGCAATCAGACAATAGGATTGAGCTTTCATCCTATTGGCTGATCCAATCAGCCAATAGGATTGAGCTTGCATTCTATTGGCTGATTGGAATATCCATTAGAATGCAAGCTCAATCCTATTGGCTGATTGGATCATCCAATAGGATGAAAGCTCAATCCTATTGGCTGATTGCAACAGCCAATAGGATTATTTCCCTTTTAATTCCTATTGGCTGATAGAAATCTTTCAGCTAATAGGAATGTAAGGGATGCCATTTTTGATGACGTCACTTAAAGAGAAACTTAATTTTCCAGTGACGATCATAAGAAGAGGATGCTCCGTGCCGGATGTCTTGAAGATGGACCCGCTCTGCGCCAGATGGATGAAGATAGAAAATGCCGTCTGGATGAAGACTTCTGCCCGCTTGGATGAGGACTTCTGCCCACTTTGATGAGGACTTCTGCCCGCTTGGATGAAGACTTAGCCGTCTGGATGAGTATGGATGTCTGGACTTCGAAAACTGTAAGTGGATCTTCGGGGGTTAGTGTTTTTTTTAAGGGTTTTAAGCATGGGTTTTATTTTTAGCTTAGGGTTTGGGCACTTCATAAAAGATGCAGATTTTCAGGGCATGGCAAAAGAGCTAAATGCCCTTTTAATTTTGCAATACCCATCCAACTGCCCTTTTCAGGGCAATGGTTAGCTTAGGTTTATTAAGATAGAATTTTGGTTGTTTGGGTGGTGGGTTTTATTGTTGGGGGGGATGTTTGTATTTTTAATTGCTATGTAAAAGAGCTGATTTCTTTGGGGCAATGCCCAGCAAAAGGCCCCTTTAAGGGCCATTGGCAGTTTAGTGTAGGCTAGGTTTTTTTTTTATTTTGGGGGGGCTTTTTTATTTTGATAGGGCTATTAGATTAGGAGTAATTTGTTTTTATTTTTGATCATTTCTTTTTTATTTTGTGTAATTTAGTGGTTTTTTGTAATTTAGATAATTGTATTTTATTAATTGAATTTATTTAATTTTATTGTGATGTTAGGATTTAGTGTAAGCCAAGTTTGGTTTTATTTGACAGGTAAGTTTGTATTTATTTTAACTAGGTAGCTATTAAATAGTTAATAACTATTTACTAACTAGTCTACCTAGTTAAAATAAATACAAACTTACCTGTGAAATAAAAATAAAACCTAAGATAGCTACAATACAACTATTAGTAACATTGTAGCTAGCTTAGGTTTTATTTTACAGGTAAGTATTTATTTAGTTTTAAATCGGAATTATTTAGCTAATAATTGTAAGGTTTACTTAGATTTATTTTAATTATTTTTAAGTTAGGGGGTGTTGGGTTTAGGGTTACGTTAGAGTTAGGGTTAGACTTAGGGTTAGGGTTACGTTAGGGGTTAATATATTTATGCAGAGTTAGTGATGTGGGAGGTCAGAGATTTAGGGGTTAATAATTTATTTTAGTATATTTTGTTGTGGGTGGCTTGCAGTTTAGTTGTTAATAGGTTTATTATAGCGGCGGTGTTGGCAGATGGCAGATTAGGGGTTAATAATCTTTAAATAGTGTGATGTGGGAGTGCGGCGGTTTATGTGTTAATAGGTGTATTATAGTGGTGATGATGTCGGGGAGCGGCAGAATAGGGGTTAATACATTTTTTAAGTGGCGCGATGTCTGGAGCGGCAGATTAGGGGTTAATA
Organism: Bombina bombina; assembly: GCF_027579735.1. Classification (NCBI taxonomy): domain Eukaryota; kingdom Metazoa; phylum Chordata; class Amphibia; order Anura; family Bombinatoridae; genus Bombina; species Bombina bombina. Next base: position 593,316,955 of record NC_069500.1, read on the forward strand.
ATTTTATTTTAGTGTTTGCGATGCGGAAGGGCCTTGGTTTAGGGGTTAATAGGTAGTTTATGGGTTTTTAGTGTACTTTTTACAACTTTAGTTATGAGTTTTATGCTACAGATTTGTAACGTAAAACTCATTACTACTGACTTTAGATGGCAGTACAAATCTTGTCAGTATAGGGTTTACGCTCACTTTTTGGCCTCCCAGGCAAACTCGTAATATCGGCGCTATGGAAGTCCCATTGAAAAAGGACTTTTTTAAAAGTGCGGTACTGACGTTGCGTGACGGCCAAAAAGGTGTGCTGTACACCTATACTTACAAGACTAATAGCAGCGTTAGGGAAAAAACAGCGTTATGAAGCATAACGATGCTTTTTCACTCATAACACCAAACTCGTAATCTAGCTGAATGCTTTTTCACAATCATTAAATTTGATCTCCACTGGAGATAAGGCCTTACTTGCATATGCAATTATCTTATTCTGTTTATCATAATGCTGATAAAGAACTGCACTTAAGGTAAGATCTGTATATTCTTTTTTCAAGAAAAATGGTTTTCCCTTTATTGGATAGGCTAAACAAGGAGCTTGAGTAAGCCTTAGCTTTAACTCTTGAACTGCCTGCTCTTGTTCTACTGTCTAAGCCCAAGGCTTCCCTTTCTTTAATAGACTAATCAAAAGTTTAGTCATTTTTCATAATTATCAATAAATTTCTTAGAGTAATTTGTTATACCTAGGAAGGATCTCAGTTCTTTAATACTTGTTGGATTCTTTGTTTTCAATAAAGCTTCAATCTTCTTTTTCTGGGGATTCAAACCATCAGCAGTTATTTCAAGATTAAGGCCTAGATTTAGAGTTGGGCGGTAGCCGTGAAAACCAGCGTTAGAGGCTCCTAACGCTGGTTTTTACCGCCCTCTGGTATTTGGAGCCAGTCATTAAAGGGTCTAACACTCACTTTCCAGCCGCGACTTTTCCATTACGCAGATCCCCTTACGTCAATTGCGTATCCTATCTTTTCAATGGGATCTTTCTAACGCCGGTATTTAGAGTTGTGGCTGAAGTGAGCGTTAGAATTCTAACGACAAGACTCCAGCAGCAGAAAAAAGTCAGTAGTTAAGAGCTTTCTGGGCTAATGCCGGTTTATAAAGCTCTTAACTACTGTGCTCTAAAGTACACTAACACCCATAAACTACCTATGTACCCCTAAACCGAGGCCTCCCCACATCGCCGCCACTATATTCAAATTTTTTAACCCCTAATCTGCCGCTCCGTACACCAGCGCCAACTACGTTATCCCTATGTACCCCTAATCTGCTGCCCCTAACACCGCCGACCCCTATATTATATTTATTGACCCCTAATCTGCCCCCCACAACGTCGCCGCCAGCTACCTACAATAATTAACCCCTAATCTGCCGAGCGGACCGCACCGCTACTATAATAAAGTTATTAACCCCTAATCCGCCTCACTCCCGCCTCAATAACCCTATAATAAATAGTATTAACCCCTAATCTGCCCTCCCTAACATCGCCGACACCTAACTTCAAGTATTAACCCCTAATCTGCCGATCGGAGCTCTAATACATTTTTTAACCCCTAAAGCTAATTCTAACCCTAACACCCCCCTAAATTAAATATAATTTTATTCTAACGAAATAAATTAACTCTTATTAAATAAATTATTCCTATTTAAAGCTAAATACTTACCTGTAAAATACACCCTAATATAGCTACAATATAAATTATAATTATATTGTAGCTATTTTAGGATTATTATTTATTTTACAGGCAACTGTGTATTTATTTTAACCAGGTACAATAGCTATTAAATAGTTAATAACTATTTAATAGCTAAAATAGTTAAAATAATTACAAAATTATCTGTAAAATAAATCCTAACCTAAGTTACAATTAAACCTAACACTACACTATCAATAAATAAATTAAATAAAATACATACAATTATCTACAATTAAACCAATCACTACACTATCAATAAATTAATTAAATAAACTACCTACAATTACCTACAATTAAACCTAACACTACACTATCAATAAATTAATTAAATAAAATACCTACAAATAAATACAATTAAATAAACTAACTAAAGTACAAAAAATAAAAAAGAACGAAGTTACAAAAAATAAAAAAATATTTACAAACATTAGAAAAATATTACAACAATTTTAAACTAATTACACCTACTCTAAGCCCCCTAATAAAATAACACAGACCCCCAAAATAAAAAAATGCCCTACCCTATTCTAAAATAAAAAAGTTCAAAGCTCTTTTACCTTACCAGCCCTGAAAAGGGCCCTTTGCGGGGCATGCCCCAAAGAATTCAGCTCTTTTGCCTGTAAAAAAAAACATACAATACCCCCCCCCCAACATTACAACCCACCACCCACATACCCCTAATCTAACCCAAACCCCCCTTAAATAAACCTAACACTAAGCCCCTGAAGATCTCCCTACCTTGTCTTCACCTCACCAGGTCCCGATCGGTCCAGAAGAGGGTCCGAAGTCTTGATCCAAGCCCAAGCGGGGGGCTGAAGAGTGACGTCCATCCTCGGGCTGAAGTCTGGATCCAAGCGGCGGCTGAAGAACTCCATCATCGGGCTGAAGTCGGAAGTCCATCATCGGGATGAAGTCTTCTATCAAGCCGCATCTTCAATCTTCTTTCTTCCGGAGCGTAGCGGAGCCATCTTCTTCCAAGCCGACGCGGAACATCCTCTTCAACCGACGCCTACTAGCCGAATGACGGTTCCTTTAAATGACGTCATCCAAGATGGCGTCCCTCGAATTCCGATTGGCTGATAGGATTCTATCAGCCAATCGGAATTAAGGTAGGAATATTCTGATTGGCTGAAGGAATCAGCCAATCAGATTCAAGTTCAATCCAATTGGCTGATTGGATCAGCCAATCAGATTGAGCTCACATTCTATTGGCTGTTCCGATCAGCATTTAAAGGAACCGTCATTCGGCTAGTAGGCGTCGGTTGAAGAGGATGTTCCGCGTCAGCTTGAAAGAAGATGGCTCCGCTACGCTCCGGAAGAAAGAAGATTGAAGATGCGGCTTGATAGAAGACTTCATCCCGATGATGGACTTCCGACTTCAGCCCGATGATGGAGTTCTTCAGCCGCCGCTTGGATCCAGACTTCGGCCCGAGGATGGACGTCACTCTTCAGCCCCCCGCTTGGGCTTGGATCAAGACTTCGGACCCTCTTCTGGACAGATCGGGACCGGGTGAGGTGAAGACAAGGTAGGGAGATCTTCAGGGGCTTAGTGTTAGGTTTATTTAAGGGGGGTTTGGGTTAGATTAGGGGTATGTGGGTGGTGGGTTGTAATGTTGGGGGGGTATTGTATGTTTTTTTTTACAGGCAAAAGAGCTGAATTCTTTGGGGCATGCCCCGCAAAGTGCCCTTTTCAGGGCTGGTAAGGTAAAAGAGCTTTGAACTTTTTTATTTTAGAATAGGGTAGGGCATTTTTTTATTTTGGGGGTCTTTGTTATTTTATTAGGGGGCTTAGAGTAGGTGTAATTAGTTTAAAATTGTTGTAATATTTTTCTAATGTTTGTAAATATTTTTTTTATTTTTTGTAACTTAGTTCTTTTTTATTTTTTGTACTTTAGTTAGTTTATTTAATTGTATTTATTTGTAGGTATTTTATTTAATTAATTTATTGATAGTGTAGTGTTAGGTTTAATTGTAGGTAATTGTAGGAAGTTTATTTAATTAATTTATTGATAGTGTAGTGTTAGGTTTAATTGTAGATAATTGTATGTATTTTATTTAATTTATTTATTGATAGTGTAGTGTTAGGTTTAATTGTAACTTAGGTTAGGATTTATTTTACAGGTAATTTTGCAATTATTTTAACTATTTTAGCTATTAAATAGTTATTAACTATTTAATAGCTATTGTACCTGGTTAAAATAAATACAAAGTTGCCTGTAAAATAAATATTAATCCTAAAATAGCTACAATATAATTATAATTTATATTGCAGCTATATTAGGGTTTATTTTACAGGTAAGTATTTAGCTTTAAATAGGAATAATTTATTTAATAAGAGTTAATTTATTTAGTTAGATAAAAATTATATTTAATTTAGGGGGGTGTTAGTGTTAGGGTTAGACTTAGCTTTAGGGGTTAATCCATTTATTACAGTAGTGGCGAGATTCGGTTGGCAGATTAGGGTTAATAATTGAAGTTAGGTGTCGGCGATGTTAGGGAGGGCAGATTAGGGATTAATACTATTTATTATAGGGTTATTGAGGCGGGAGTGAGGTGGATTAGGGGTTAATAACTTTATTATAGTAGCGGTGCGGTCCGCTCGGCAGATTAGGGGTTAATAAGTGTAGGCAGGTGGAGGCGACGTTGTGGGGGGCAGATTAGGGGTTAATAAATATAATATAGGGGTCGGCGGTGTTAGGGGCAGCAGATTAGGGGTACATAGGGATAATGTAGGTAGCGGCGGTTTACGGAGCAGCAGATTAGGGGTTAAAAATAATATGCAGGTGTCAGCGATAAAGGGGGCGGCAGATTAGCGGTTAATAAGTGTAAGGTTAGGGGTGTTTAGACTCGGGGGACATGTTAGAGTGTTAGGTGCAGACGTAGGAAGTGTTTCCCCATTGAAAACAATGGGGCTGCGTTAGGAGCTGAACGCTGCTTTTTTGCAGGTGTTAGGTTTTTTTCAGCTCAAACTGCCCCATTGTTTTCTATGGGGATATCGTTTTTGAAGCTGGCCGCGTCCGTAAGCACCGCTGGTATCTAGAGTTGCAGTGGCGTTAAATTATGCTCTACGCTCCCTTTTTGGAGCCTAACGCACTGAAAACCCAGCCATTCTGTGAACTCTAAATACCAGCGGTATTTAAAAGGTGCGGGGGGAAAAAAGCATGTGTAGCTAACGCACCCCTTTGGCCGCAGAACTCTAAATCTAGGCGTAATAAAATTCACCTGAGCTCTATACCATTGAGCTTTTTGAATTGAGAGTTTTACAACTTCCCTTTTCAATTGATTAAGTACATGCCTGACTTCTTCAAGTGTTTATCAAAAGCAGAGCTTTTCATTAATACATCATCCACATAGCATAATGTCCCCCTCTCAGCAGCATCAGACATAGCCTTGTGCATAAAAATACCAAACTCCTGTCCTGAATTAATATATCCAAAAGGCATCCTGACCCAGGTAAACTGTTCTCCACAAAATGAAAAGGCAAGTTTAGGTTGGTCCTCCTCACACACCTGGACAGTCCAATAACCTTGTGCACAGTCTAAGGTTGTAAAGATTTTAGATCCTTGTATCTGTGCAAGACATTGATCTATGTATTGGACCGGCCATCCTGTCTTAAATCAGCACACAACCGCTATTGCCCATTTGGTTTTAAATCACCCAGAATGGGAAAATTAAAGGGACTATGTACTGGTTTAATAATACCTCTTGATTCCAAGTGCTTAATAATATCTGCTAAAGATTCATAACAGGCCAATGGTAGACAATATTGTCTCACATACACTGGAGGTGCTTTACGATCAGTTGGAATCCTAAGAACATGTAGATCTGTTGAACCACAGTCATAAGAATCTTTGGCAAATATCTCCTGAAATTCCATTAAGATTTCTCTAAATTGTTGGCATTCCCTTTCTTTAGAACACCCATCTGCCAAAGAAATCTATTCCTCCACCATTTCATTAAATCCAGGAACAATGTCAGGTTAACCTATCTCATAAGTCTCTTTAAGCTGTACAGATAAGTCTTTAGTAATCATATTTACCCCCTTCTTCTCTTTCTTTGCATTCCCTTCTAATTCCTTATCAGAGAGTTTTTGATCAAAGATAATTTCAGATTTTGTAATTTTACATATGCCTTCCTTAAAAGCGTCTATATATATATAGACCCTTTCCAAGAGAGACAGACAGCAAGCATTTAGCTACAACAGCTGTGTATGTAGCATCACCATCAATATCATGTACCCACTGATCATAAGGTAGAAGATTCCTAATTATCATTGGATTATCCAATTGCTTTAATAAGCAACTACTAATTTAACTATGCTCTCTATTAAGGGCAAGTTTTGCATGTGTTATCCTTCCAATATTATTAATTAGAAGATTAATAAACAATTCATGATCTATTTCTTTTAAATCAGTTAAAAACTGAGTATGATTCTTTAGATCAGATGACTTACCATACTTCTGATGAAAAGAAATAGTTAGTACATCAACTTCCACCAAAGTACCTGCAATTTATTTTGGATTAACTTGTATTACATTGTCACACATATATGACTGCATGCCAACATCCTTATTTTGTAGGATTGTCATCTCAGGTACTTGACTGTTCCGAAAATTAATTTCAACAGAATCCTGTTTATGCTCAATTATATGACAACACTTTGGATTAGTATAATATTTAACCTGTTGATAATTGATTGGTGTATTCACCTGTGACCATACAACACAATTTATGCAATCAATTATGGGATTAAGGCATCTAAGCAAATAATTCCCAATAAGAAATTGTTCTTCAGCTGCTTTAACCACAACAACTGGATGTTGCAGGGACATTTTTCCAATTAAGATTTTAAGTCATATATAACCTATAACTTCAATAGGTTTTCCATCAAAATTTTGCAAGATACCAGTGTAGGTTTTAAATTTAAAATTCTCTGGAGCTATGTCCATGATTTGCCAAAAATAGTTTCTGACATGATAGTAATTTGAGAACCAGTATCAATCAGGCTCATGACCTGTCCTATAATGTTCTGGATGTTGAGGGGTATATAATACCTCTGATATCTCTCTTGCATTTCACAGAGAAAATGAGAATGATCTAGCATTCTGCCATTGTTTACATTTGGTAATATTGTCCCCCTCTAGGGATAAATCACCTAACCATTGTATTGTAAACATTTTAGGTGAATTTAATAACATCCTGCATATGACTACAGTTTTAAAGTAACATGTTATCTCTTAAGCTAATATGAACAGGATCAAGAGTGACACTTGACACACTTTCAGTTTGTCCTGTTAAAGGGAGAGAAGCATTTTTGGATTCATTAGAGCTTACATGATCGTTAAAAACAATTTTTGATTAGATTAAAGCTTTACCAAATTTTTAACTGAGGAAATATTAGTAGCATGAGCAATATCATTTTCTAACTTACTATTTACATCAGAAAATATTTGTACATTACATTCATTAATTCCATCAATTCCTGGAGTTTGCTTTGGGATATCATTAACTAATCAATTTACTTGACTAGTACTAGTCTGGCAGGCATAAAAGGGTTATTTTCTTATTTCAAGTTTGGCTGGGACAGCAATGACATCAACTGGCTCATTTGCAGGCTTAACTCCTTAACCTGTTTTTCCAGCCTATCATAGTCTTCAGACTTTTGCAGATCCTCTGCTAGGATACCTATGGTCATATTAGCTCATGTTAAACCAGTTTATTTTCCCTCTACCAAAATTATCAATATTAGCATTTGCAGGACCCCGTGTGTACTATCTCAGTCCACTGTCTCACGGACATTTCTCTGTCTGAGATTTCTGACTGGACTGTAATGGATGAATCCAATATGCAGGTGCTCCCAGCTTCCGCTGCTCAATGTAATCTGCCCATGCTTAACCCTCAGACTAGCACAAATAACAGGATAGAAACAGACACACCTCCCACAGCTCCCTGCTTCAGGTGTGTTCTATCCAAAGCTCAAAGTTCAGCACAAGGTAGATACATACAAAAATTAGGTCGATAAACAATTGGTATCAGGTATACATAACATATCTTATTAGGAAATACAAAAGTAAAAGTTAATTTCAATTTGTTTTAACTTCTTGCTAAACATTCTATGCATGTTAACATTCTTCAAATATTAAAAGCTGTTGTGTCTAATATTTGTTTTCAGAAAAACGAACTAATATAGAGAATAATTAACGCTTTAGGTATTTTGTACAGATATTTATCATACTTTTTTTAAAAAAATTGTCAAAATTTTTACAGAACTTTTTCAGAACTTTTTATTCTTTCAAAAGTTCGCTCTTATTTATGCCTTTGTATGTAACTTATTTTATTATATTATTTGTTTGCTAATCTTAAGAGGTTGTTCTAAATGGAAGAATATAGAAAAAGAGATGTATCTATTGATTAGGTAAACAAATTTGTTGGTATTACCCTAGAGAAAGGTCCACATCCCATCTCACATTTATTCCATTAGGTTCCTTTGTTTGTAAAAAGAATATCTATTTTGTCTCTTTAAATAACAACTCACTGAACCTATGACCTCCCTTTGGAGATTTTGGAAGATAATCTATGGCCTGTATCTGGAATGCTTTGATAGGATTTTGATGTGTGCAAAAATGTTTGGCTACTCTAGTTCTAGGTGGATCCCTCTATATATCATTTAGATATTCCCTTGCTCTGTCTTTTAGCATATGACTAGAGCATCCTATGTATTGTTTATTACAAACTGAGCATGTAATTAGATATATTACATATTTTGATGTACAATCTAGACAATATCTAATTTTTATTTTAAACTTTTTTATTCAACAATTTTCGCAAAACAATAAAGTGCAAATACAATGCTCCACAATCATAATGGCAATAATGTGGTTACACAGTATTTGTAAAAAAAATAATTTTGTATCTCATTCATACAAAGAGAAAAAAAAAAGAAGATGTTAACAGTTGCTAGAATGTATATATTCTTCCCATATGAATTTTATAGAATAATAATCTTCCAATTTGTGTAATTGAAAATAGTTATGTTTTTCTAGCAACAGTGTCAAGGTGACATCAGTGGTCCATTCAACTATCGAGGGGATAATCTCTCTTTTCCAAAATCTAGGGATAAATTGCTTTGCCCAGTTTAGCATAATAAATAAGAGCTTAATACTAAAGTTGCCTTTTAGTTTTGTAGGTTTGTGAAATAAACAAATTAAGGGATCTAGGGGTATATCAGTTTGCAATACTTTATTTATTTCCTTAAGTATAAGAGACCAGTATTTGTCGATTTTTGAGCATTTCCACCATATGTGTAGTGGTGATCGTATTTGTTCACATCCCCTCCAACAGGTGGCATTTGTGTTAGGATATATCTAAGCTAACCTTTGAGGTGTATAATACCATCTACTGAGGAGTTTCATATTGGTTTCCCGAAAACTCATAGATGAGGATGAGGAGTTCATCTGAGAGATAATGGTGAGTCACTCTTTTTCAGGGAGGTTAGTATTTAACTCTTCTTCCCATTTTTGTGTGTATGTATGTAGTGCTGTAAACAAAGGTCCCCCTTTGTTTACAGCACTGCGGAATCTGTTGGCGCTCTACAAATAACCGATAATAAAAAATAATAATAATATGTAGGCAGGGTGCGGGTGTGTTCTTGTAGAATTAGTTTATAGGAAATGGACAAGTACCCTTTGATGATGCTAGTCTTATAGCAGATATTTTCAAATGGAGTCAGCTGCCTAGCAATTTTAGACTTTTCTGGGTGTGAGGAAATAAGATGGCTTAACTGGTGATATTTATACCAATGACTGAAGTATGGTATGTTGAGGTCCAGTAAATCTGCCCTAGGGCGTAGTCTACCATTGTCTAATGCAGTGTGAAAGGGGATTAGAGTATGTATTGGATGTAGTGTGTCTAAATCAATGCTATGCCCTCCGCTGAAAGTTAAATTTGTTATAATGGGAGTTAATCTGGAGGGGATTGAGGAAAGTGCTTTATCTCTTTTGGTTAGCCGTACCCACACTCTTAACGCCTCAATAGTTAGGGTGGATGTGGTGTGGATTGTTTTCCGCTGTGGCAGTGGGGTCCAGCAAAGGCTTCCTAAATTGATGGAGTCTGCTAACGAGTGTTTTAATTTAATCCATTCTTCATCACTTTCATTTCTGCTCCAATTTATAATGCATACTAGGTGAGCAGCAAGTTTATAGTAAGCGAGTTGGGGCTCCCATGCCTCCTCTGTCCCTGGGCATATACATGGTTTTCGTCGCTACCCTGGTCATATGTTTGGACCAGACATAGGTGTTTATAATGTTTTGTTTGGGTATTTGCATAGGCAATGCTTGCAAGAGGTATAAGATTCTTGGGAGGATCATCATCTTAACCACGCGTATACGACCTGGCCAGGATATATAGCTTTGTGTTCCCATTTTTAGAGTTCCCATTCAACATTTTGCAGTAGAGATGTAAAATCTAATGTGAATAGTCTGTCTTTATAATCTGTTATTTAAATCCCTAAGTATTTTATTGCTGTGGATTGGTACTTATAATGAAAGGATTGTTGGATTTACTGTATAATTGGTTGAGAGTTATTTAAGCTAAGGAATTCTAAATTTGGACTCATTAATTTTGAAAAATTAGATTTTACTATATCTTGAAAATTCAGTTACAAGAGCATTTAGGGAACCTATTGGATTTGTGAGGGTGAGTATCATGTCATCGGCATATAATGCCATTTTATAGCTAGATCCCTTGACGGTAATACCTGTGGTATTTGGGTTTTGACGTATGTTTGCTGCCAAGGTTTCTATGGCCAAAACGAAGAGGATGGGCAACAGAGGGCATCCCTGATGTGTACTATTCATTAACCTAATATGGGAAGAGAGTTATTTAAGTGTATTTTTGCTGTGGGAGAATGGTATAGGGAAAATATTTTCTCTAGCAAAGGTGATCCAAAACCAAATTTGCACATTGTCACCTTTAAAAATTCCCAGTTGAGCCTACTGAAGGCTTTCTCCGCATCTATAGATAAAAATATTGCTTGCATATCTTTTTGGGAGGAATAATCTAAAAGGTTGATTATTTTTATGGTGTTGTCTCTAGCTTCACGATTTGGTGTGAAGCCTACTTGATTGGCGTGTATTAGCTTTGAGAGTACTTTATTAATACGGGTCGCTAGTATCTTCACAAATAGCTTAATATCCACATTGAGGAGTGATAATGGTCTGAAGTTAGATGGGGTGTTTGTGGGTTTACCCGGTTTAGGTATTACCGTCATATGGGCTTCTACCATATTCTGAGTAAAGGGGTTTTCCTTAGTGACATTGTTAAAAAGTGTTAGGAGAAAAGAAGCTAATATTTCTTTAAAAGTTTGGTAGTATCATACTAAAAAGCCGTCTGGGCCTGGGCTTTTACCTGCATTTAATTCTTTTATGGCTTGGAGAAGTTCTGGTTTAGTTATCGGAGTGTCTAGATCTTTCATCTGCTCCTCAGTTAGAGTAGGCAGTTCTGTACTGTCTAAGTATGTAGATATATTTGATTCTATTTCCACTTGGTTTCCTGCTGTGGCAAGATTATAGAGGTTAGAGTAATAGTCTTTAAATTGTTTTATGATTGATGGGGTAGTGTTTTTTTGTTTATTGGGAGTGTGTAATTCATGTACGAAGGATTTCAAATTTTCTGCTTTTAAATATCTGGCCATCATTTCCCATGCTATATTTCCTTCATAAAAAAATATTTGCTTGTACTTTTGTGCTATCGTCTGTTGTTCTTGGGCTAGTAATTCTTTTAATTTGTATCTACTTGTCCGTAAGTTTTTGAGTATATTAGAGTCAGAGGTTTTTTTATGTTGGAGTTCTAGGTTTGAGAGTTGTTTAGTAAGGTCTATATATTTTTGTCTTGATAATTTTTGTTTTTGGGCTTTGTGTTTAATAAATCCATCCCTCATATATAATTTGTCTGTTTCCCACAGTGTAAAATCACTGATGTCTGGGGTACAGTTAATTTAAAATATTCTGTGAGTGATTTGGTTAATTTTTCTCTCAGTTCCTCAGATTCCAATAAAGAATCATTGAGTCTCCATTGAAATTCGGAGGTCCTAGTATTTGGCCAATTTAGTTGTTATAATATCGCCGAATGGTCTGACCATGAGGTTGGCTTTATCAGCGGATTTGTTAGATATGTTAATCCTAATTGATTAGTGAAAAAATAGTCTAGTCGACTGTATATTTTAAAGTGGGCTGAGAAATACATGTAATCCCATTTATCCTCGTTAAAATAATGACAAGCATCATAGAGGTTGTGGTCTCTTAACATTTTCCAAAGATAGTGTGCAGTTTTTTGGGATACCCGTGTGTTAGGGATAGAGCTATCCATTATTGGTTGCAGTGGGAAATTAAAATCTCAGCCTAGGATTATGATTCCTTTGGAGAAATTCAAGATATTTTGAAATAGCATCTGGAAAAAGGATATATGTTTGATGTTAAGCGCATATATGTTTATAAGTGTTACTGGCATCCCGTATGAAAAAACAAAAACACCCAGATATCTTCCGTCCCTATCTTTAGAAGTTTGAATATGTTGGAATGCGTTATTTGTATTTATTAATATACTGACTCTTCTCTTTTTCCTGCGAAAATGAGCTGTGATAATGTTCTATGCAGTTTCTAATGATTTTAAAATCAGTGGATATAGGAGGCGCTATAGAGCCGTAGGATATATAGATATAAATAAATGTAAAATTCACTGTATCGTGACCAGTTAAAACATTCAAAAAATTAAAATCCAAAAATCCCAATGACCCTTAAGGGATACGTTAAAATACTATTTATGTGCAAATCTGTGATAAAAAAATGGTGATAATTAAAAATAAAGGAAATTATCTACGTACATATATATATAAAAACAATTTATCCAAGTGAAAAATCAAAGTGAAATAAATGCAGTATATAAAAGTGCAATCAATGATCAAGTGACAATAATTAGTAAAACACAGATGTGATATTTAATAAGTCAATGCATAAAAGGTTGACACAAACATTCATACATAAAATAAAGTGAAACCGGTTTAAACATACACACTATACATAACCCCTCAGATTCCCCAAATCAAATGGGGCTGGCGGAGAACACCTATAATGACTGTGTTCTAATCTTGGTGTTAGTGATTCAAGGGGATCCCCCAAAGAAGATGGTCCGGAATGACAATGTGGGTTTAATTATTGTAAATCCAAAGATATAAATGTTAATGTTTCTGAATGGTGCCGTTATATCCCCAGTCTTTTTTGGTCACAAATAAAAGCCCACGATGGTATAGAGCTCCTTCCTTAATGTTCTCTTAGTTAAAGGCAATCAAGTATTTATAAGTTAGCCGGGAGGCTCTCCTACCTTCTTACAAGTGTCTGCCAGCGATCTCCTTACCTGGCCCGACACTCCGGCTGCTCCTTTAGATGTCTGCTCAGCGAAAATCCCGTGAGTGACGTCACCCGGTTCCGGATCCTAGGTGACCACTTGCGCAAGTGTTTATTTCCACAGGATGTCCTCTGTACGCCAGGGTACAGAGAGTTCACTTCAGCTTCGGCCCTCCAAAAAATCGCAAACAGTAGCAGGTAAGTCCTCTACGCGTTTCAACCCCTTCTGGGTCTTTTTCAAGATGCTACTTCCTGCAACCTTTGCCCTTAAATCCACTCTCTGCACAGGTGATTTGCTATTGCTACAACACCTTTCCGCAGGTAACTATTTCAGCCTGACTCACTCACCCCGCAGCAGCTGCACAGGAAGTAAATGGGAGGAGAACAACAGAACAGATTTGCTTATTTCCAAATATATGATAGGATTGTCATTGTATTCCCAGGTAAATCTCAGATTATAATCATCGTTATTCAAGTAAGAAATTAAATCTTGTGCCACATCTTTTTTACCCTTCCATATGACTAACAAATTGTTGATATATCTGGTATACATGACAATACTATCTGCAAATACATTCCTGGAAGAGAAGATTATAATGTGACTCAAACCAACCCAAGAATATATTTGTATATGATGGGGCAAATTTTGCCCCCATTGCCGTACCACACTGTTGCAAATAGTACTGTCCATCAAATTTAAAGAAATTGTGGGTTAATAGAAAGTTTAGCACATCCACTATGTAGTCTATCAGCTATTCCGGATACATTGTAGAGACACCCAAAATGTGTCTCACTGCCTTGAGTCCCAAGACATGTGGGATACACGAATACAGAGAGCTGACATCTACTGTGAGCCATGCCCATTCTGATTCCCACTTTTCATTTCTGATTTTATTTAACCCCTTAAGGACAAGGCCATTTTTCAATTAATTTCCCTTAAGGACCAGGGCTATTTTTACATTTTTGAGGTGTTTGTGTTTAGCTGTAATTTTCCTCTTACTCATTTACTGTACCCACACATATTATATACCGTTTTTCTCGCTATTAAATGGAATTTCTAAAAAATGATAAAATATGATTAAATAAAATGGAAACCCACACTTTTTCTAACTTTGACCCCCAAAATCTGTTACACATCTCCAACCACCAAAAAACATGCTAAATAGTTTCTAAAAATTTTCCTGAGTTTAGAAATACCCAATGTTTACATGTTCTTTGCTTTTTTTGGAAGTTATAGGGCAATAAATACAAGTAGTGCCTTTCTATTTCCAAACCATTTTTGTTTTCAAAATTAGCGCTAGTTACATTGGGACACTGATATCTGTCAGGAATACCTGAATATCCCTTGACATGTATATATATTTTTTTAGTAGACAACCCAATGTATTGACCTAGGACCATTTTGTTATATTTCATGCCACCATTTCACCGCAAAATGCGATCAAGTAAAAAATGTTTTCACTTTTTAACAAACTTTTTCACAAACTTTAGGTTTCTCACTTGAATTATTTACAAACAGCTTGTGCAATTATGGCACAAATGGTTGTAAATGCTTCTCTGGGATCCCCTTTGTTCAGAAATAGCAGATATTTATTGCTGTGGCATTACTTTTTGGTAATTAGAAGGCCACTAAATGCCGCTGCACACCAAATTTGTATTAGGCACAGCAGTGAAGGGGTTAATTAGGTAGCTTGTAGGGTTAATTTTAGCTTTAGGGTAGTGTAGTAGACAACCCAAAGTATTGATCTAGGCCCATTTTGATATATTTAATACCACCATTTCACCGCCAAATGCGATCACATAGAAAAAATTGTTAACTTTTTCACTAACTTTGGGTTTCTCACTGAAATTATTTACAAACAGCTTGTGCCATTATGGCACAACTGATTGTAAATGTTTCTCTGGGATCCCCTTTTTTCAGAAATAGCAGACATATATGGCTTTGGTGTTGCTTTTTGGTAATTAGAAGGCCGCTAAATGCCGCTGAGCACAACACTTGTATTATGCCCAGCAGTGACGGGGTTAATATGGTAGTTTGTATGGAGCTTGAAGGGTTAATTTTAACTTTAATGTAGAGATCAGCCTCCCACCTGACACATCCAACCATCTGATCTCTCCCAAAAAGCTCTCATCCCTCCCCCACTCCACAATTGTCCCTGCCATCTTAAGTACTGGCAGAAAGTCTGCCAGTACTAAAATAAAAGTTTTTTTTGGTGGGTTTTTTATTATTATTTTTAAAAAAAAAATCATATTCTGCTGTGTGGTCCCCCCTTAACCCCCAACCTCCCTGATCCCCCCCCCAAAGAGCTCTCTAACCCTCCCTCCACTAACTATTCTCCACTGTTTTGGGTACTGGCAGCTGTCTGCCAGTATCCGCTTTGCAATAAATTTTACTTTTTAAAAAAAAAAAAAAAATCCCTCACTTTTTCTGTAGTGTAGCTGCCCCCTCCATACCCTCCCCATCCCAGATCACTTTTATAAAGTATCCCCCCTCTCCTCTGCCACCCACCACCCTCCCAGTACTCTATCCCACCACTTTTTATTTTTTAATATGCTCAGATTGCGGGCGCGTGCGCATGCGCACACACACGCACACACACACCCCGGCATTGAAGGAAGGAAGTCCCCCAATGATGGGCCGCCTAACCGCCTCCCTACAGCTGCTCCCACCCACCAACGATCGGCACCAGAGAGGGCCCACCAACGATGCAGAGAGGGCCACAGAGTGGCCCTCTCTGCATCGGTGTGCCTAAAAAGGTATTGCAGTGATGCCTCAATATTGAGGCATCACGGTAATACCTTGAAAGCAGCTGGAAGCAATCAAGATTGCTTCCAGCCGCTTGAAATCCTTAACGACGTACAGGGTATGTCGCTGGTCTTTAAAGACCAGTTTGTCTGAGACGTACCCTGTACAAAATGCATTATTAAGGGGTTAATAAATGTGAAATGCATTGTTAAGGGGTTAATAAATGGGTGGTGTCTCTCAAAATATTCAGGTAGTTGAATAATGCAAGGTCTGTAACATATTGTCTACCCATTCTCCCAGATGTTCTATCAGGGAACCTACCCCAGAGACTATGGGCCTTACGGGGGGGGGGGGGGGTTAGGGGGTCTTTGTGTATCTTTGGTACAAGTCTAAAGTTAGGTACTATAGGATTGTGTTGTAATATGTATTCACCTGTTTTCCCATCCAAAATACCTAGATGTCTACCTTCATATATTAGATGGACAAGCTCTTGCTTTATTGTTTCTGTTTGATCATATTTTAATTTCATGTATGTATTATTTTCACTTAGCTGTCTTTGGGCTTTTAGATAGCAATCTTGCTTGTTATGTACTATTATGGAGTCATTCCTTTATCTGCTTGGGTTATTGTTATTTTTGTATTTGACATGAGTTGTTCTAATGCTATTCTCTTTTCTTGTCAGGTTATCTTTTTTTTCTTACTACTTCTTATCTTATCTTATTACTTCTTTGGGCAAGGCCTTCTTTAAGATTAATTAGGTCACTGTAAATTTTTTCTTGAAACATGTCAATGGTTGTATCTCTACTATTTACTGGATAGAACTTACTTCTATACTTTAGACCACTATTTATCTTTTTATGGATTTCAATATCTTTTACTTCCCTATCTCATTCTATCTCATTCTATCTGTAGTTCTAGAAGGGAATGTTCAGCACAAATATCTTCAAATCTCAGACTCTCTTTTAATAGATTATGGTCATTTGTTTTTCTTTGGTGTGACATTGCCTATGTCTTCCAAGACTTTGTCATGATCAAAAAAATGCTTTTTCAGCACTATTTTCCTTAAAAAGTTTTTAATGTCCACAATTGTATCAAACAGATTAAAGTTCATTGTAGGGGAGAAACCTAGTCCTTTTTCCAACAGGCTTATTTCTGCTTCCTCTAGCTGATAATCGGATAGATTTATTACAGTCCGTATTTCTTCATGTTCTCCTTCTTGTTCCTTAGGACCAGTTGATATCTGTTTGTGATTGTGGTCGTTTCCCCTTCTTCTATTAGTACGTGACCTGCCTCTGTCTTGTCATTTTTTGACTATTCTGAATTGTCACTGTCATCCACAATTTCACTTACTGCAAACCCTGTGGAGTCAAGTGATCTTACTATGGGGGGTAGAGGCTGAATGTGAGCCTTTGATGTTTGACTCAGAAAAGCTGACTTTTTAGGGGAGTTTCCTTCTTGTCTTCTGTTTTTCTTATTATTATTTGTATTATATTTTTTTGTTGTTGTTGTTGATTACCTCTTTTGTAGCCTGTATCATCAGTTAGTTGTCCAGCAGAACTGTTATTTCTTCTTGGTGCCCATGTTTTTCTAATGGCTTGAGTGGAGCTATAGACCACATTAAGGGAGTAATCTTTCTCATCCCTTGCAAATGTATTATTCTTGTGGGTCAGTAGCTCTTTCTCTAGATCTTGTAGCTCCTTGCTGAGCTGTTCATTATATTCCAGATAGTTAGGATTCTGTATATATTCTTTCATTTTAGATTGTAGTTCTTTAATCTCTTCCAAAGCTATGTTTCTGTGTTAGCAATTGTGACATCAATTTCATAGAGCATTATTTAAGTGTTGTGTTCCATTCTGACATAAAATCTTCCTTATCTCTATCCACAGTAGGAAGTTTTTTCCTACGCAATCCTCTTCGTATGATTTGGCATTTAATCTATTTGTCCAAATACACTATTTAATACCACAATTTTAGTTTGTTAATACTTAGTTTTTCTATTTTAAAAAACATTAGACCAAAATGGTTTGTAGTCTGAATCATGGGGGGGGGGGGGTCGGAGGTGTTAATCACCTAGTCATTTGTTAGAGTCCTTTTTGTAAGGTCTTGCAAAGCTGCACTTGCTTCAATTATCCTCCTCAAATCCAAATGACTCATATATATATTTTAACCTTGAAAAATGTATAATGTCCTTAAAAGGAGTGTTTATGCACTAAAAAGGACGCTTAGGATGCAAATTTATGTTTGTATTTGCTGTGTATATTACTCTGTGATTCTGGATAAGTGCATATCCCTTTGCTCCAAAAGCGTCTAAATTAATAGACTCTCAGTCCTTTTTATTTATTATATTGTGCAAACTTCAGCTCAGCTTGGGAGTAAAAGGGTTATTGAAAGGCTACAACAGCCTAATAAATCCAATATGCAGTTGCTCCCAGCTTCCGTTGCTCAATGTAATCTGCCCGTGCTTAACCCTCAGACTCAGACACCCCCCCACAGCTCCCTGCTTCAGGTGTATTCTATCCAAAGCTCAAAGTTCATAGGAAGGCAGATGCATACAAAAATTAGGTGGATAAGCAATTGGTAACAGGTTACTGTGTGCAACCTGTCAGCAAAGTGCTGTGAGACATCTAAGAAAAAACTTTCCTCTTCACCAAGTTGCTTCTAGTAAAACATAACTTTTATTAAAAGTATAAAGTAAAATTCACAGATCTAGAACTTGTCAAAGAAGTACTGTATACTGGTTTTAAATACCTCTGACCCCCGTGATGCATCATCTGACGCGTTTCACCATAGCTTTATCAATGGTGATAGTCTGAGTAAAAACGCCAACTTTTAAATATCGCTCCAATCACCTGACCTCCAGCCCGAAAACTGGAAGTTATGTTTTGGCGCTATTTCTACCAATTAGAAAAAAAAAAACAAGAAATACTAAGCAGTTGCTAGGCAGAATATCTGTCAACATAGCAAATACTTTGATACAAAATTATTAGTCATTCAGTCTATTCAACTGCAAAATGTTAGGACTTCCCTACTATGTTTCAAATGTTAGTTTGTTATATACATAACATATCTTATTGGGAAATATCTTCCAAAATCTCAAAGGCGAGGTAATAGGGTCAGTGAGTTGTTTTTTAAAGAGACAAAATCAGCCAATAGGATTGAACTTCAATCCTATTGGCTGATTCAATCAGCCAATAGGATTGAGCTTACATTCTATTGGCTGATTGGAACAGCCAATAAAATGCAAGCTTGCATTCTATTGGCTGATTGGAACAGCCAATATATATATATTGAAGCTCAATCCTATTGGCTGATTTCCTTGGGGCAATGCCCCGCAAAAAGCCATTTTAAGTTCTATTGGTTGTTTAGTTTAGGCTAGGGTTTTTTTTATTTTTGGGGGGGGGGGGGCCTTTTTATTTTGATAGGGCTATTAGATTAGGTGTAATTAGTTTATATCTTGTAATTTGTTTTTTATTTTGTGTAATTTAGTGGGGGGGGGGTTGTAATTTAGGCAGCGCTGGTATTGGAGTGCGGTAAGAAGCACAATTTTCCTCTACACACACTTCTTGCCCGTTACTACCGGGTTTATGAAAACCTGTAATACCAGCGCTGCAGGTAAGTGAGCGGTGACAATAACGTGCAAGTTAGCCCCGCACCCCTCATAACGCAAAACTCGTAATCTAGCCGGAATTTTTCTATCTCAGACAACAGCTGAAATGTTATCTCCTCCGAAAACAATACAAGGACAGCAAAATAAACTCAAGTCTGCTTTTCACTTAATAGTGAAATACAAATGCAAGAAAATACGTAATTAATACTAATTATTTCCACAAGAAAACAACAAAATCAGCAATCAAAAAACTTTCAACTATCCGCTGTGCCTCCAAGATGTTATGAATATTATCTTTATCTATAAAAGTATATTATGTAATCTGGTTTATAAGGGTAATGCATGTAATTTAATGACACACTTGATTATAACTGGTTAAAGATAATAAACACAAAACCTGAATCGTTTTAGTTGCTATAAGTCTATTAATTATACCAACACCAGATGAATAAACAAAATTAGCTTGATTAAAAAAGATTTTGATTGGAAAATAATCAGCATTTGATGGTAACAAAGCAATCAAAATATAGACTGGGAAATAAACTATAATCCTAAAATAATTAATTAAAGTACATAATCACTCCAACTAGCATGAAAAACAGAATTAAAACAAAAACTAAACTACAAACATAATTAAATCATATATTCAAAATAACACAAAAATTGGCTTGATAATAGTAACTAAATATTTGGTACATAAACCCTTCAAGGTAATTACAAAGAGTCAGGTAATCTAATATTCATGATAAACTGTCAGATAATAATTTATCACAATTCCTAATTCACCCAGCGTTATTGTCGATTTCTGTCCACCGCCTCAGAGCTGGTGGACAGGTTATGGAGCAGGGGTCTTTAGCGGTCTTTCATAACTTCTGTTTCCATACGGAGCTTGATAAATATGCCCCTATATGTGAGAGCCATCTACTGTCAGAACAATAATATTTAATTTAATTAATCTTATGTTAATTAATTATTAATATATTATAATTAATGACTTCTCCTAGAATAGTGAATTCTTATATATAGGGTCTATCCCAATGGGAGGGGGTCGTTGTTTTTTTCTGAATTTGGAACTGGTCAAATCTTATATGGAGTTGGTAATATGCCTACAGCTACCTTTGCCTAATCAGCTACAGAGGTCTGAGACTATGGGATTATAATTTTGGATTATAACTGCTGAGGCTAGTTTAGCCTATTCGGACAGACCTATGACCTGGCAGCTTGATTCCTTTTTTTTTTTTTTTTTTTATTGAGCTTTGATATACAGTAACAGAAAAACAATATTTCAAATAGTTTGATAATACATAAAAAAGAGAGAGAAAAAAAACAACAATATATCATGTCAGTTATCTTGCGTGAATTAAACACAATCATTCTGTTTACATCACAGGGTAGTTTGAAAATTTCGAAAATTAACCTCATTTTATCAAAATACAAATAATACGAGAGTAACAGTAATATAAACTTTCTCTTCATTATCATTAAGCTGAATCAAACAAAGATACAAAACAAACTCCCATATCTGTGTAGGATTTTGTACCAGTCTAGTACCATTTTTAAATAACAGTCAAGACACATAGACTTTGTATGTCATGTTCCATATTATATCCTGCTCTTACATGTATATTTGACAGAAGTGTCAATGAATTAATAATAAACATATTCTCTTGAAGAGAAAAGTTATTAGTGTAATATGAAGAAAAGAAAAAAAAAAAAAAAAAGAAACAAAGTGACGGGTCGGAGGGAGGGAAGGGGAACAATAAGAGAGAAAAAAAAAAAGGAGAGGTCCTCCCAGCACAACTCCACTTCCTAATTTTCCTAATTTGTCCCTTCCCTTTTACAAAATAGGCTGAGTTTGTATATTATTTCTGTATATATTGATAAAATCTAGCCATTTACAGGCAAATCTATATTGCTGGTTAGTTCCGTTATTAGCACTATCAAGCTGTTCTATTATAAATTGTGAATGTAGTAAATAAGATAAGTTATTGATCGTTGGTTCCCGTTTAGATTTCCAATTTTTCAAAATAAGGTACTTGTAAGGAACTTGTAAATATGCATAAAAGTCTGTGTTTGTAAGGTGAAAATGGTCTAAGATATGCAAATGTGTGGACCAGAATACTTTCAGGATCTCTAAATTGAAATAAGTAGGCAAGGCCTAGCGAAGCCCATCTATTAAATAGTTTGTTATTAATACCAGGGGTGAAACAAGGGTTCTTTGTAATAGGTACTAGATCCGAGATCAAAGGATTATCTTTCAGGCTAGACCGAATAAAGTGCAAAGCTTTGATAATATAAAATATTGTGATTTTTTTCTTAAACTTACACGGTATAGCTTTGATAGGGCAATGCAATAGGGGACTTAAAGAGAAAGGATAAACTAGTTTTTGTTCCACTTCTAAAGAGGCGACATGGCTCCCATCAGTGAGCCAGTCCATGGCTACCTTTGCAAAGCATATTTTATTGTATGTAGAAAATATGGGGAGTGCTAGACCCCTAAATTGTCTAAGTTGCGCTAGTTTATGTAGGGCGATACGTTTTTTACCCGTGCCCCAGATAAATATCCTAATACAACTATCCAGAGATTTAAGATTCAATTTTGTTAAGAGGACAGGGATATTTTGCACTATATACAACAATTTAGGTAAAATGGTCATCTTAATTTTTGCCGTGAGTGATAAAGGTAGGCTAGCCCAATTTCTTAAAATGGCTTTTATTTTATTTAGAAGCAGAGAATAGTTCAAGGTGTACCAATCCAGTGAGGTTATGCTAATTTTGATATCTAAATAAGTTATATAGTGTTCTGCAACTTTAAAAGGAGGAACATAACCTGAATGTGTTGGTGATTTAAACCATAATAAGTCTGACTTGGTAATGTTAATTTTATATCCCGAGAATGACCCAAATTTATCAATTGTTTTCTGGAATAGTAGGTATATCGGATTGTGGATTATTAAGAAAAAGCAATAAATCATCCGCATATTAGAGTAGTTTGAGATACTTATCTCCTAAAAGAATCCCTTTTAAGTGTAATTTTAACATTGTCGCCAGAGGTTCAATTACAAGATTAAAAAGAAGAGGTGATATTGGGCAGCTTTGCCGTGTGCCAGTCATAATACGGCAGCATGATTCCTAATTAAAAAGGGGGAATTTAATTTATTTTGGTAATGCATGAAATTAACTCTGCTTAAATGTTAATATTATTAAAATTAACTTCTCACATGTATTTCTTAAATGCATTTATCGATGTGCGGCGGACATGATCCGCTATATCGCATCATGTCCATTCGCACCATAATAAATAGGCCCCATAGGGTAAAAATTCAAGAAAAATTCTTATTTTATTTATGCTTACCCCAAACATTCCTAGACTACAATCAAGGTTAGAAATTGCACTTATTTACAGAAATAAGTGACAAGCTGGAGCCTAAGTAAGTAAACTGAGCAGAACTACCTTAAATAGTGAAAAATATATTGATATAAATCTTCTCAGTCAGCAAGACTGAGAAAAACAAAGTGCAATGTCATAATAGATGGGCCATGAGTTATCTTAAGCAAAAAACAACAACATGGAGTCTGTTGTGTGTTAAAAAAATAATGAAAAGGCAATCCCTCTCTGAATGAGAGAAATGGCAAAACCCCAGAGTTATATTTCGGCCTAGTGTGGGCCTCGTCTGGGAGGTACAGCCATATCCCTGTAGGCACACTGAGCAACGGATCCAAAGTATATTGATATTTGGATCTATTCATAATCTCATTTCTCTTTACAAGAGCCCTTGATCCAGCTGAAGAGAATCAGCCCCAAAGCATGATGCTACCACCACCATGCTTAAAAGTTTGTATGGTGTTCCTTGATGATGAGCTTTATTGGCTTTGCTCCAAACATATATTTTACAATTTAGACTAATAGTTCAAGCTTTGTCTTGTCAGACCAAAGCAAATTTTCAACATGGATTGGGGTGACTGACTCAATCTTTTGGCATAATTTAGTTTGGCTTTTTCGTTCCTTTTTGTAAGAAAGGGTTTCCATCTTGTCACCCCATAGCCCAGACATGTGCAGAATACTAGAGATGGTGGTCACTTGCAAGGAGTGACCTGAAACATGACAGAAATTCCTATTGCTCCTTAAGTATTGCTGTTGGCCTCTTGGTAGCCTCCCTGATAAGTTTTCTCCTTGCCCTCTCATCAACTTTGGATAGCCATCCTTATCTTTGCAATATGAGGTAGGAAAAGAAATAAGAGCAAAAAATAAAAGGAACATGGAAGAAAGATGTGCATAATAATAATAAAAACAACACCAAAAACAAAGGGTGGGGTCTCATGGACTCTCGCCACCATAAGAGAAATTAATTTATCAAGTAAGAATAAATTATGTTTTCTTTCATACATATGCTTTGAGTCCATTACTCCTGGGAACTTATACCAAATCTGTAGAGTCAACGAGTAATGAGCCATAAAGGTTGGGATTTAATAAACATATTTGTTCACTGAAAACTAAATCCACAACCCCAAAAGAACCCAAAAATGGCATATTATTTTAATTCACTTAATCAACAGGGAAAACTAAATCAAGATGAGAACACTGCCTGAAGGACTTTCCTACCAATGACTGCCTTAGAAGAAGAAAAAACATAAAAATAGTAGAATTTAGTAAAAGTATGTTAAGAAGGCCAAGTAGCTGCCTTGCAAATTTGGTCAACTGAAGCCTCATTCTTGAAAGCCCAGTATTACGTCATAGGTGATTTTTATTATACAACTGATAAGCCAACAATCTGGCAGACTATATTTAGATCCGGATACCACAAAGAAATAATTTCAGTATACAAAAGAAGTTATCATAAGACTCTGACCCTAGTCACAAGAATGTATGCCTTTCATGGATATACTAAGCCTATAATAATACTCAAACAACATATATATATATATATATATATATATATATATATATATATATATATATATATATATATAATTTAAAAACAACCATTTCACTGTAAACACTAGAAAATAACTAAAACAGCAGTTTCTTACTATACAGACTACGAATTAACTATAATCAGTATATATCTTAGCTAATTATAAGAAGTTTTGTTTCATAGCAAGCGAGCATTGCAAACAGAAACATCTCAGCCCTATTTAACAATTAGATCAATAACACAAGTCTCACTATTCCATAGGGTTATTTACTAACATCTTATGATTCTTAGTTGAAACACAATTACGGCATACATATTTAGTAAAAGTATGCTAAGAAGGCCAAGTAGCTGCCTTGCAAATTTGGTCAACTGAAGCCTCATTCTTGAAAGCCCAAAAAGTTGCAACAGATCTTGTAGAACAAGCAGTGATCTGTTTAGGTGGAGGCTATGCTGCCTCCAAGAAAGCCTTGTGAATCAAAAGTTTCAACCAAGAGGCCAAAAAAACATTATAAACTCTCTGTTCTATCCTAGAACCAGAAAAGTAAAAAAAAAACTCTGTCTGAAATCTGTAGCATCAATATAATACTTCAATGATCTAACAACATACAAATTGCAAAGATCTCTCTGAAGAATTATTTTTATTAGGAAACAAAAAGGGACAACAATTTCTTGACTAATATTGTCTGAAGACACAACTTTAGGCAACAAATAAAATGTGCTCCTTTAGACTGCCTTATCCTAATGAAAGATAAGACAAGGAGGGTCATAAGGAAGAGCAGACAATTCAGAAATAATCTAGCAAAAGAGATAGCCAAAATAAACAAAACCTTCCAATCAAGAAGCCTAATATCCACTTTATGCATAGGCCTAAAAGGAGGAGCCTGCAAAACTTTGAACACATTCTCCAGGGAGGATAAATTGGCTTGATCAGATTATTAATTTGTACAAAATCCTGAACAAAACTATGAATGTCAGGAAAATTAGAAATCTTCCTATGAAACAAAATCTGCCCTATCAGGGAACTGGCAGATAGGCAAAATCTTTATCCCAGTCATTCACTCCTGAAATATGAACTGCAGAGACCAGACAAGAATTGACTTCTGCCCATGAGACAATTAGGGAACTGCAAGTTCCCCATGATGATTGATATAAGCCACTGCTATGAAATTGTCTGATTGGAGCAGGGATGAGAGTCCCTTTTCGACAGAGGCCAAGTCTGAAGAGCTCTGAAAATAGCATGGAGTTCTACAACATTTAATGGCAACTTCACCACCCAAAGAGCTCATACCCATTGTGCTCTCAGAGACCCCGAAACATTCCCCAATCTGTAGTGATTATCATTCTAAGCAAAATTGTTTTAGAGTATTACGTCATAGGTGATTTTTATTATACAACTGATAAGCCAACAATATGGCAGACTATATTTAGATCCGGATACCGCAAAGAAATAATTTCAGTATACAAAAGAAGTTATCATAAGACTCTGACCCTAGTCACAAGAATGTATGCCTTTCATGGATATACTAAGCCTATAATAATACTCAAACAACATATATATATATATATATATATAGATTAATTGGAGATAATAGGGAGAGAAAATTGCATTCAGGCTCCCATATTGCAACTATGGGATAAATTGCCTGATAAAATATAAACCTGGATAGTGCTAGATAAACCAGGTCCTGGTGCAGACCCCAAATATTTTATAAAGTTCAAATATATTTATATAAGTAAATACATCTTGCACACCGCAGAGCTATATGAGATGCTGTGTTGAAAGTAGGGGATTGCAGCACTCAGTATTAACTTCTCCAATCTTATATGAAGAGACAAGCTGAAACAAAGTATCAAAACAAAGGCTCATACACACATGGTCCAATTAAAGTGTAACGCATTTATTTACACATGTTTAACCTAAACCTTAATATGCCACTGCAGTGGAACGTTTAGCAAAATCTAAACTCATGGGTACTAAATTCGTGAATGACTATCTCAGACGAATGCTAAAGTAAACATACATACAAAAGAAATGTAAAGCATAACATAAAAATTAAAACAAAATAGAAACAAAATGTCCCAAATGAAACAAAAGTTCCACAAATCTTGTGTTAGTTATAGTGAAATTTCTGATGCAAAAAAGCAACATCTGAGTTCATCTTGAAAAAGTACTGTTATTGGAGAAACAGCTGACAGACTCGAGGTAAAAGCGTCCTCCTATGTCAGCACTTATGAAACATGAGTATTAGAAATTGACATCTGGCTTTTCCCAAATTGCGGCAATAAAGAAATAGAAAAACATATACAACCTCTTCCAAGCATTAGGATAGGTCTCAGGCAGCTCAGACCGGGTTCCGGTTTCTTTAGGCACCGACTTGAGGTATACCATATGAAGTGAGCCAGGACTTGGCATCCGGCTTTTGTCTCACCCAAATCACTCGTTACGTTACTTGACACATTCGTTTGTGCAATTTGGACTTCGAGACTTTATGTAGGGTAGATCCACTTTCAATCACCTCTGCCGACCTTAGCCAGAATCCAAGTGTTATTGTTCAACACAAATCCGGATACTTGTTTTGCTGCCGCTAAAACTTTCAAATGACTGTGTCGACGCGCGTTTCGCCCCACAATGCTTTGCGTCAGGGCCTCGTCAGGACTGTCAGTCACAGGTGAACTCTCCTTTCATTTAAATCTCCTATAGGTATTAGGAAAGCAAATAGGGCGTATATACTCCAGCCAATAGGAAGGTTTACTTGACAACACCATTGTTTAGATTTCCTTACTTTTATATGCTAGACCAAAATACTTTGCTATTATCCTAATTTATACCTAATATAACAGACCAAATAAAAGGCGAAAAACAAATGGGTTAAGACACTATTAAAGGGACCAAGTTATGCAGAGCCTTCTATGAATCTATTTTAATTTCAAACTCCTCTACTGCGATAGATTTTGCCTAAATTATTTACAATATTGAAAATAAGAAATCAAGATGAACACTATTTTCCTTCATAATTGTGCTTGGGCTTTTTATGGAATGATAGAAATGTGAATACAAAAGGAATCATTTCACAAGTTATTTATTATTACCTGATCGGACAACCTAGGTTGTTTTCTCAAATTATTTCTGTTTTTAGCCTAGGAAAG
This sequence comes from Bombina bombina, assembly GCF_027579735.1. NCBI lineage: Eukaryota > Metazoa > Chordata > Amphibia > Anura > Bombinatoridae > Bombina > Bombina bombina. The sequence goes on from NC_069500.1 coordinate 593,344,503, forward strand.
ACCTAAATTCAATTCTTTCATTTAAGCCATAAGGGGATACAGTTTTTAAAACATAAGTCCACCTGGCTTCTTTTTTAAGAAGACATATATTGTTGTCCCCTCCTCTGCCATTTGTCAGTCCTTGATCAATGCCAACAAATTTTAAGGATATAGTGCTGCTATTATGTACATCTTTGAAATGTCTTGCAACACTAGTATCTCTTTCAAAGAGTATGTCATCTCTATGCTCCTGTACCCTGTCCTTGAACATCCGTTTTGTTTTACCTACGTAGAACAGGGGACAGGAGCATTGTAAGAGATATACCACTCCTACTGTGTTGCAATTTGAAAAACACCTTATTTCAAAGTTATTATTGGTATTGGCCGAAAAAGTTTTACACTTTAACATGTAGGGACAATACACACAATGTCCACATGGGAAACTGCCTTTAACTCGTTGGTATTTAGTTAGCCAGCTTGTTGTGGGTTCTGACCTTACAAATCTGCTTTTTACCAACTTCTCTTTTAAGTTAGGAGATTTTTTTGCGGTCAAAAGGGGTCTTGGACCCACTTTTTCAGCTATTTTTTCATCAAAAGATAACAAATGCCAGTGTCGAGACAAAATGTCTCTCAAAGCCTGCCATTGGCAATTAAATGTTGTAATGAATCTTGTATTACCATCTGTAGTGATCTTGACTTTATTTGAATAAAGGAGATCGTTTCTATTTAGTTTCCTCACTTTGTTAAGGGTGAATTTTATTAATTTATTCGAATATCCTCTTTCAATGAATTTTTCACACATTATTTGAGCATGATGCTCAAATTTTGTTTTTGAAGAACAATTTCTCTTCAATCTCAGCAGTTGTCCAAAGGGAATGCCTCTTTTGAGTGATTCCGGGTGGCTACTGGAAGCTTCTAATAGGCTATTTGTTGCTGTGGTCTTTCGATGATTTTCAGTAGTTATTTTATTACCTTCTTTTTTGATACAGATATCCAGGAAAGGTAATTCTTTCATACTGTATACATGTGTCAACAGGATGTTCCGGTCATTTCTATTTAATGAGTCAATAAATTCCACCAGACTGGTCAGGGGGCCATCCCAAAACATAAGGATGTCGTCCACATATCTGAGCCATAGGGATACATGGGAACCGAACACCTCCCCAAATTTTTCAAAGATGTCCAGCTCCCATGCCCCCAAATGTAAGCATGCGTATGTGGGTGCACATACGGCTCCCATTGCTGTCCCCCTGACCTGTCTGTAAATTAAGCCATCAAATTCAAATACATTGTTTTCTAATACAAATCTTAGCAACTTAATAACAAATTCAGTATGATTATTACTCTCTGAGCCTCTAGATCTCAAAAAGTGTTCACTTGCACCAATCCCCACCTCATGAGGTATTGAGGAATAGAGACTTTCTACGTCAAGTGACACAAGAATAGTGTCAGTTGAAACAGATATGTCATCAATTTTCCGAAGGAGATCTGGGGTGTCCTTGACATAAGAGGGCAGTGATAGAAGGAACGGTCTTAAAAAGAAATCCACATATTGTCCGATGTGTTCACTGATGCCTCCTATTCCCGATACTATTGGTCTCCCTGGTGGGTGAGACTTATTTTTATGAATTTTCGGGATAGTGTAAAAGGTAGGCATCACTGGACACACCGGATTCAAAAACTTAAACTCCTCCAGGGAAATGAGACCATCCATTTTTGCTCCCTGTAAAATATGATACAGTCTCAATTTCATATTTGTCAAGGGATTTTTTGGTAGTTTTTCATACTGAGTTCTGTCCAACAGTTGTCTTTTTGATTCATTAAGATAGAAAGTTTCATCCATCAAAACTAGATTACCACCCTTGTCCGCTGGCTTAAACACTATCCCTTTTGCTTGAGTTAGTTCTTTTAACGCCATTCTTTGGCTTGAAGTTAAATTGTCAGACTGAATCCTAACCTCAGCTAGCTGTTCAATTTCCTTTTCAACTGCTTTGACAAACATGGAAACAGCAGGTACCTGTGCTATAGAGGGCATATAGGTGGATTTTGTCCTTAAATTGGATCTAAATATTCCTGTATTTTCAGGAATAGTTATGGATTCGTTGTCATCCAAGAGGGATGTGAGGGCAAGGACTGCCTCTTCGTCTTTCTTATTTTCAGACGATTGGTACATTATGTGGTGTAACACTAGTTTTCTTGCAAAGAGATGTAAATCTTTAATGAAATCAAACTTGTTTAGTTTGTTAGTCGGACTAAAGGATAAACCTTTTCTTAGAACTTCAATGTGTGTTAGTTTTAATTTAAATGAGGAAAGATTAATAATCTGTAACTCATCTTTAGATGAAGTAGGGATTAGTAGCCCTGATAGGGTCTCCTTCGTGGCCTCCCTCTGTTCCCTTGCCTCTGCCTCATATTTCCCCCTCTCCCTCTCTGTTCTCGCTGGGGGTACCTCCTTTCTACAGTTGTTATATTCTTTATTTTAGTTAGGATAATAGCAAAGTATTTTGGTCTAGCATATAAAAGTAAGGAAATCTAAACAATGGTGTTGTCAAGTAAACCTTCCTATTGGCTGGAGTATATACGCCCTATTTGCTTTCCTAATACCTATAGGAGATTTAAATGAAAGGAGAGTTCACCTGTGACTGACAGTCCTGACGAGGCCCTGACGCAAAGCATTGTGGGGCGAAACGCGCGTCGACACAGTCATTTGAAAGTTTTAGCGGCAGCAAAACAAGTATCCGGATTTGTGTTGAACAATAACACTTGGATTCTGGCTAAGGTCGGCAGAGGTGATTGAAAGTGGATCTACCCTACATAAAGTCTCGAAGTCCAAATTGCACAAACGAATGTGTCAAGTAACGTAACGAGTGATTTGGGTGAGACAAAAGCCGGATGCCAAGTCCTGGCTCACTTCATATGGTATACCTCAAGTCGGTGCCTAAAGAAACCGGAACCCGGTCTGAGCTGCCTGAGACCTATCCTAATGCTTGGAAGAGGTTGTATATGTTTTTCTATTTCTTTATTGCCGCAATTTGGGAAAAGCCAGATGTCAATTTCTAATACTCATGTTTCATAAGTGCTGACATAGGAGGACGCTTTTACCTCGAGTCTGTCAGCTGTTTCTCCAATAACAGTACTTTTTCAAGATGAACTCAGATGTTGCTTTTTTGCATCAGAAATTTCACTATAACTAACACAAGATTTGTGGAACTTTTGTTTCATTTGGGACATTTTGTTTCTATTTTGTTTTAATTTTTATGTTATGCTTTACATTTCTTTTGTATGTATGTTTACTTTAGCATTCGTCTGAGATAGTCATTCACGAATTTAGTACCCATGAGTTTAGATTTTGCTAAACGTTCCACTGCAGTGGCATATTAAGGTTTAGGTTAAACATGTGTAAATAAATGCGTTACACTTTAATTGGACCATGTGTGTATGAGCCTTTGTTTTGATACTTTGTTTCAGCTTGTCTCTTCATATAAGATTGGAGAAGTTAATACTGAGTGCTGCAATCCCCTACTTTCAACACAGCATCTCATATAGCTCTGCGGTGTGCAAGATGTATTTACTTATATAAATATATTTGAACTTTATATATATATATATATATATATATATATATAATTTGAAAACAACCATTTCACTGTAAACACTAGAAAATAACTAAACAGCAGTTTCTTACTATACAGACTACGAATTAACTATAATCAGTATATATCTTAGCTAATTATAAGAAGTTTTGTTTCATAGCAAGCGAGCATTGCAAACAGAAACATCTCAGCCCTATTTAACAATTAGATCAATAACACAAGTCTCACTATTCCATAGGGTTATTTACTAACATCTTATGATTCTTAGTTGAAACACAATTACGGCATATATATTACGTTCTACTGAAGGTTACTTACGTGTGATTTTAAAACTATTTTCCTATTTTTATTAAGTAACTATTAAAAGTTGTTATATTGTTTATTTCCACAAGTCCATAATTAGTGCTGTGTTTAATTAAATTTACTTATAGGTCACCACCCAGATTGCTGAGAAGTGTATTCTTTTTCAGAGTAAGTCTCCTCTTACTCTAATTAAACTTGTAGTTGTTCCAATACACTAGCACCTAGACCCCAAATATTGTCAGATAAATTATTTTCTATTGAGATGGGTCCTATGAAAAGGTGGTTAGCAAAATAAGTAGTACCATTGGTCCTCTTGCTAAATAGCAATTCTGTGCCTAGAAATAGGTTTCTTACCAATAGAGCACACAAAAATATAACTGTTCAATCAGCTGCTTATTTAAAAATTTAAAAACAAAAATATGTTTTCAAAATGGGAACAAGACAGACAGAGCAGACAGCATAAAAGAGAAGCAGACCTAAATGAAGTATTCAAAACTCCTTAGCAACTCCATCCAACAATCAAGATAAAATTAACTTAGCCCTCAGAGATATACATAAACTAATGTACAAGCAAGACAAGCTGTGGTGGAATCATCACTACTTTGAGAAATACTTAGAGCCCAAATTAATACCAAGAGGGCTTAGAATACAATTGTTCCCATCCTTTGAATTCCGTAATCCAAACCACAGTAAAGAATGGGGAAAACAAGAAATTCCACAGCACCTCCCTTTTCAATGAGTTTTATTAAACTTCTTCTCCCATGGAGGTACAAACAGGTTGTAGAAACATTTCGGGAGATTATCCCTTACCTTAATCATGCTAATGGGCCTCATCTGCTTAGATGCATTTATAGGCCTACATATTAACCCACTGTATATTGTTACAAAGTGAATTATATCACCTAATACTACCACCTAGTGGTTACATTTATTATTACAGTTAAACACATATATAAAGTTAAAAACAATATACCATTTACCTATGTACATATTGATGTTAAAATATACAGAAGATGTTGACATATTAATTCACATTTTACTGCACATTATAGAAATACTTTAAGGTCCAGCTCTCTATTGATGCCTTTAGGGATCAATGTATCCACTTTATGTATCCAATAGGATTCCTTTGCTTTAATACTAATTCCCTATTACCATCCATTCTTAATGTATTTACTCCATCAATTATTTGCCACCTTAGTTGGCTAAGACTGTGACCTGCACTCAAAAAATGGCACGATACATGGGCTTCCTGATCCCTACATCTAATGTTGGATCTGTGTTGACTCATCCTATCTTGTACTCCCCTTGTAGTCTCTCCAATGTAAATCTTGGAACATGGGCATTTGATTAGGTATACAACATGGGATGAGTCACACGTATAGTGATTTTTAATGCCAATTTTTTTCCCTGTTTGCGGGTTTTGGAACTCTACCCCTTTAATAACTGTGCTGCAACTAGCACAACCTAAGCATGGAAATGTTCCATAGCTTTTACTTGTAATATATTTTTGTCTTTTGTTAGAACCTAAATCATTTTAACTAATATGTCACCCAAATATTGAACCCTACGATATGCCATCATAGGAGGTTTTTTGAAGGATTCAACATTTAAATTACAATTCTTCAAGATGTGCCAGTGTTTAGAAATAATATTGCTAATGTCTTTACTCTTAGGGTTGAATTGTGTAACACATACCACCCTTTGTTCATTATCTTTCTTAATTTTAGCAATTTTTCTTCTTCCAATTCCTGCGCTTTTATAATCTCGCTCTCAATCAGTTTCACAGGGTATCCTCTTTGTTTGAAATCTATCTCCCATTTCTTGTAATCTACAATTAATTAGAGAATTCTCATTCACAATCCGTTTTACCCTTTTAAATTGACTACGGGGAAGGGAGTTTTTCAAGGCCCCATGATGAAAGCTTTCATACCTTAACAAGGTATTTCTATCTGTCTCCTTTCTGTGCAAATCAACTTTAAAATTACAGATGTCTTTATTCACATGTATTACTTTATCTACGAATACCACCTTCTCTTCACTAAAGGTTAATGTAAACTTAAAATTATTAACTACTTGATTCAGTTGTTCAACAAATGCCAAAAGGGTACCAACGTCCCCCCACCACATGCCAAATATGTCATCTATGAAGCGCTACCATGACGCCCCATATTCTCTTCAAAACTATTCATGAACATATTGGCGTATGATGGGGCAATGTTGGACCCCATGGCCGTACACCTTATTTGCAAAAAACAATCATCTTGGAACAAGAAATAATTATTGTACAATACTATTCTTAACAAATTTTCAAAGAATAATATCTGGCTTTCGTTGTACAACGCACAATTTCTAAGTGCCAAAACACTTGCCCCTATGCTACTTTCATGATTAATCACTGTGTACAAACTACTGATGTCAAAATCTTCTGTATATTTTAACATCAATATGTACATAGGTAAATGGTATATTGTTTTAACTTTATATATGTGTTTAACTGTAATAATAAATGTAACCACTAGGTAGTATTAGGTGATATAATTCACTTTGTAACAATATACAATGGGTTAATATCTAGGTCTATAAATGCATCTAAACAGATGAGGCCCATTAGCATGATTAAAGGATAATCTCCCGAAACGTTGCTACAACCTGTTTGTACCTCCATGGGAGAAGAATTTTAATAAAACTCGTTGAAAAGGAAGGTGTTGTGGAATTTCTTGTTTTCTACATTTATAGCAGTTTGACAGTCCCTCTCACCACTTGCATCTGAGTCTACCTGGGAGCTGTGCACTGATTTGTTTGCGACTATTGATACAGTAAAGAATGGGAAGAGGCACTTTCAGAGTGCTCTGAAAAGTTGATGAAAATATTGATAAAGCATGATAAGGCAGAATATGATGCACTAGAATCAAGAGTTCAAGAACTAAACACACAATTAACAGAGTTTGAAAGCATTACCAATTTTGAGCAAACTTATAAACAATACTAAAAAGAATTGGACAAATATGAAAATGAAATAAAACAAACCAAACAAGGTAAACTTAATATAAATAAAGCAGATTATGCAGAGCATAAAGTATATAAATGTAAAAAACACTTTAATCAGAATTCAACAAATAGACCCCCGAGAGTAAATATAATACAAAGCGATATCTCCAATACAGAAAGGGAAGAATCTGAAGCACATGAATCTGAAACAGATATATCAACCACAGATAGTCATATGAGGATCACAAGAGGCAAAATAAAGGATTTTTTTAGGGGCAGGTGCCTCTTCAGGACCAGACATACTAGAAGAGGCAGGGGGCAAACCAAAATGTCAAAACAAAAGTCAATCACAAAGCAAATCCAACAACAAAAAAGTCTGGAAACCTTATCAAAGAGGCCCTAGAGCCCCAAGCCCCTTTTCACAGATGAAAATGAATCTATGAGAGTAATCAATCTATCTCAAAAAAATATTATCTGTGGAACATATAAATGTGCTTTCAAAGGGAATGTCCTTCTGCCCGACACCAAACCTTGATAAGTTTGAAATTGTGAAAGATATCAACTTATTTGTCAGAAAAATTGCACTACGCAGATTTTATAATCACAAATCTAAAGATATATCAAGTGATCAATCAAACCAAAATTGGAATATGGAAGATATTAATACTCTAGAAACTCTGGAGACTCTTTTGCAGGATAATGAACAAAATGATACCCAATCAGCTGAAACCTCTAACAAAACAGAATGGAGAAAGAAATAGGTCCAACTTTATGCCCAAGTTAAATCAGTGTCCACAATTACAGGTCTTTAATGAAATTGTATGCAAACAAATATTACAAATACCAGATCACATTACCCAACAAAATTTGAGTAAAATGGAACAAAAGGCACTTAAAGGGATACTGAACCCAAATGTTTTCTTTCATGATTCAGATAGAGCATGCAATTTTAAGCAACTTTCTAATTTATGCCTATTATCAATTTTTCTTTGTTCTCTTGTTATCTTTATTTGAAAAAGAAGGCATCTAAGCTATTTGTTTGGTTCAGAACCCTGAAAAGCACTTGTTCATTGGTGGATGAATTTATCCTCCAATCAGCAAGAACAACCCAGGTTGTTCACCAGAAATGGGCTGGCATCTAAACTTACATTCTTGCATTTAAAATAAAGATGCAAAGAGAATGAAGAACATTTGATAATAGGAGTAAATTAGAAAGTTTCTTAAAATTGCATGCTCTATCTGAATCACGAAAGAAAAAATGTGGGTTCAGTATCCCTTTAAGGACATGAAATCCTGGAAGGATGTAATTATAAGGAATGCAGATAAAGGTGAAAATATTGTCATATGGCCATTGAACATGTACCGAAAAGAGATAGATAAACAACTCAATGATAACAACTGCTATCAGAAATTGAGATATAATCCATTTAAGAACTATCTAAGCCAATATATAACTATGATAGACAAAGCCAGATATGACAACATTATAACAACTAAAGAATTTCAATTCTTAAAAATTACGAATCCAACTATTGCCACCTTTTATCTAATACCCGAAAGTTCATAAAGATAAAAGACATCCTCCCGGACGCCCAATTGTGTATGGTATTAATAGCCTGACAGAGAAGGTGATCCAGTATGTGGACTTTAGACTAAGAGGCTATTTGTCACAAATGTCATCATATGTACACAATACAACAGATGTGCTACTAAAACTACTTGAAAATGTACACCTTTCTCCTGAAACGTGGTTGGTAATGACAGATGTAGAATCATTGTATACCTGCATAGACCATAACTTGGGCATTGAAGCTGTGAAATGGTTTCTCAAAATAGGGTCAGAATACAGCTATTACACTTTATCCTTAAAGGGACACTGTACCCAAAAACATTCTTTCGTGATTTAGATTGAGCATGAAATTTTAAGCAACTTTCTAATTTACTCCTATTATCAAATGTTCTTCTTTCTCTTGGTATCTTTATTTGAAATGCAATAATGTAAGTTTAGATGCTGGCCCATTTTTGGTGAACAACCTGGGTTGTCCTTGCTGATTGGTGGATAAATTCATCGACCAATAAAAAAGTGCTTTCTAGAGTACTGAAACCAAAAAAAAAGCTTAGATGCCTTATTTTTCAAATAATGATAGCAACAGAACAAAGAAAAATTGATAATAGGAGTAAATTAGAAAGTTGCTTAAAATTGCATGCTCTTTTTTTTCTCTTTTTTTTTTTTTTTAAACTTTTATTTATAATCCAAGACATTATCCATGAACCAATGTAAACAAAATTTGAACACATAATCATAATAAAAAGAAATTATACATATGTTCATTCACATAATACTATATTTAATTATGCATACTAGTATATTTTAACTAATCAGCATATTAGTATAACATAATCAATCTACTCAATAACATTTCTTGGAGTTTTTAGATTTTTTCAACCTTCCCTGAACCCTCCCCTCCCTCTCCCCCCCATGCGGAGAGGCAGTCTGGCTAAGCCACAATCTCAAGAGGAAGGGAGATTTAAAAAAAAAAAAAAAAAAAAAAAAAAAACTCGACCATTACCTCTTCCTTAAGCTTACCAATTCCCTAGTAAAACAATTTCTGTATTCCTGAAGGGAAAGATTATATGATTAATTTCTGCCACAGGGAATATCCTTAAAAAGACTGCCCATTTATCAAAAAATCTTTTAATGTCCTGGTCGTTGTTTAGGTCCGCATCTCTCTGCTCTAGAATACATTGCTTTTTTATGCTATTTTTAATCTCAGGGATGCTTGGAATTGCAGGACTTTTCCACTTTTTACAAATTAAATATCTAGTAGCGAGAATTGCTGATATTATTATTCCTTCGTTATTTTGTCTACCAGATTCTTTCCTAAGACAAAATATTATCTGATATAATGTTAATGTAAGACCTGTTATCTTTAGCACATTTTTGAGCCAGTATTCGACCTTAGCCCATAGATTTTTAATCTTTGGGCAATACCAGAACATATGTGCTAAATCAGCAGCCTGGAGCGAGCATTTAGGACATTTATTGAATCCTCTATTGGTACACTTGAAGCCTCTCCTAGGGGTAAAGTATGCCCCATGCAAAAGCTTTACATGCGCCTCTCTCCAGGTTGCAGATAGTGTTACTTGGGCAATTTTCTTGATTGATAACTGAATAGTTTTCCTTTCAATATTATTCTGAGGCATTAATATATCCCAATAAACAACCATGTTTGCCAGTATTGAAGCCCCTTTATTCGTACTCAGAAGATGATAACACGGTGCAATCGACATATGACCATTTCTTGTTAGAACCAACCAATTCTCCAATGTACCCAATCCCCAGTCCCAGCCCTCTCTCCTAACCAAATCCTGGACAAAGTGTCTCAGTTGCAAATATGCAAAGAAGTCCTTATTGGACAGATCAAAGTCCATTTTTAATTTCTGAAATGTTTTTATACATTTCCCTTCTTGGTCTATAATTTGAATTACCTTTGTTAATCCAGCAGTATGCCATTTTCTAAATACCTCCGAATACAGGCCGGCTTGAAATATGGGGTTACCTATTATAGGCAAAAGATAAGAGACTTTATTTTTGATAGTTAAAAACGATGCTATTTTATGCCAGGCTTTGAGTGGATTAAAAATGGTTTTAAATTTTTTGATTTCTGCTGGAATGTCTTTAAGTTCTAGGTGTGTTAACGCAACTGGAGAGTACGGATGGCAGACACTAGACTCAAGGTCATTGTTCAGTACATAATTATTAGTCGAGATCCAGTCTACTATGATTCGAGCTAGAAAGGAAAAATTGTAAAACCTTATATCCGGTAGAGCAAGACCTCCACTCTCTCTTGGTGCCGTCAGTTTCATAAGGGATATCTTTGACCTTTTATTTTGCCACAAGAATTGAATAAGAGAGGTATTAATCGATCGAATGTCTTTCCCTAGGAGGATTATTGGTGTATTTTGAAGTATGTAGAGTAATTTTGGAAGGAGGGCCATCTTAAAAAGAGCTATCCTTCCAGAGAGTGATAATGGAAGTTTTTGCCAGATCAGGAGCTTTTCCTTAATTGTTTTAACTACTGGGGGGATATTAAGCGCGTAAAGATCTGAAGTTCTTATCGGAATGTGAATCCCTAAATATTTGAAAGAGTCTGTTACTTGATGAAAGGGGGTTTCCAATATAGAAGTATTATTCTTCCTAAGCCAGAGTATCTCTGATTTAGCCATGTTTACTTTATATCCAGAGAATGATCCAAATTGTTCCAATATCTGGAAAAGTTTTGGTAGATTCAATTTGGTATTTGCCAAGTAAAGCAGCAGGTCGTCTGCATACAGACCTATTTTTATTTCAGTATTGCGAATTCTTATACCATCCAGAAGATGGCGAATTTTAATTGCCAAAGGTTCAATAGAGATATTGAATAAGAGTGGGGAGAGAGGACACCCCTGTCTTGTCCCTCTACCTAGAAAGATAGAAGAGGAAGTAGTGTTATTCACTATCAGTTTTGTAGAAGATTGTTTATATAAATTTCCGATAAAGTCGAGGAAATTACCTCCAAAACCGAAATGCCTTAATGATGTTTTAATGTGTTCATGAAATATTGAATCAAAGGCTTTTTCAGCGTCGATGGAAATGATAGCAAGATCAGGTGTGTCCTCCCCCCCGCTACTAGGTGTAGCCTCAAAATATTCTGTCACTAACAATGCTTCTTTAATTTTTGCAGCCGAATTACGATTATTTAAAAAGCCTGATTGGTCAGCATGAATGATTTCTGGAAGAATCCCTTGCAGTCTTGATGCTAAAATTGCAGTGAGGATTTTATAATCAGCGTTTAATAAAGCAATTGGCCTGTAAGATTCTTTACAATTAGGGTCCTTTCCGCCTTTTAGTATTAGAGTTGTATATGAACTAGAGAATGATGGAGAAATCGAGTTACCCTTTGTGAAGAAACTATTGAAAAGGGTGCAAAGATGCGGGGAAACTTCACTAGACAGTATCTTATAGAGTTCACTAGGGAGACCGTCTGGACCTGCTGCCTTATTGAGAGAGAGCTCAGATATTATCTTCTCTATTTCTTCTATAGAGATAGGAGCGTTTAGACTATTAGACATTTCTACTGTAATTGTTGGATACGTAATGTCTCTCCAGAAATCCAAAGATTTCTGTGAATCGCTTGTTTTAAATGAATAAAGCTCCTGATAATATTCATAAAATATATTTAAGATTTCATCAGGTTTGGAAGTTTGTAATCCTTTATTATGCAGTTTGTCTATTACAGGTTGTTTTTTCTCGTTTTTGATTAATTTAGCTAGCATCTTACCCGATTTATTTCCGTATCTATATAATTTAGCCTGCATTCTTAATTCTCTTTGTGTTTCTTGTGATAATATAAAAGTATCTCTTTCATTTTTTACCTTAACATATTTCGCCCAGTTTAGTGGTGTTTTATCTAGCAGATACTGGTTATAGGTATTGGTTAACCGTTGACCTAACTCTCTTTCCCTGGATCTAATTTTTTTTTTGTAAAGCGATACTATATGAAAGTATTTCCCCTCTCATTACCGCTTTCGCAGTGTCCCAGAATAACTCAGGACGACTCAAATGTTCTTTGTTAAAATGTGCATATTCCTTATATTTGTTTATGAGCCAGTTCTTAAATTTTATTTCTGACATTAAAAAATAGGGAAAGAAGAATCGCGGTGAAGCAGAATGTGTATGTGATATCTGAAGTTCAAGAACAATTGGTGCATGATCTGATAGAAGAATTGACAATATGTCTGATTTTACCCCGTTCATTAACATATGTTCGTCAATTAAAAATATGTCTATTCTGGAGAGTGTTTTGTGTGCCTTCGAGAGACAGGTAAAATTCTGAATAGAAGGGTTTTGGTATCTCCAAACATCTCGCAACGCTAAATTTTGCATGATTCTTTTAAACATCTTGCATTCTAAATTATCTTTCTTTTGTTTCAACTGTTTGACGTCTTGTCTTAACCTATCAATTGGGCTTTGTGGTGCCATGTTGAAATCTCCACCCAAAACTAAACACCCTTCCGAATAGGCTAGCAATTTAGATTGGAGAGAGGTCCAGTATTTTGAATCAAATACATTAGGGCCATATGTGTTGCACAGCGTATACATCTTCCGAGAGATCTTTATTTTTAACATGACATATCTCCCCCCTGGATCCGCCTCAAAATGCACCACTTCAGTATCAATTTTTTTCCCTATTAAGATTGCTACTCCTCTCTTTCTCTTAATACTAGGTGCAAAATATATTTCTTTTACCCACGCTGCCTTAAGTTTTAAAGATTCTTCTGCCGATAAATGAGTCTCTTGAATAAAACCTATATCAGTCTGGATTTTTCGGAGCTGAGTAAGAATTGCTTTTCTCTTAATAGGGGTAGATATGCCACCCACGTTCCATGACACTATTTTACATTTGTTACTGCTCATATTTATTTATATATGGGGAGATAATAATAATGATAATGCAAAAGAAAAAAAAAAAAAAAAAAAAAAAGTTTCTTCTTTCCCCCTCCTCTTTCTTATGTACAGAAAAATACGTACATTCCGCATGGGAGGAGATTGAACACTGGGACCCATGTTGAACCAAGGGTCTATCCACCTTAAGAAAAAAAAAAAAAAAAAAAAAAAAAAAGGGAAATAAAGAAAGAAGACGATAATAAGAAAAAGAAGTCCTGCACATTTTACCATGTCTAGAATCTTATTGTTTAAACCTGCTGTCATCGGACCGGAGAGTTCAGTGTTTTGTAAAAGCTCTCAGCTAGATTAGCTTCTTCAAAGAAGTGTGTAGCGTCATTAACTTTAACCTTTAGTTTATAAGGGAATATTATAGTTGCCTGGTATCCTTTTTGTATAAACCTAGTACAGATAGGAGCAAGCTCCCTTCTTTTTGCTGCAGTCTCCGCAGAGAAATCCTGAAACATAAGGATTGTAATACCTCCAACTTTAACTGGCTGTTGTTTACGATAATGCTGAAATAAAGTAAGTTTGTCTTGAAAGTTTAACAATTTAGCTATAACAGGTCTAGGTTTAGTTCTAGTTTTGTTCTCCATACGGGTTGGGCCTACTCTATGCGCTCTCTCCACTGGGATAGGATAGAAGGTAGATGGCAATTTTAAGATTTTAGGTAAAGTTTCTGATATAAAATTAACAAGATTGTCAAATTGTTGTTCTTCTGGAAGTCCTATGATTCTTATATTGTTTCTCCTAGTGCGGTTTTCTAGATCTTCTAACCTGTTTTGTATTTTTTGTAAATTGGTGTTGACAGTTTCCAGGTTTGAACTGTGCGCTGTTGTTAGATCTTCCAGGTCCGAGACACGCTGCTCGGCTTCCTGCAATCTATTAGAGAACTGGCGGACTTCCTGCGTTAATGAGCAGAAGTCTTGTTTGATTTCAGCTCGGAGAGCCTCAAATTTGGGGGAGAGCGCATCTGATATACTAACAACAAGATTATGAAGATTGGTAGGTTCTTGTACCGTTGGCATGTTTAGAAGAGCTGATTGTGTATCTACGACTGTCTCTTGATTACCCTTCATTTTTCTGTCCCTCTGCCTCGCTGCCATGGCCGGAGAGAGGATCTTGGGTGAAGCGTGAAAAAATGTATCCATGTGCTAGTGATCGAAAAAATTGCCGAAATAGGAGGAGTGATAAAAGCAGAATTGCGTGAAGATTAGTGCTAAAGTAAAAGTGATTGTGATTTTAATTTAAGAGCAGAAAGCTTTCTCCAGTTGACGGTGAGGGTAAATGTGTGAAGTGATGATGAAGTGAGGGAAGGGAGAGAGAGAGAGAAAAAAAAAAAAAAAAAAAAAAAGGGGGGTAGAACCCCCCGCCTAAGAAGGGGGAAAAAAAGTGAAAAGAGCGGTGATATTTAATTAAGTGAAAAGAAGTCCAACCACGGATGCGAGAGCCAGAGGGAGATAGAGATACGAGACTATGTCAAATCTATTTAGCAGAGCTAATGACAATAGCTCTTTTCAAATATTACCCTGCTTCACTATCTATACTGCAGGCTAATAAAGAACCAAAAAAAAAAAAAAACCAAAAAAAAAAAAAACCATTACTTGTGAAGCAAGAAAGAATAACCTAGTGAGTCTAGGTTAAATAAGACTCTAATGCTTACAAAAAAAAGAAAAAAAAGAAAAGAAGAAACAAGTATATCTTAGTACAAACAGTTGTAAAAGAGTGTAATCTAGAGAGGAAAGACCAGGAGTTATTTCAACTATTCAAATCCTAGTTCTATAGACTGTGTCTCTACTCCTTTGTACCTTTTAAACCTCTTCTTGACTTGTTAGCCTGTTTTTCTAGGTAGATACACTTTTACCAATGTATTATATCATACTTTAGCATGCAAAGATATTTAGTTAATATCCCTAAATCCTTCAGCTTTCAGTTATAAATTTTTACAATTTATCTCCCAAAAAGTGTAGAGACCAAATATCAATTTTTCTTTGTTCTCTTGTTATCTTTATTTGAAAAAGAAGGCATCTAAGCTATTTGTTTGGTTCAGAACCCTGAAAAGCACTTGTTCATTGGTGGATGAATTTATCCTCCAATCAGCAAGAACAACCCAGGTTGTTCACCAGAAATGGGCTGGCATCTAAACTTACATTCTTGCATTTAAAATAAAGATGCAAAGAGAATGAAGAACATTTGATAATAGGAGTAAATTAGAAAGTTTCTTAAAATTGCATGCTCTATCTGAATCACGAAAGAAAAAATGTGGGTTCAGTATCCCTTTAAGGACATGAAATCCTGGAAGGATGTAATTATAAGGAATGCAGATAAAGGTGAAAATATTGTCATATGGCCATTGAACATGTTCCGAAAAGAGATAGATAAACAACTCAATGATAACAACTGCTATCAGAAATTGAGATATAATCCATTTAAGAACTATCTAAGCCAATATATAACTATGATAGACAAAGCCAGATATGACAACATTATAACAACTAAAGAATTTCAATTCTTAAAAATTACGAATCCAACTATTGCCACCTTTTATCTAATACCCGAAAGTTCATAAAGATAAAAGACATCCTCCCGGACGCCCAATTGTGTATGGTATTAATAGCCTGACAGAGAAGGTGATCCAGTATGTGGACTTTAGACTAAGAGGCTATTTGTCACAAATGTCATCATATGTACACAATACAACAGATGTGCTACTAAAACTACTTGAAAATGTACACCTTTCTCCTGAAACGTGGTTGGTAATGACAGATGTAGAATCATTGTATACCTGCATAGACCATAACTTGGGCATTGAAGCTGTGAAATGGTTTCTCAAAATAGGGTCAGAATACAGCTATTACACTTTATCCTTAAAGGGACACTGTACCCAAAAACATTCTTTCGTGATTCAGATTGAGCATGAAATTTTAAGCAACTTTCTAATTTACTCCTATTATCAAATGTTCTTCTTTCTCTTGGTATCTTTATTTGAAATGCAATAATGTAAGTTTAGATGCTGGCCCATTTTTGGTGAACAACCTGGGTTGTCCTTGCTGATTGGTGGATAAATTCATCCACCAATAAAAAAGTGCTTTCTAGAGTACTGAAACCAAAAAAAAAAGCTTAGATGCCTTATTTTTCAAATAATGATAGCAACAGAACAAAGAAAAATTGATAATAGGAGTAAATTAGAAAGTTGCTTAAAATTGCATGCTCTTTCTGAATTACAAAAGAAAATTTTTGGGTACAGTGTCCCTTTAATCACAACTTTTTCACATTCAACAATGGTTTCTACCTTAAAAAAAGAGGAACAGCAATGGGCACGGCATGTGCTCCCACCTATGACAATCTATTTTTAGGGTAGTGGGAGCACTTAATTATATTCTCAGACAATAATACCAATTTATTGATTAAGATTCCCCTCTGGATTAGCTACATCAACTATGTGCTCTTCCTTTGGGAAGGGAGCAAGTCTGAACTAGATGTATTCTTACAGATTTTGAATTCTAACAAATTGAACATCAAATTGACGTATGAAGCGAATACCAGTGTCATAAACTTTTTGGACCTTCAGATAAAAAAACAAACAAACTGGAGAACTATCAATGGATTTATACCGTAAAAAATGCAACTAATAGCCTCCTACACAGTTCAAGCGTACATGCACCTAATACAGTAAGGGCTCTACCAACAGAAGAATTTCTCCGTATGAGACGGAACTGCTCATCAGATATAGACTACCAAATCAGAGCAAAAGAACTATCAGAGAGATTAGTGGTAAGAGGCTACAGTAAAAGATCAATAAAAAAAAAACGAACATCGTGCTAGATCTACCAACAGAAGTGAATTATTGCAGAAAAAGGATAAACAGGATGAAATTAGATTCATTTCAACCTATAACCCAAAAAGTGCACAAGTACTAAAGATACTTCAAAACAATTGGTGCATTCTGAAATCAGATCTAATTTTATCCAAAATTCCAAGTGACAAAGTGCAAACTGGGTATAGAATAACACAAAACTGGAAAGATCTTTTGAGTACAAGTCATTTTGAAGGCCAAAAAACTACTGGATCACTTTCTAAAGGATCACATAAATGTGGAACCTGCAGTACCTGTAGCTATATGCTAAAAAAAACAGGACATTGGGGATTACTTCAACGAACACATAAAATCAAAGAATACATTAACTGTCAGACAGAGGGTGTCGTTTATGCTTTTACCTGTAAATGTGCAAAGACATGCGTTGGTATGATGATGAGAAAGATAAGAACAAGGTTACAAGAACATCTAAGAAATATTAAAAATGCTTCTAAAGATCTAACAGCGGGAAAACAGCTAACTTCGGTAGGTCGCCATTTTCTTAACAGACATAACTCAAAACAATCTGAATTGAAATGTTATGGAATTCAAAAAATTCAAATGGGAATTACAGTTCACCCATCTGGTCTAAATGAAAAAAATAACTTCTCTCCTTTTCTTTAAGGTGTTTCTACATATAGTATTAGGAATATCAGTATGCTTTCGAAACATATTATTATTAAAATCATTATAGAAACATAAATGAAAGAGTGTAAATTATAGAAAGAATAACATAAAGAATATCCTACAGCATTCCATCTAGTATAATGTCACAAATCACTATAGATAGTGTCTCTATTTAAAGGGCCACTAAACCCAAAATCTTTCTTTAATGATTCAGATAGAGAATAGAAATTTAAACAACATTACAATTTACTTCCATAATTTATTTTGCTTTATTTTTTAAATATCCTTATTTGAAGAAAAAGCAATGCACATGGTGAGCCAATCATATGATGCTTCTATGTGCAGCAACCAATCAGCAGCTAGTGAGCATATCTAGATATGCTTTTCATCAAAGAATATCAAGAGAATAAAACAAATTAGATAATATAAGTAAATT
The DNA here is from genome assembly GCF_027579735.1 of Bombina bombina. NCBI lineage: Eukaryota > Metazoa > Chordata > Amphibia > Anura > Bombinatoridae > Bombina > Bombina bombina. The sequence continues at coordinate 593,362,772 of NC_069500.1, forward strand.
AGAAAGATGTTTAACATTGCATTCTCTTTCTAAATCATAAAAGAAAAAATGTGGGTGGCATGTCCCTTTAAGTAATGTACTTCATTCCATGGAAGTGCTTCTTATTACATTCCATTTGAGATATAAATCTTGTTTTTCCTTTTTTCTTCCTTCTCCCGTTTATTCAAACATCACAGGCAAGTTGTCTATTTTTACACCATGTTAGTTACACAATTTTGATTTAGCATGCTGGTAAATTAGTCTAAGTTATGTTGTTACGTTTTATACTTAAATATATACACACTAATCACAATTATATTGATAAAAATATTATGCAATACATATACAGTATATATATATATATATATATATATATATATATATATACATGAAAATCAGATTCAAAAGGTGTTATATATAGATCCGAATCACTAGATAAAATAATTTACAATACTGATCTCAATTATACAAAAAAATTAATTTCTGTCTAATTATATAATTCAAACACATTCACAATAGTTTATCACAGTTTTTATTTTTTTATTTTTATTTATTCATCTTTTTTCAAAAAGAAAAACAGACATATCATCTATTTTTGTTATAATCGAACTTCTTAGAGATTCATAGACATAATACAGAATAGAAATAAATATGTATAACACGCAATACGCTACGTGTCTATACCGGGATACCCCAAAGGATAATTCAACTCCGAAATTACAACCTCATGAGGTATTAAACATAAAGAATATAACTATATTGTCTAAGAACACATGCATACAGCGATTTCCTTTGTTGACAATCCAACAGCTGTTAGTACCATCATCCAATCAGAAACCCAAATGAAAACTACATCACAAATGAGGGTGTGCTGCTATACACTACCCAATGAACAATCCCACATTAAATGACATCAGACTTGTGTGCGTGGATATACACACTATAAAAAGCCGACATCCCAGCAGCACGATCATCCTTTGAAACATGTCAGAAAGGTCAGGGTCTTGGTGAGGAGTCTTAGGAGCTCCTGTGTTTTTAGCTAGCCTTAAGCTATCCTCCAATTACTGTAGACATTTGAAATAGATGCTAACATAACGTTTTGGTCTCTGAACTAAGTAACTCGTAATGTGGGTAATGCTTTAAATTCATTTTGAAAGCAATCAACTCTGACTTAACTCAAGACAGACAATGCTATATCAGCAACGATAAAATGCTACAAAGTGGGCATGACATAATCAACTGATACTACTATATACCTGAGAAATATGAATGGTCAGAGTGTGAATGTACACTATTTGTTAGTATTTGTTAAAGTATAACACTATGTGAAAGTGATAAAGTCCTTGCATACCGAAGCTGGATTAAAACAGTATTACTAAGACAACAGATGAGTGGATTTATTATAGACATATTTTGTAACACGCATAATACCTCAAATATAAGAAAAGGTTTTTTAAAAGCATCAATTATGGTCAATCAATCTGTTAATACTTGCTAAAGAATAAACCCATAAGTAAGCGATAAAGTCTTTCAATATTAAGCTGGATTGAGATATTATTATTAAGTTAATAAACTTTATGCTAAAACGGACCTTCTACATTGAGATATATATGTATTATGCTTTATACCGTTAACACAAGAAAAGGTAAACTATAAGTATAGTTAATCATCTATCACTAAGGGCTGACAGCTTAGTGTTCGTTTAGCAAGGATCGTTGGTATGCATTTTTTATCAGTGTGATCTTCTCCACAGGAGTAGATCACACTGATAAAAAATGCATACGAACGATCCTTGCTAAACGAACACTAAGCTGTCAGCCCTTAGTGATTCACATTACCAGGATCAAAGGTCATGAAAGGCAGAAATCATCTCCACAAACTACACTCCGTTCCGTTATAGTTTCCCCCTCCCTCTCCCCCCTCCTGGAGCATGATGTCAGTAATTGACAACAACAGTGACTGAACGCTCTGCTTAGAGCAGAAAACTTGTGGAGTTTGAAAAAGTAAAACTGTGGGGGGAAGTTAAAAAAAATAGGTAATGCACTTAGCATTTGCTGCTTAATGTGTATTATATATAATAGACTGGCAAATGAAATCTATTTACAACCTAACTGAGAAATAAATGTGTCTCACTGCAGCTCACACACTGCAGGCAAATGTTATATTCTCTAAGTACTGTAACAGCCAATATGCTGTGTCATGTGACTAATGAGCCCTGTAACGCATGCTACAATAAGGCAGCTTACATAGGAAATGTGGCACTGGCTCAACACTGTATTTCAAAACAATTCCTTTGAAAAGTTTGGGGTAAGAGGAACAGATAAAATAAACTTCAGTGATTATTTTATTTTTATTTATAAGAAAAAGTAGGTTTTGGGGATTATTAGAAGACAAGTGTTAGGGGTCCCTTTAAGTGTAATTTTAAAACTATTTTAATTAAGTAACTATAAAAAGTTAAGTTTTATTGTTTATTTCCACAAGTCCATAATAAGTGCTGTGTTCAATTAAATTTACTTATAGGTCACCATCCATACTAAGAAGTGTATTCTTTTTCAGAGTATGTCTCCTCTTACACTAATTAAACTTGCTGTAGTGATTACAGTCTAGGTAGGATGAGCAAAAGAAGCCAGCTGAATAATTAACTGATTATCCACCCACCAAGTCAGAAACTGACTTGTACTGTGATCCAGAAAAATATTTTGAGACAGCTTAGTATGATCCCTTGAACACTGACAAAGCATACAAAGCTGAAAAGGACTCATGTGAAATCGAGCAAATGCATTTGCATTTGAAGCTACAATCACGAGACCCAGTACTTCTATACAAAGAGCAACAGAGGGAAAAGAGATTGCTTGATGCCCCTGTTTCTGCGTGAGCCTTCAGGCTCGTTTGAAAACAGCAGTTATGAAGCAGCGGCCTAAAGACCGCTGCTCCATAACTTGTCTGCCACTCTGAGGCTGCGAACATCAGTCCACCCAATCCTATATGATCAGGCTGATTGTCAGCCCCTGCTAGCAGCCGATTGGCCGAGATCTACAGGGGGCGGCATTGCACAAGCAGTTCACCAGAACTGCGTGTGCAATGATAAATGCCAACAGCGTATGCTGTCGGCATTTATCGATGTGCGGTGGACATGATACGCTACATCGTATCATGTCCTCTCTCACTTTAATAAATCGGCCCCATAGACTGAAGGTTCAGACAGGCTGACACCAATTTTAACCTTCTCTGATTTGTTAGAGAAAGACTTGTGGAGACTGAATCTATTTGAAATCCCAAAAAGCTAACTTTTGTATGAGGCACCAAAGAACTCTTTGGAAGATTGATCTTCCAACTATGCTGTTGAAGAAACAACAACAGTCTTTTGGTGTGAGATTCTGCTAAAGGAAACGATGGAGCTTGAACCAATATATCATCCAGGTAAAGAAACACTGCAATATAATGAGATCTAATCACAGACAATAGAGCACAAAGAAACCTTTGTGAAAGTTATGTATAGATGCAAACTGAAAATGCTTGTCTACAAAGGCAAACCTCAAAAAAAACTGGAAATGTTTAAATACAGCATAACAAATAAACGATTAGCACTTTTGTGCAATCCCAAGAGATTCCCAAAATCTTCATTAGCAGAATCATTAGATAACTGCTCTAAAAGACTAGTTAACCTGTAAGAAGAAGCAGCAGCTGCATCAGCAATATAGATATTTGGCATAAACAAATAACCTGATTGCAGAAATGCCCTTCTATAAAAGGATGCTAACTTCCTATCGAAAGAGTCCTACTCCTTAAAAGAAGTACTGTGTACCAAAGGGATAGTAGTACGCTTAGCCAGAGTAGATAGAGCCCCATCTACTTTTGGGACAGTCTCCCACAGTTCAATATTAGAAACCAATGAGGGGTATAACTTCTTAAAGCCTTCAGAAGGATTAAAATAAATAGAAACAGCATCAGGAATAGGAAAAAACTCAGGGGTTTTAACAACTGTTTTGAAGACTGAATCTAAATGGTTTAAATACTTATCCTCTGAACCCTTAGAGTCCTTAACCTCTAAAATAAGCAAAACCTCTTTAAATAATGAACAAATATGTTCGACTTTAGTATAATGTGCATTTAAGTTAAATGAATCAACAAACACAATCTGTTTAAACTAATAACACACACATGTGTGTGTTGTTCTTGTACATATTGAATAAATCATTCAAATATTCACAGCATAGGTTCGAAAAAATATGTGAATACCTAGGCTAAAGACTTCAACAAATGCTAATTAGATATGGAAATTGGCAAACCTGTTGTCCAGTTAATGAAACAAGATTGAATGTGTGGGTTAGAGCTACTTTGAATTTTTGAGTTTTCTAGTCGCTAAATGCATCTGTAGATGTGAACCATGCATCGCAAAAAAGTGCTCTCACAAAACCTGCGATCAAGAATTGTTGTATAGCATAAAGCTGAATAGGGTTACAAAGTTGTCTCAAAGTGCTTAGATATTTATCTGTCCACTGTAAGACAAATTGTCTATACATGGAAATTATTTAATACTGTGGCTACTCTCCCTAGAAGTGGCCATCCAGCCAAGATTACTCAAAGGGCACACCGCACAATTTTCAAAGAGGTAAAAAAGAACCCTAGTGTGACAGCTAAACACTTGAAGAAATTATGTAAACTGGTTAACATCTCTGTTCATGAGTCTACTATACAGAAAACATTGAACAGTCATTGTGTCCATGATAGGACACCACGAAGAAAGCCGCTGCTTTATGAAAAATCATTGCTGTGTGTCTGAAGTTTTATGAAGACCACCTTGACACTCCCCAATGCTACTGAGAAAATGTTTTGTGGATTGATGAAACTAAGGTTCAGTTTTTTGGGAAAAATATGCATCACTGTGTATGCCATAAAAAGGGCACTACATATCATAAATAAAAAATCATCCCAGCGGTTAAGTATGGTGGAGGGAGCATCATGATTTGTGGCTGCTTTTCTGCTTTGGGGCCTCGGCTACTTGCTATCATCAAGGAAAAAAAGAATTCTCAAGTTTATTAAGATATCCAACAGGATAATATCAGGGTAGTTGTGCGCCAGCTGGAGCTCAGTAGATATATATGTATAAACATAAACACATGTACACACATATATACTGTACATATGTATGTATATATATATATATATATATATATATATGTGTGTGTGTGTGTAAATATACATTATAGCCCTTTACATTCAAATACGATATACATTTTAACCTTTATGTGAATATTTTTTTATTTGATAGCATATATATGAGTGTAACTGTTCATTTTAATGTATTTATGTAGAGTTTAATGCAGCTTTAATTTTTGCCCTAACCCTTTATGCAAGGTCTTCAGTTGCTCAAATTTAGTTTATGCTTGCACGGTTGCATTTACTTTGAACTTGTAATATGTGTGCGAGTTAAAGCAGGCACAGTAATTTAATATGGGGCTAAAAGAGTAAGTATAAGGTGCGCAAATCTATCCCCTGCACATACACTAATCTGTTCCCATAAAACAGATATGTTGAAAATGTAGTGAAAAAATTAGGAGAATGTGTGTATGTGCGCTAGCAGCTACGGGGATTAGGTCTAATAGTTATAAACCCTCTAGATGGTATATGTAAAATAATATAAATGCTAAAATCAGAGATTATATTATTGTATATGTTATAAAAGTAGACACAAAACACAATTGGACTTGATATGAATATAACAATTTAATACTAAAAAATATATTTAAAATATGCATACATATCACACAATAAATTTGACTGTAATTTATGACCGGTCATATACATATAGTTACACCAAACATGTTAAAATCTATTAATGGATATCTGGCAATTAAAAGTGATAAGATAAAATTGGGTGCAGCAGAAATTTATACTTTGTGCATCAAGAGGTAGGGTAAGGGATTGGTTCTGCTTAGAACTATGAATTCTTACTATGTGTCGTTAGATCTTAGTAAATGTGTCGTTAGATTTTTAACGACTAAATTTAACAATAAAGTCAATTTATATCCACCTAAATGTTCATTTCTTGGATATATAAACCTTCAAACAAAGTTCCGTTTATGTATTGAGGATTGTCCAATCATCAGACAGATCCGTTTGTTTTGTATAGTGGTTAATTCAACACTAGAGTGGTATCAAGGTATCTTCTAGGATTTTAGTCTTTTTAACGAATGACAAAAGTAACCTAGCTGTAGGGCCACAACACCTCTACAGTGCCTACCTGTCTTGCTTTGCAGTATGAAATGTCCGCTGAGGTCAGGCACAGGTGTCTGGAGCAACTCCTAACAGCTGGCGGTATTACTGATCCTCTTGGAAGTAGATCCGGCTGGAACGAAAAACTCTGCGCAGAGTATGTAGGAGAGAGGCGAAAATAGTTCCGGGCAATCTCTCTCAATCCTTGGCAATCGTGTTATATTAACACCTTGTAGTTTGTTGTCTGACTCCTTCAACGCGTTTCGCCATGTACCATGGCTTTATCAAGATGGTTCAGACATATTTCAAACTTCCTTATATACGTATGCTTCGTCTGTGATTGGTTTATCCATTTTCATGGCATTTCTTTTAAGGTGGATTTTTAAAAGGTGGAATATTTTGATGGTCAAAACCCTTAATTCTAAGCTGTCATATCTTCACAATTTGTAATGTTAGCACAAAGTATAGAGCATGCAATACATTTAAAACATGCATTGCATGAAAAGCTTTGTAGTTAATGTCAAAAAACAATAAATAATAAATAATAGTATATACAAATTTCTTAAAATATGATGCGTAGAGACGTGCATGATCAGCACCTAAAAAAATAAAAATTATATTCTTGAATGGGTTTTTTTTGGAAATGCTTAGTTGAAAATTAGTGAAATATCTCTTATTAATATTTTATTACATGTAAGAACTCCAAGGACAAAAATTATACAACAAAGTGTTAAACCGATATTGTCTATGTGTGTAGATACATATCAAATGAGTATTTCATTACTTTCAGTTAAACTAAGCTAGGATTTGCATATATCCATATGTGTTCCTTTATATGGGTTATTGGAAATTAAACCTGTTTTGCAATCTATTTTACCATAATAAAGCTAAATCAGTATTTTATGTTGTTATAAACATCCAATGAATTACCAACTTAAAAAACTACATAGTATATTCTAAAGTATGATAAAAAATGTGATAAAAAATGATGATGTTAAAAAAAAAAAAAAAAGGGGAGGGGGACATGGTTATACACTAGAAGGGGTCCTGATATGGAAATAAATATCGGTTGGATATATAATGAATATAGATTTTTGATGTCTGATTTTTTATTTGGGAGGGATAGGTATGCTGGAGGAGGTGGTCATTACTCTAAGATGAATGGGTGTAAATCCAATTCTGAGTTTAATCCTTGAGGGTACAAGGTTTCGAGCTCAAAGATCAATTCTGCTTCTTTTCTAAGGAGCAGTTTATCGAAATCTCCCCCTCTCCATGGTTTATTGATTCGACAGATGCCCCAATATTTGAGGTCATTTATATTATTATGGTGTACTGTCCTAAAATGTTCATACAACCTAGTGTCTTGGTCTCCTTTTTTGATTAAGTTTAGATGTTCTCTAATTCTTGTTCTCAGAACTCTAGAGGTCTCTCCCAAATATTGTTTCCCACAAGTACATTGGATCAAATATATGATCCCTTTATCACCACATCTGATGGTCTCTCTTATTTTGTATTTCTTGCCTGTGTTTGTAGATTTGTACTCCTTACATTTTGTGCTGTGTTGGCAGGCTTTACAGCTATAACAGGGGTAGTAGCCCTGTAATTTATTTCCAGTCAAATCTTTGTCTTTAGTTCTGTTAATTTTCTTCTTAAAATCACTAGGTGCGAGAATGTTCTTAATGTTGTTTGCTTTTCTAAAAACAATACTAGGATATTCTGAAATACTGTTCCCTAAAATTGGGTCTGATTTGATCAAATGCCAGTGTTTGTTTAAAATTTTGGTTAAATGTTTGTGGTGACAACTATAGTTTGTGACTAGGGGTATTTTCAGGGTTTCACCGGTCTTATTGTCTACCCTTTGTTTTTTAGTGAGTATGTTCTTTCTATCTAAATTTCTAATTTTGGTGATGTCCTCTTTTAAAGTTTCATGATTATAGCCTTTTTCTAAGAATCGATTTTCTAAGACTTTCACTTGTGTGTCAAAATCAGAGATTTTTGAACAATTTCGTCTAATTCGAAGAAATTGACCCTTAGGGGTGTTATCTATCCACCTTTTTAGATGACAACTGTGTGTTAGAATGTAATTATTAGCATCTGTTGTCTTAAAATGATTTTTCATTGCTAGTTCCCCTTGTTCTATGTAAATGTCTAGGTCTAAAAATGTTATTTGTTGCTTGCTTATTGTGTATGTGAATTTCAAATTGAGATTGTTTTGATTCATGTCTTCAAAAAAGGTTATAAGACTGTCTTCGCTCCCCTTCCACACTATTAAAATATCATCAATGTATCTTTTGAATAGCACAAGGTTTGCCCCCAGCTCATGCTCATGGGCAAATTGGTGTTCCCATTTACCCATGAACAAATTTGCATAGCTGGGAGCAAACCTTGTGCCCATAGCTGTACCCTGCAGCTGAAGGTATAAATTATCGTTAAATGCAAAGACATTATTTTCCAGTATAAATTTTATACTCTTTAGAATGAACTGTTTGTGTTTCATTTGCATACTATTTTCACTTTTTAGGAACCACTCTACAGCTGCAATACCTTCATCGTGTTGTATACTAGTGTACAATGAAGTAACGTCACTAGTTGCTAAAATGAAATTATCTTGCCATTGCAAGTTTTCTAGTAAATTTAAAACATCTGTAGTGTCCTTAAGGTATGTTGGCAATTCTTGGACGTATTTCTGAAGTTGTGTGTCTACATATAAAGATAAATTTGAACAAATGGAGGATATGCCGGAAATTGTGGGGCGCCCTGGGGGGTTGGATAGATCTTTATGAATCTTGGGTAAGAAATAGAACATGGCCATTTTAGGATGTTTCTGATAAATAAAATCAAATTCTTTGGTGTTAATTATATTATTTAGTTTGGCCTCTTTTAAAATGTTATATAGGTTGGTGTTAATTTTATTCATAGGATTTAATTTGAGTTTTTTATAAGTATCTGTATCGTTCAATAAACGATTCGCTTCCCCAACTTACTTGTCTGTATCCATAATGACCAATCCCCCGCCTTTGTCTGCCGGTTTGATGGTAATGGTTTTGTCTTTTTGTAATTGTGTAAGCACTTCTCTCTCTCTTTTTTTTTATCATATTGTATTTGATCTTTCTTTTATCCTCTGTATTTATTTTAGCTATTTCAGATAGAAAAAAGACAAAACCATTACCATTATTGAACGATACAGATACTTAAAAAAAACTCAAATTAAATCCTATGAATAAAATGAACACCAACCTATATAGCATTTTAAAGAATTTTATTTTATTTATCAGAAACATCCTAAAATGGCCATGTTCTATTTCTTACCCAAGATTCATAAAGATCTATCCAACCCCCCAGGGCGCCCCATAATTTCCGGCATATCCTCCATTTGTTCAAATTTATCTTTATATGTAGACACACAACTTCAGAAATACGTCCAAGAATTGCCAACATACCTTAAGGACACTACAGATGTTTTAAATTTACTAGAAAACTTGCAATGGCAAGATAATTTCATTTAGCAACTAGTGACGTTACTTCATTGTACACTAGTATACAACACGATGAAGGTATTGCAGCTGTAGAGTGGTTCCTAAAAAGTGAAAATAGTACGCAAATGAAACACAAACAGTTCATTCTAAAGAGTATAAAATTTATACTGGAAAATAATGTCTTTGCATTTAACGATAATTTATACCTTCAGCTGCAGGGTACAGCTATGGGCACAAGGTTTGCTCCCAGCTATGCAAATTTGTTCATGGGTAAATGGGAACACCAATTTGCCCATGAGCATGAGCTGGGGGCAAACCTTGTGCTATTCAAAAGATACATTGATGATATTTTAATAGTGTGGAAGGGGAGCGAAGACAGTCTTATAACCTTTTTTGAAGACATGAATCAAAACAATCTCAATTTGAAATTCACATACACAATAAGCAAGCAACAAATAACATTTTTAGACCTAGACATTTACATAGAACAAGGGGAACTAGCAATGAAAAATCATTTTAAGACAAAAGATGCTAATAATTACATTCCAACACACAGTTGTCATCTAAAAAGGTGGATAGATAACACCCCTAAGGGTCAATTTCTTCGAATTAGACGAAATTGTTCAAAAATCTCTGATTTTGACACACAAGTGAAAGTCTTAGAAAATCGATTCTTAGAAAAAGGCTATAATCATGAAACTTTAAAAGAGGACATCACCAAAATTAGAAATTTAGATAGAAAGAACATACTCACTAAAAAACAAAGGGTAGACAATAAGACCGGTGAAACCCTGAAAATACCCCTAGTCACAAACTATAGTTGTCACCACAAACATTTAACCAAAATTTTAAACAAACACTGGCATTTGATCAAATCAGACCCGATTTTAGGGAACAGTATTTCAGAATATCCTAGTATTGTTTTTAGAAAAGCAAACAACATTAAGAACATTCTCGCACCTAGTGATTTTAAGAAGAAAATTAACAGAACTAAAGACAAAGATTTGACTGGAAATAAATTACAGGGCTACTACCCCTGTTATAGCTGTAAAGCCTGCCAACACAGCACAAAATGTAAGGAGTACAAATCTACAAACACAGGCAAGAAATACAAAATAAGAGAGACCATCAGATGTGGTGATAAAGGGATCATATATTTGATCCAATGTACTTGTGGGAAACAATATTTGGGAGAGACCTCTAGAGTTCTGAGAACAAGAATTAGAGAACATCTAAACTTAATCAAAAAAGGAGACCAAGACACTAGGTTGTATGAACATTTTAGGACAGTACACCATAATAATATAAATGACCTCAAATATTGGGACATCTGTCGAATCAATAAACCATGGAGAGGGGGAGATTTCGATAAACTGCTCCTTAGAAAAGAAGCAGAATTGATCTTTGAGCTCAAAACCTTGTACCCTCAAGGATTAAACTCAGAATTGGATTTACACCCATTCATCTTAGAGTAATGACCACCTCTTCCAGCATACCTATCCCTCCCAAGTAAAAAATCAGACATCAAAAATCTATATTCATTATATATCCAACCGATATTGATTTCCATATCAGGACCCCTTCTAGTGTATAGCCATGTCCCCCTCCCCTTTTTTTTTTTCTTTTTTTTTACATAATCATTTTTATCACATTTTTTATCATACTTTAGAATATACTATGTAGTTTTTTAAGTTGGTAATTCATTGGATGTTTATAACAACGTAAAAAACTGATTTAGCTTTATTATAGTAAAATAGATTGCAAAACAGGTTTAATTTCCAATAACCCATATAAAGGAACACATATGGATATATGCCAATACTAGCTTAGTTTAACTGAAAGTAATGAAATACTCATTTGATATGTATCTACACACATAGACAATATCGGTTTAACACTTTGTTGTATAATTTTTGTCCTTGGAGTTCTTACATGTAATAAAATATTAATAAGAGATATTTCACTAATTTTCAACTAAGCATTTCCAAAAAAAACCCATTCAAGAATATCATTTTTATTTTTTTAGGTGCTGATCATGCACGTCTCTACGCATCATATTTTAAGAAATTTGTATATACTATTATTTATTGTTTTTTGACATTAACTACAAAGCTTTTCATGCAATGCATGTTTTAAATGTATTGCATGCTCTATACTTTGTGCTAACATTACAAATTGTGAAGATATGACATCTTAGAATTAAGGGATTTGACCATCAAAATATTCCACCTTTTAAAAATCCACCTTAAAAGAAATGCCATGAAAATGGATAAACCAATCACACACGAAGCATACGTATATAAGGAAGTTTGAAATATGTCTGAACCATCTTGATAAAGCCATGGTACATGGCGAAACGCGTTGAAGGAGTCAGACAACAAACTACAAGGTGTTAATATAACACGATTGCCAAGGATTGAGAGAGATTGCCCGGAACTATTTTCACCTCTCTCCTATATACTCTGCGCAGAGTTTTTCGTTCCAGCCGGATCTACTTCCAAGAGGATCAGTAATACCGTCAGCTGTTAGGAGCCGCTCCAGACATACTGCAAAGCAAGACAGGTAGGCACTGTAGAGGTGTTGTGGCCCTACAGCTAGGTTACTTTTGTCATTCGTTAAAAAGACTAAAATCCTAGAAGATACCTTCATACCACTCTAGTGTTGAATTAACCACTATACAAAACAAACGGATCTGTCTGATGATTGGACAATCGTCAATACATAAACGGAACTTTGTTTGAAGGTTTATATATCCAAGGAATGAACATTTAGGTGGATATAAATTGACTTTATTGTTAAATTTAGTCGTTAAAAATCTAACGACACATTTACTAAGATCTAACGACACATAGTAAGAATTCATAGTTCTAAGCAGAACCAATCCCTTACCCTACCTCTTGATGCACGAAGTATAAATTTCTGCTGCACCCAATTTTATCTTATCACTTTTAATTGCCAGATATCCATTAATAGATTTTAACATGTTTGGTGTAACTATATGTATATGACCGGTCATAAATTACAGTCAAATTTATTGTGTGATATGTATGCATATTTTAAATATATTTTTTAGTATTAAATTGTTATATTCATATCAAGTCCAATTGTGTTTTGTGTCCACTTTTATAACATATACAATAATATAATCTCTGATTTTAGCATTTATATTATTTTACATATACCATCTAGAGGGTTTATAACTATTAGACCTAATCCCCGTAGCTGCTAGCGCACATACACACATTTTTTCACAGTAATTTAATATCACTCGTGTTAACTTTGGTGCGCCACTTTTAATCTAGCCCTAAATACGGTAATCATTGTATGAATCATAAAAGCATGTTAAGTAATGAAAAACTTAAACATAGCCATATTACTATTATAATAAACATGTATATAACTGTTTTTATTATTATTATTATTATTATTATTATATGTATTGGTAGTAGTAGTAGTTGCAGTAGTAATATAGTATTTATGATATTTTTTTAGTGTCTCCAAATTCAATAGCACTTGTTTAGTGAACATGCAATATATTTCACAACATAAAAAGCAATGTATAAAAATAGATGACATAATTATTATCTTCCAACCTTAAGGAAACATAAGTTTGCACATTTAATACAAAACAGATTTTAAACATAGACGCAGATTTATGTTTTCCTTAGATAGGGGTCCACTTTATTCTTATATAATTTTCATTCTTTAATGTCTAAATAATAGAGCGATATGTTGATAGAATTCCCTCTTGTAAATTTGGTTTCTTTTTTTCGTCAACATATTCAAAGATTGACATTTTATTGATGATGTCTGCCTTATACTTACAGTTTCTAAACAAAATACATTTTAACGACTTTATTGTCCATTGTTCTTGTGGATGTTGGTGATTAATTATTTTATTAGAGACAGGGGAACATATTGTGCTATGGATAAGCTTGAGTCTTTATGCGTTACTGTAATTGTTTAAAATATGCCACCTGCTTTTTGACCTCTAGTTTGCTTTACAGGTTTCAAGTGCTCTATAAAGCTGTTAAGGCAGCTTCAACTGGTGTTGGTGGTGTTTTACTCCGTTATTATTTTTGTGTTTTCTAGTTGACCCTACTCGAACAGGATATGGAGTACTAGAGCTGCAAAGCAAAAATAATAATACAAATATTGTTTATTTGTCAATTCAGCAAACTCATTCAATTTTTTTTCCTTCCTGTTTTAATTTGCATGACTTTTGATAGTTCTTACATTCTCAATATCCAAACCCCCTTGTGATACCAACAACCATCACTTTTAAGAAGGAAATCTAGCATATTTCTCACATTTTATACATGTTATATCAATTAAAGAGCTACATAGTGTTTTCTTAGGTAGTATCCCAGACCCATTTTGTATTTCTTTTTTTTTTTTTAAATAATTTTTTTATTGAAGTTTAACACATAGATTTACAAGCAAACATCGCCCTGGGGCAAAAATTACACCAGTGTAAATAATACAATGTCTATAGATTGACATGTTTGGGAAGAGAAAAACAAGATATACATGTACTAATATAATTACATATCAAATCGTAAGCTGAAAAATAGACAATAAGTTTAGGCGAAATGGAATACAACTTCATTTTATGTTATCTGTTTAATATATGATCTCCACAGTACTATAGAAAATAATCAATAAAGTATCCAGGTCAGAGAAGTCAAGCTGTGGAGAGTTGGCTTATGTTTCAGCCACTTTTGGGCTGAGATATCCAGGGGGGGGGGATATTCAGCGGGTAAGCACCGCTATACGTATAGGAAAGGGGGAGGGGGGGACGGAGCCTTATATGAGTATGCAAAGTTTAAGGTTTAAAGTATGAGGTGGGTGATTAGAAATGTCCAAGGAGGGGGAGTCCCAGGGCAGACTAGGGATTATTAAATCTAATAAAAAGCGAATTAGGGTATTCCCTGTCAATAAGCTTCTCCACCATTGGTATGATTGTATCAAAAGTGTTGAAGGGAAGTTAGCAAATATAGGGACATTATCAGGACGTAGAATGGTTTTAACCCTGTATAAACTATGAGCCAGGAGATTGTGAGAGTAGGTTGGTCTTGACCATAGAGCGGGGTAGATGGGATGGAATGAACCCCTATTGGCTTATTTTACTTAGATAGGGGGAGTATACACGCTGTCAAGACCTAATAGACGCTCTTTTTTTTTTTTTTTTTCTTCTCTTCTACTTTTTTACAGAAGCTGTACTCGTAACACAGGCCTTAATAGTAAATAGGTTAATATATAACAGCAATAAGAGGGGGTGATTGCATCTGTCTAAATAACCAGTGTGGGACACAGAACAAACCTGGGCATGACACCTTGTTTATATTATACACTCAAATACTCATACACACCTAGTAGGTGATAAATATACCTTGCATATAGTTGTTACAATATTAATATAGAGACTAAACAGTAAGCTGCATGACACAGGAAGGTGTAAGTAAGGCGTATTAAGGCAAAAATTATTTAAGTAATGCTCAGATTTTTAGAGTAATAAATATTATAACTAATGTAGAGAGCTGTACTCGTAACACAGGCCTTAATAGTAAATAGGTTAATGTATAACAGCAATAAGAGGGGGTGATCGCATCTGTCTAAATAACTAGTGTGGGACACCGAACAAATCTGGGCATGACACCTTGATTATATTATACACTCAAATACTAATACATACATAGTAGGTGATAAATATACCTTGCATATAGTTGTTTCAATATTAGTATAGAGACTAAACAGTAAACTGCATGACACAGGAAGGCATAAGTAAGGCGTATTTAGGCAGAAATTATTTAAGTAATGCTCAGATTTTTAGGGTAATAAATATTATAACTAATGCAGAGCAATAGACATAGCAATATAATATAGAACTTAACCTCCTATACCCAAGTTATTAATGGTCTATGGGGGGTGTTATTGATATACTATTGGCAATTACCATATATAAATAAAGTCTGAGGTAAGTGGGCTATTTTAAACCCTGTCAGGGACTATCTGGTTACCTGCAGGATCAACAGCAAATGTCATGCTTTCTCAGAGACAGCTCCCTATGTTGTATTCCTATAGTAACTTATGCTTAATTTTTCCCATAAGGGGGTGCAGTATTGAATAGACTAACAACAGCCAGATAGGGTCTAGATGTCTCCTTTACCCTATAAAAAAGAAGGTAATGATATAGTGTCGCATTTAAGTATTAGTTAAACCATATTTTGTAATATGTAAACTAGAGTGTAAGAGCCAATAGAAAATTTTTCTGGCGTCATGTCCTGTACGGCATGTAATAGGCAATTTCCATAGATAAAACATGGGCAGAGGAAAGCCGCATGGAGAGACCTATTTTCTACATAGCTAAACAAATCATATGGACTTGCCACTTGTTGAAAATAAACTAAGCCCTTCATGAGGGCATAGCAATGAACTAGTGAAATAAAACATTTAGTCCCCCTTGCAAACATAGCATAAACCTATAAGTAACCCTGATGTTAGTTCAGATATGTAGGCGTATGTGGATATGTAGATAAACAACATTATTAACAAATGACTATAGCCAAATTTCTATCTCAGGCAGCTCACTAAAATGGAGCAAAAATTATCAGCTTAACAGATAAGGATAGGAGGCATGAACCATTTTTCTTCATGCTATCTAATTCTTTTCAAATCTCCTATCTGGAGTCTAATACTGTTCTGTTCCCATAGTTTAAAGCTGCCTCGATTAGGTTACAACATAACAATTACCCCTACATCTCAGCAAAAAAAAAAGAAAAGAAAAAAAAAATACTTATAAGCAGGGATATGATTTTAAAACTAACTACCTACTAAATGCATAGTAACAGACACACTGGCAGCTCTAAGTGCATGTGAACCGTCCTGGTATATACCCAAATGATGAGACAATAAAACCTAGCATTTAGTCATAACATATTAACTAAAGCACACAATAAAGAAGTTGGAACATGTGGCATAGAGAAGTATAACAAACAGCACACTACAATCAAATAGATAGATATTTAAACATATAAATGTAAAATGACAGAACCTTGAAGCTGCTTAAAACTGGACAGTAAACTAAACCAGCCAAGGCCATTGTGGGGACTTGCAATTCTTTTTAAAAGAAACCTGACAGGGTTGCTCAGTAGGTGCTAACATTAACATTTAAATGAAGAGATAGGGAGAGTGAAAAATTAGCTCATAGTCTTAGGTCCTCTTTTTGGAGAATGAAATGTTGCTGGGAATATTTACCCAATGCCTAATCTGCAGCAAATAAAGGTCAGAGAGGCTCCGGTGTCTCTTCTCCCAGGGGTAGGTGAATGGTCTTGATCCCTTGAGAACGGAGAAGATCCCAAAAGCTGCGCAGCTGTCAGGAGGTTCAAAACACACTTCGTCTGCAGGATTATTAACCGCTTCTCATGCGGTAGCTGTACGGGCGTAGTTAGGACAGTGGAAGTGAGGGCTAGGAACCTGCAATGCGACAACATCTTCTCTGGTGAGTCTCCCGTAGCGGGATAAACGTAGTAAGTTGTAAGGCTGCCAGGTTTCATATTGATCTCTGTTGTTGCGCTGCGATAGTTAGACAGTGTGACAAGCCGTCTTCTTAGGGCCAAGCTGGATCCAATGTTGGAGGATCTCTCTGTGTTATTGTCGGCTTCTGCTCTAGAGACGCTTTCTTTCTGCTCTCTCCTGATACCACTCCTCTCCCCAGGCCCAGGTCGGAGATTAGGAGGGACATACCCGATGTCAGCTTTTGCGGTTTGTAAATGCCGATCTGAAGCAGCTACATATGGCCTGCGCCCAGGCCTGATCATGTGTTCCATCGGCGACATATCTTCCTGTAGATTGGGAATGCTTAAGTGCTGAACCCGCAGGTTCTGGGACTCGCAGCCATCCAGGTCATGAGTAAGCTGCAGTTCTTTCTCCTGATGTTGCTCGCCAGTAGAACATGGTAGAGAGGTGCAAATCGCCATTATGCTGAGGAGGTCGTGTTTCATATCAGTAAAGGTTGCGTCTAGCATATTGCTAAACCTCTCCATGTCTGCAAGTGTGGTCTTTGGAGCCGTCTCAGTAGTAGGGATAGGTGTCTCTCCACAGAGGTTTTGGAAGAAACGGGTGGGTTATGCCACGAGAGGAGGAAAATGGCTACCGTCAGATAGCTTCAGCTCCAAGCAACTTATTAACAAGGCACAATACTTGGTTTTCTCTTAAATTTCTATGTTTAGGCTGTGTCATTAGTTAGCTCTGTTGATTTCAGACTTCAGTTCTGTTTTTGAGGCGTTGGGTTACCAACTGTAAAGTCCTTTTTCTCAATATATAGTAGAATCTATGCAGAGCTCTAAAGATGTGTGACCATGTTGTTGTAAGGCTAGCTCCGCCCCGCATTTTGTATTTCTTTTACTTTGCAATACTAAAGTGATTTTTTAATTCAGTTTTATACATATATACATTATATGGACTTATATCAAAATATCATCACTTATTTGTTGCCACAACGCTTTTTTGACACTACACCTTATTTAGATCCTGTAATTTAGTTCATTTTATCACTCCATCAATTAAGGTTTTATAGAACAATGGATTAAGGTTGTTAAAAGTAGATTTTTTTTCTATCTTCCCATGGTATACATTGATCTTAACCCAAGATGTTCAGGCTAACCTAGAATCCCTGGCTGCAAAATGGATTACATATATATTTATTATATGATATAAGCCATAAATAGATAGATGTGGAGATTATAAAGAGATTAGTTAAAAATGTTAAGGAAACCGCACTTTCTGCTACATGGAGATAGACACATCTGAAGCTACTACATACTACACTCCCAAATAGGAGCTTCACAGAGAAATGCACAATTTGATAAATGTCAGAAGTGTATCTTTCCAGCAGTAGATTTATTACATCTTATATGGAACTGCCCTAAAATTAGAAAATTTTGGTTCACATTGTAAATTTGGTTAAGTAAAGCTTTAAATAAAACTTTCCATCTTGGGTTAGAGCAAATACTATTTTTATGTGATGGCCAGTGTAGGTATATATATATATATATATATATATATATATATATATATATATATATATATATATAACCGATATAGAATGTATATAAATATGTGTCAGTGTATATGTGTAACAAATGTCTAACTTCAAAGGAAGTATGTGATTATTAACATGGTAAGACAAAGGGGAAGTTATAAAACAACAAAGAGACAAGGGGGTCATTTCATCAAGTTATGTATGGAGCTTGATGCCCCCTGCTTTTTTAAAGACAACTGCTCCATAACCTATCCGTCTGCTCTGAGGCGGCGGACAGAAATCAACCTGATCAAATACGATTTACACCCCATGCTAGTGGCCCATTGCCCGCAAATCTGCAGGTGGCGGTATTGCACCAGCAGTTCACAAGAACTGCTGGTGCAATGATTAATCCTGACAGCGTATGCTATCTGCATTTATCGATGTGCAACAGACATGGTACACTACTTCGTCTTATGTCCACTCGCACTATAATAAATTGACCCCAAGGTCTTTACATATGCAAAGTACTTCACTCTTCCCAAGAAAGACAGCTTGTCCCAAGTAAAGAAAAATCTCAGTATATAAACAAGACAGCTGAGAGGGATAGTAGGGCAGTTGGGATAAAAGGTTGGTAGGTATACACACACATACTGACACCCTACACACACATGCATTCACAAACACACACATGCAACCACAAAGTCATTCTAGATAGGAAGAAAGGGTTTTGGTAAGTGCACACACACACCCAGACACCCACCCTGTAATAAATGTTATATAGGATACATGGGCACATAGTTATCAAGGTCTGGTGGACCTGATCCGACACTGCGGATCAGGTCTGCCAGACCTCGCTGAATACGGCGAGCAATACGCTTGCCGTATTGAGCATTGCACCAGCAGCTCACAAGAGCTGCTGGTGCAACGCCGCCCCCTGCAGACTCGCGGCCAATCGGCCGTCAGCAGGGGGGTGTCAATCAACCCGATCGTACTCGATCGGGTTGATTTCCGGCGATGTCTGTCCGCCTGCTCAGAGCAGGCGGACAGGTTATGGAGCAGCGGTCTTTGTGACTGCTGCTTCATAACTGCTGCTTCTGGCGAGTCTGATGACTCGCTAGAAACACAGGGCATCAGGCTCCATTAGGAGCTTGATACATATGCCCCATAGTGTGTTTGGGATTATGACTGACAACCTATTTATGTAACTGTCTCTGTAACCTTTCTGTAATTTGGGCAGATTCTAATTAAAGCTCTCTCTTTGGTAAAGAACTGAGTGTCTGGAAAATCATTTAGAGGCCTATTTATTAAAGGTCTGTCGGACCTGATCCGACAGTGCGGATCAGGTCCGACAGACCTTGCTGAATGCAGAGAAAAATACGCTCTCCGTATTCAGCATTGCATCAGCAGGGGGGTGTCAATCAACCCGATCGTACTCGATCAGGTTGAATTGTGGCGATCTCTGTCCGCCTGCTCAGAGCAGGCGGACAGGGTTATGGAGCAGCGGTCTTTAAACCGCTGCTTCATAACTGCTGTTTCTGGCGAGCCTGAAGACTCGCCAGAAACAAGGGCCCACAAGTTCCATTTGGAGCTTGATAAATGGGCCTCTTAGCCTGGAATTACTATGAGTACAATATAGTGGCTATATTTCTGTAGAACTACACATACAATATTTACTTGGGATTGTTAGTAAAAAGTGAATAGTGTACAAGTGGGTAGTGAGGTGACACTAGGGGTTATTACAAGTATTACACAGTGCAGAGGATATTATCCAGAGCATATCCAAAGTGGATTTATTGAATGTAATCCTGGTGTATTTGAGGGATAATTGTGCGACATATTTTTGTGCTGTGACCTTTTCAGAGTCTGTCTAGAGGTTGGTAAGTATATTTGTTTTCCTATCTTCCTATTTTATTGTTGTGGTTTTAATTTTAATATGGGAAATGTAAATGCTACTATTGCTGAAAATGTTAATACGTGGGTGCTAAATTATATTAAAAGGCATGGTGGTCCCTATTAAATTCCAGCACAATATTGACAATCATGGTATTTGATGAAAGAGTTTTCAGCAAAAACATTATATGATTAAAATGTTTCAGAACACAAAAGAAAAGGTTGTATTATGCAAGGATTGTGGTTATGCTGTTTAAAACTAGAGGAAATAATTAAAGAAAAAGACAGCGAAATATCACAACTTAATTTGACAGTAATGGTAAAATCTGTGGAAAATGCTAAATTATATAATGAATTGAATGACAAGATTGTTGAAATGCGAGTACATGCAGTTGTAACTGGTGAAGCACTGATTGGCAAAGCAAAGGTGTGTGACACATTAACAGAGCAGAATGAGAAAATGAATGAGAGAATTTTGAAATTGGAAAGGGAAATGGATGAATGTAGGCATGTGACTAATATGGCTTTTAATAGAATGGCAGAAAGTATGGTAGCTGGTAGCATGTCTCCTTCACCTAAAGTTGCTAACTCTGTTAATAACGCAGGAACTGGAGGTGTGGATTTTAAACAAAAACCAGTGATAAATCTCCCTGCTGCCCCAACAACAACCACTGGTTTAAACCATAACAATACAGGGGAAGTGCAGCTAGTTACAAAAGATTTAAAGCCACAAGAAATGGATAACATAGTAAAAGAAGTTCCACAACATGATATCAATTGTTTTTTTGCAGTTGTTTTGTTGTTTTAAAAGAATTACAGAGCTATATAATTTGACTGTTGGGGATATAAAAAATGTGTTGCAGAGGGTAGTTGGAAATGGTCTCTGGATCAGGATTGTACAGAGGTTTGGGCACACACCTAGAACTGCAGCTACACTTAAAGAAATAATGTATGTGCTTCATGGAATTAATTCTGATGTGTCTTTGTATGGAACAGTTAAAACAGGAATCTCCCTATGAATTGTCAGATAGAATGTCCACAGTTTTTAAAAATGTAATTGTACATAATTCTGGTTTTGAACATGGAGGAATTGTACACAGAACCATTTTTCTAGATGCTTTGGAGGAAAATGTTAAAGTATATTAGCTGTAACTCCTAATCCTTCAGACCTAAATTACATGCTCATAAGGGCTAATAATTTGTGGAGGAAGATATTTAGAAATTATATTTTTGCAGTGGCTTCAGTGAGAGGTTTTAAGGAAAAAGGGCAGAACTTCTATAATTGTCTAGGTCAATATAGAGAAGAAGACAGAATTTTTAGAAGTGGATAACAGTATGGACAGAACTACTGAATAGTCAGTACTTGCAGAGATTGGCAACAGGTTAATATGCAGTTTGAGAGTTTCACAGAATAAACAGTACTTGCAGTGTTTGGCAACAGGATATAAAGCAGTTTGAATGTTACACTGAATAAACTGTATTTGCAGAGTTTGGAAACAGGTTAACATGCAGTTTGAGAGATTTACAGAATAAACAGTACTTGCAGTGTTTGGCAACAGGTTATCAGGAAGTTAGAGGGTTAACCCAGCATAGTCAATCTTTGCAGAATTTGGCAACAGGAAATCAGCAGTTAGAGAGTTTCCACAGCGAAGTCCTCACAGGAGCCACAAAGAGAAACAAACAAACGGGCACTGAAGAAACAGGAAGCCCGGAATAAAAAGCCTGGTAGTGACATCATCAGGAAGGGGCGGCTCAGACTACCTGCCAATCAAGCACACAGAGAGGACAGCTGGAGCTTCCCAGCGGCCGAGCGTGACAGTTAGTACTCTTGTATAAAAGCTAATAATATATCATATATGTGCCATAAAATATGTCTAATAGTATATTTTTTCTCTATCCCAACTTATGTCCCTTTAACTTTCTAGATGATCAGTTAGGTTAGAGGGATGCTATTAGCATATGTACAGATCTAAAAGGTGTTATTTGCAAATATACAGAGATAAAAGGGGTTTAGAGGTAAAGCACTTGTTAAAAACCTAGATAAACTCATGTAATACTCCTGACCAATATAAAATTGGTTTTGTTGCTCTTGTGTTTTAAGTCTCAGCAAAATGGTTATATTTACTAAGATCATAAACTGTGAGCTAATTAGTAACAAATACAGTAATGAATGACACTGGAAAAGAAACAACGTGTGTTTATTATAACACAGGTTTCCTATGAGCAGTGTTAGAATAGCAGTCTCAAGTTTCTGCTTAATGACTTGGTTAGAGGTATAATGTTCAGCAGGAATAATCACTTCAACAAGTTGTAACAGGTGTTTCAATAGTATCGCAAACAAACTTCACACACTCTCACTGGAATAAAATATTTACAAGTCCCACACATTCTTTCACATCCTTTTGGAAGCATATATGAATATAACTGGTTGTTCAGTCACAGGTTAGTACGAATAGTGCTTACGAGTTCTTAGAGGATTTATCGGCATATAATCTTACCACTTCAGTCTCTAAGTAAGCGATCACAGTACCTTTGTCTTGGGAGGAATATACCTGATGTGAGAAAAGATCCGGAGGTTTGTTTGTCCGACAGCGTGTGGAGAAGTGAGAAGCCGGTGAGAGTGTGACTTACTTCCGGTTGCGGTTAGGATGATCCGATACACAGCTGATGCTGGAATCTCACACAGAGCTAAATATTGCGGCTGCAAAAAAGGCTGAATAGCTGAATGTGATAAAGGTTTGATTTGAATAAACCTCAAGGTGTAAAACCTAGTAAAGGTTATAACAAGCTGAATAATTCAAAGGTTAAATAAACAGAGACCTGGTCTTAAGAACTATGAATATAAAGCTAAACTCTTAACAGAGCAGGCTTAAACAAAGTACATCAATTAACAGGCAGTTTGAATATGGCAATGTGAGGTTTAAATAGGGTTTGGCTGTTGGTAGGAGGGATCAGTCCTTAAAGGTATATTACATCTCCCCCCCGTTAAGGAATCACCCCCGGTGATTCAGGGTGAGGTTTAGATGGGTAACGGAGATGAAAACGCCTAAGGAGTCTTGGAGCGTTAATCTCCTAGTGATGTTGCCAAGAATTCTCTTCTGGTCCATAACCCTTCCATTGAATCAGATATTCCAATCTCCTTCTCCTAATGCGAGAATCTAGGATTCTTTCTACCTCAAACTCTTCTTGATTGTTTAGGAGTATGGGAGGAGGAACTGTCAAATCTAATCTGTTTCGGTCTGAAGTATACGGTTTTAATAATGAGACATGAAATGTATTATGTATTTTGTAATGTTGTGGTAGCTTTAATCTCACTGCATTAGGATTGATGATTTTGTCAATTGAAAAAGGTCCTATATACTGATTAGCTAATTTTTTACTTGGTATCTGTAACCTTAGATATTTAGTAGAAAGAAGTACCTGATCACCTAACTTATAGTCTGGTGAGGGTCTGTGTCTTTGGTCATAATAATGTTTTTGTCTGTCTTTAGCTTGAACGAGGTGTGCCTTTATTTGTTCTAATCGATCTTGTAAGGTATTGAGATAAGTTGTAGCACCTGGAGAATTGACTGGAGTATTTGAAAGAGTGATTGATGTGGGGTGATAACCATATGTGGCAAAAAATGGGGACATCTTTGTTGAAGAGGATAGAGAGTTATTGTATGAAAATTCTGCCAAAGGGAGGTATGTTACCCAATCATCTTGTAAATGTGTAATATAACACCTGAGGTACTGTTCTAATGTTTGATTTAATCGTTCGGTTAACCCATTGGTTTGTGGGTGGAATGCTGTGGAGTATCGTGTGTCAATCTTTAGTGACTTACAGAGTGATCTCCAGAAAGCGGAAGTGAATTGAGTACCCCTGTCAGTTATAATGGTGGATGGTAAACCATGTAGGCGAACAATAGCTCTAATGAATGCTTTTGCTGTTATAAAGGCACTAGGAAGAGCCTTTAAAGGTGTGAAGTGAGCTAATTTGGTTAATTGATCCACTACAACAAATATTGTATTATAATGTTGTGAATCTGGTAAATCAACAATGAAGTCCATGGATATGGTACTCCATGGTCTATCAGGAATCGGCAGTGACGTCAGGTAACCTATAGGTTTCCTATGCTCAGCCTTGTTTCTGGCACAGACATCACAGCCTATGACGTAGTCAGAAATAGTCTTTTCCATATGAGGCCACCAAAAGTTCCTTTTAGTTAACTCAATGGTCTTTTGGATTCCTGTATGTCCAGATAATACATTGTCATGGGTATTGTTCAATATGAGTTGTCGTTGAGACTCAGGAATGAATAATCTTCCATTATGGTAAAATAATCCTGTTGTTGAATCCTTAACGCACTCTGGTGGTATTGAAGTCTCATCTTTCAGAGCTGATAATATTTCAGTCTCTAAACCAGTGAGTGCTCCCAAAAATTTTTCTTCTGGTATAATTGGTGTTGAGATGTGTTGTGGCAAACTGGAATCAAACTGTCTTGATAAAGCGTCAGCTTTCGCATTTGCACTTCCTGGTCGGTATGTTATTAAAAAATTGAACCGATCCATAAAAAGTGCCCATCTTACTTGACGGGAAGAAAGTGTCTTGTTAGTCCTTAAGTATTCTAGGTTCTTATGATCGGTATAAATCAGAAAGGGTTCTTTAGTTCCTTCTAAGAGGTGTCGCCAATGTTCTAGTGAACGTTTTATAGCTAGTAACTCTTTGTCACCAATAGAATAATTACTTTCTGCTGGTAAGAAAGTCTTTGAATAGAAAGCAATGGGATGAATCAGTTTGGTGTCCCTGTTCTGTTGTGATAATACTGCTCCAATTCCAGAATTGGAAGCATCTACTTCCAATATGAATGCTTGATTGTAGTCTGGTAAAGTTAAAACTGGTGCTGAGGTGAGAAGCTCTTTTAGCTTAGTAAAAGCTTCTTGGGACTCTTTTGTCCAACAGAATTTATGATTGCTACTAGTTAGTTGAGATAGTGGTTTTACAACTGAGGAAAACCCTTTGATAAATTTCCTGTAAAAATTTGCAAACCCCAGAAACCTCTGGAGTGAGCGTGTGGTAGTGGGTTTTGGCCATTCTATAATAGCCTGAATCTTTTGTTGATCCATCTCAATCTTGTTGGGTTTTAGAATATAACCCAGGAATTTTATTTCTGATGTATGAAAGATACATTTTTCTAACTTAGCGTATAACTTATTTTGTCTAAGTCTAGTTAAAACCCAACGAACGTGTTTCTCATGTTCAGCCATATTTTTTGAATATATTAAGATATCATCCAAATAGATTATGAAGCAAACATCTGTGAGATCGTGGAATATCTCATTTATGAAATGCTGGAAGGTTGCCGGAGCATTGCATAATCCGAAGGGCATAACGTTATATTGGAACAATCCGTATCTGGTGCGGAAAGCAGTCTTCCACTCATCACCCTTCTTGATACGGATTAGATTATAAGCTCCTTTTAAATCCAGTTTTGAAAATACAGTGGCCCCCGTAAGTCTTTCTAGTAACTCAGGGATTAAAGGGAGTGGATATCGGTTCTTTACTGTGATCTTATTTAGAGCTCTGTAGTCGATAATTGGACGTAAAGTTCCATCTTTGTTTTTTACAAAGAATATCCCAGCCGCTGCTGGAGAGGTTGAATGAGTAATGAAACCCTTTCTCAGATTATCATCCAAATAGGTACGTAAATCTTGGAGCTCATTTTGGTTCATTGGATAAATTTTGCCATGAGGTATTTGTGATCCTGGAATAATGTCAATGGGGCAGTCAAATGCTCTATGTGGAGGCAAATTTTCAGCTTCTTTCAAATCGAATACGTCTGCCAGATCCTGATATACACATGGAATACCCTGCTCCATAGTAGCTATAGAACAGTGAGGATAACAAGTCTTAGTACAATAGGTTGAGTTTAGGTTTACTGTGTTTTGTGTCCAATCTATTTCAGGATTATGAATAACTAACCATGTATAACCTAAGATGACTGAGTGCTGTGCTATAGGTATAATATCAAAAGTTACATATTCAGTGTGTGCCTTGGATGTGGTTATTAAAAGTGGTATGGTGTGATGAGTGATTGGTCCATTCTGAATGAATGTACCATCAATTAACTTCACAAAAACTGGGTTTGTTTTGCACACAGTGGGTATTTTATTCTTTTTTACATAATCAGTGTCAATATAATTTCCAGTCGCCCCAGAATCTATTAGTCCTTCAGTCTGTAGGTTGTCTTGATCCCACTGTAAGGAAAGGGGAATAGTTAGATGTTGTGTCTTAGAGGTGTTATATATTTGTTTGATAGATTCTGTCTTACCCTTTCTTTGTTTTGATAGTAATGGACATTCACTAACAGAGTGCTCCTTATGTGCACAATATAAACAGAGATTTGACAATCTTCGTCTTATCTTTTCTTCTGAGGTAAGTGGACCCCTTATAGTTCCTATTTCCATAGGTATAGGGTTAGATAAAGTCTTTTCTTGTGATGTAGGTGAGGGATAAGTGCGTCTAGAGAGTGTCTCATAAACTGATTTTTCTACTTTGCGCTCTCTTAGACGTCTGTCCAGAGTAATGCAGACTTTTATGAGAGCTGATAATGTCTCAGGCATTTCTATTCGTGAGAGCTCATCTTTTAAGCTCTCAGATAATCCCAGCCTGAACTGATTTCTGAGGCTGACCTCATTCCATTTGGAGTCTGAAGCCCACATCTGAAAGTCAGTGATGAACTCTTCCACAGTTCTTTTGCCCTGTTTAAGAGCTCGCAGTTTGGTCTCTGCGTTAATCTGTGTGTTAGTGTCCTCATATAAGATAGACATAGCAGAGAAAAAATCCTGCAATGAATCCATTACAGGATCGTTTGTTTCATACAGCCTATTGGCCCATGTTCTAGGTTCCCCCAGTAAGTAAGATATAGTAGTGCAAACTTTTATTCTCTCACTATGGTAAGTCCTAGGTCTCAAAGTAAATAACAAATTGCATGCATTTTTGAAATCTCTGAAAACTGATCGTTTACCTGAAAAAGGAGTAGGAGGCTGAATTTGAGGTTCAGCAGTAGCCTGCTCCTTAGGGGTTAAACATTCCTTTAGTAAGGCTTTTAAAGCTGTATTCTCTGCTTGCACCTCTATTAAGCCACGTGCAAGGTAATCCAACTTTTGATGTATGTTAGAGAATTCATTCTGAATCTCTTGTGGTTCCATGGCTTAAAGAGTAAACAAACAGATATTTTGGGCCTGTTAATACTGTAATACTCCTGACCAATATAAAATTGGTTTTGTTGCTCTTGTGTTTTAAGTCTCAGCAAAATGGTTATATTTACTAAGATCATAAACTGTGAGCTAATTAGTAACAAATACAGTAATGAATGACACTGGAAAAGAAACAACGTGTGTTTATTATAACACAGGTTTCCTATGAGCAGTGTTAGAATAGCAGTCTCAAGTTTCTGCTTAATGACTTGGTTAGAGGTATAATGTTCAGCAGGAATAATCACTTCAACAAGTTGTAACAGGTGTTTCAATAGTATCGCAAACAAACTTCACACACTCTCACTGGAATAAAATATTTACAAGTCCCACACATTCTTTCACATCCTTTTGGAAGCATATATGAATATAACTGGTTGTTCAGTCACAGGTTAGTACGAATAGTGCTTACGAGTTCTTAGAGGATTTATCGGCATATAATCTTACCACTTCAGTCTCTAAGTAAGCGATCACAGTACCTTTGTCTTGGGAGGAATATACCTGATGTGAGAAAAGATCCGGAGGTTTGTTTGTCCGACAGCGTGTGGAGAAGTGAGAAGCCGGTGAGAGTGTGACTTACTTCCGGTTGCGGTTAGGATGATCCGATACACAGCTGATGCTGGAATCTCACACAGAGCTAAATATTGCGGCTGCAAAAAAGGCTGAATAGCTGAATGTGATAAAGGTTTGATTTGAATAAACCTCAAGGTGTAAAACCTAGTAAAGGTTATAACAAGCTGAATAATTCAAAGGTTAAATAAACAGAGACCTGGTCTTAAGAACTATGAATATAAAGCTAAACTCTTAACAGAGCAGGCTTAAACAAAGTACATCAATTAACAGGCAGTTTGAATATGGCAATGTGAGGTTTAAATAGGGTTTGGCTGTTGGTAGGAGGGATCAGTCCTTAAAGGTATATTACAACTCATGACCATTTGTTCTTTTATTTAGTGTTATTCAGGAGGAAGTCTCAAACCACCTGGAAAACAAAAACCAGAATAAACAATGCAACAGATTTCTTCACTTCCTCTTACACTTCTTATGGAGAAGAACAAGAAACACATATGGGTCAATTTATGTAAGTGCGAGCAGACATGATCTGATATAGTGGATCATGTCCGCTGCACATCGATTAATCCCAACAGCATACGCTGACGGCATTTGTCATTGCACCAGCAGTTCTTGTGAACTGCTGGTGTAATGATGCCCCCTGCATATTCAGGTGTCAAGTAACCCGATCATATTTGATCGGGTTGATGTCTGTCCGCCGCCTCAGAGCAGGCGGACAGGTTATGGAGCAGCAATCTTTAGACCGCTGCTTCATAACTTCTGTTTCCGGTGAGCCTAAAGGCTCGTCTGAAACACGGGGCATCAAGCTCTGTACGGAGCTTGATAAATTGACCCCATAAGATCAATATGGAGTGTTTTCCCTTTTTGTAATCTGACTTATTCAGAAGAGCAAATAATGTTTGTTTGATTTTTCATCTCCCTGTAATATTGTAGCCTAAGAACTACCATTAAGAATGGACTGCATTTTTTATTGCACACATTTAAATACAGTTTTTGTTACTTTTTATAATAATTCCAGAGAGCTGCCCACAGATAATGTGGCTGTATGAATGCATGATAAGTGTGCCTTGTAATTTTAAGTTAGGAATTAGGTATATATATATATATATATACAGGGAGTGCAGAATTATTAGGCAAGTTGTATTTTTGAGGATTAATTTTATTATTGAACAACAACCATGTTCTCAATGAACCCAAAAAACTCATTAATATCAAAGCTGAATAGTTTTGGAAGTAGTTTTTAGTTTGTTTTTAGTTAAAGCTATTTTAGGGGGATATCTGTGTGTGCAGGTGACTATTACTGTGCATAATTATTAGGCAACTTAACAAAAAACAAATATATACCCATTTCAATTATTTATTTTTACCAGTGAAACCAATATAACATCTCAACATTCACAAATATACATTTCTGACATTCAAAAACAAAACAAAAACAAATCAGTGACCAATATAGCCACCTTTCTTTGCAAGGACACTCAAAAGCCTGCCATCCATGGATTCTGTCAGTGTTTTGATCTGTTCACCATCAACATTGCGTGCAGCAGCAACCACAGCCTCCCAGACACTGTTCAGAGAGGTGTACTGTTTTCCCTCCTTGTAAATCTCACATTTGATGGTGGACCACAGGTTCTCAATGGGGTTCAGATCAGGTGAACAAGGAGGCCATGTCATTAGATTTTCTTCTTTTATACCCTTTCTTGCCAGCCACGCTGTGGAGTACTTGGACGCGTGTGATGGAGCATTGTCCTGCATGAAAATCATGTTTTTCTTGAAGGATGCAGACTTCTTCCTGTACCACTGCTTGAAGAAGGTGTCTTCCAGAAACTGGCAGTAGGACTGGAAGTTGAGCTTGACTCCATCCTCAACCCGAAAAGGCCTCACAAGCTCATCTTTGATGATACCAGCCCAAACCAGTACTCCACCTCCACCTTGCTGGCGTCTGAGTCGGACTGGAGCTCTCTGCCCTTTACCAATCCAGCCACGGGCCCATCCATCTAGCCCATCAAGACTCACTCTCATTTCAATAGTCCATAAAACCTTAGAAAAATCAGTCTTGAGATATTTCTTGGCCCAGTCTTGACGTTTCAGCTTGTGTGTCTTGTTCAGTGGTGGTCGTCTTTCAGCCTTTCTTACCTTGGCCATGTCTCTGAGTATTGCACACCTTGTGCTTTTGGGCACTCCAGTGATGTTGCAGCTCTGAAATATGGCCAAACTGGTGGCAAGTGGCATCTTGGCAGCTGCACGCTTGACTTTTCTCAGTTCATGGGCAGTTATTTTGCGCCTTGGTTTTTCCACACGCTTCTTGTGACCCTGTTGACTATTTTGAATGAAACGCTTGATTGTTCGATGATCACGCTTCAGAAGCTTTGCAATTTTAAGAGTGCTGCATCCCTCTGCAAGATATCTCACTATTTTTGACTTTTCTGAGCCTGTCAAGTCCTTCTTTTGACCCATTTTGCCAAAGGAAAGGAAGTTGCCTAATAATTATGCACACCTGATATAGGGTGTTGATGTCATTAGACCACACCCCTTCTCATTACAGAGATGCACATCACCTAATATGCTTAATTGGTAGTAGGCTTTCGAGCCTATACAGCTTGGAGTAAGACAACATGCATAAAGAGGATGATGTGGTCAAAATACTCATTTGCCTAATAATTCTGCACTCCCTGTATATATATATATATATATATATATATATATATATATATATATATATATATATATCATTATATATACTAGGATAAGGTACTTATTCTAGGATACAATACAAGGGCTCAATTTAGAGAGAAATATAAAAAGGGAACTGGATACTGATACAAATATGATTATCCAGTTTGGGTTAATGAATCTAAAATAGAGATTATATAGGATACCCCAACTTGATATAAACAACTTGCGTTTAATGTGGGATGAGTGAAATTTACCACTTTAGTCAAACTGATCTGATGGGACACAGCATTCACATACTAACTGCAGACTTGCATTGGATTAATAATATGTCTGTGAATGTTCTGAGGGGTCAGTAAATATTAATAGTGTGTCTTATACTATGAGAGGTGGCATAGTAAACGTTTATTAGAAGATTATCAAAATTAAGGCCTCCAAAATGAAAAGAATTAATGAGAGGAATGGGCAGTAATTATTAATTTTACCTTAGTAAGAGATCTGTAGGGGAGGGTGTTGTTATAAAGATGTGTATACCAGTCAAGATGGAACGTCCTGTACCTACAAATAAGATTACTAACCTATGAGAAACAGAGGCCCCCATGGCACTATTGTACTTAAACAATTACTGCCACAGTCCAGAATTGTGTCTGGAATAAACCCCATGTTTCCCTAACTGGTGTTATAGTATTGGATTTGTTCTTGTGTGCTAGAAACCTTTAGCTAAGGCCAATGGATGTATGGTGAAAAATCATGTTGAATTTTACATACCCAGTTATGGTTGGTAGAGCATAATGCAGGGATAGGGCCATGCAGTCTGCACACCAGGGAAGTTTACATTTCTGTGGCAACTGTACAGTGCAGTGTGCCCTCAGATGGGTGGTACCTGAGTCAAACATATGACTCTATATGGTTGGTAAATATGTACTTAAAATGTTGTACAGGATGATCTTGAATGTCTGGTGAAGGATGCCCCCCTCCACAGTGGTGGGTTTTACTGTTGGGGGGGTATTTGTAATTTTTTTTTACAGGTAAAAGAGCTGGGGCGCGATCCGATATAGATCGCAGTTTGCGGCGCAAGCGAGGGAACCGGCGTCGCCCGCAGTTTCAGCTCGCAACTCGAGCTATCCCATATAAGTCGCCGTCAGATGCTAACTTGCCGTAAGTCTGACAAACCAGCGATGTCCAGAAATCTGCGTAAGTACAAATTTCTGGCGTCGCCAGTGACTTGCGGCACGTTAGAAACTGCCGGCGCCTATAAAACCTGACTAAAGTCTAAAACACCCGCACTGTCTAACACGCCTCCCTAACATAGCCCGACAAGTCTAACACGCCTCCCTAACATAGCCCGCACTGTCTAACCCTCTATCCGCTATCCCCCCTCACTATCCTAACAATAAAAAAGCTATTAACCCCTAAACCGCCGCTCCCGTACCCCGCCGCAACCTAATAAAGTTATTAACCCCTAAACCGCCGCTCCCGTACCCCGCCGCCAGCTATATTATATCTATAACCCCCTAAAGTGAGCCCCTAACACCGCCGCCATCTATATTAAAATTATTAACCCCTAATGTAAGCCCCTTACACCGCCGCCATCTCTATTAAAATGATTAACCCCTTATTTAATCTACCTACCCCGCCGCCAGCTATATTATCTATATTAACCCTAAGTATATTATAGTTAATATAGGTATTACATTATATATATTAACTATATTAACCCTAATTATATTTGGGTTAATATAGTTAATATAGTTACTATAGTATTTATATTAACTATATTAACTCTATCTAACCCTAACACCCCTAACTAAATTTATATTAAATTAATCTAATTCATTTATAAACTAAAATATTCCTATTTAAATCTAAATACTTACCTATAAAATAAACCCTAAGATAGCTACAATATAATTAATAATTACATTGTAGCTATGTTAGGGTTAATATTTATTTTACAGGTAAATTGTTAATTATTTTAAGTAGGTATAATAGCTATTAAATAGTTATTAACTATTTAATATCTACCTAGTTAAAATAATTACCCAATTACCTGTAAAATAAATCCTAACCTAAGTTACAAATACACCTACACTATCAATAAATTAAATAAACTACAAACATCTATCTAAAAATACAATTAAATTAACTAAACTAAATTACAAAAAAAACAAACACTAAATTACAAAAAATAAAAAAAGATTACAAGATTTTTAAGCTAATTACACCTATTCTAAGCCCCCTAATAAAATAATAAACCCCCAAAATAAAAAAAATTCCCTGCCCTATTCTAAATTAAACAAATTTCAAAGCTCTTTACCTTACCAGCCCTTAAAGGGGCCTTTTGTGGGGCATGCCCCAAAGAATTCAGCTCTTTTGCATACAAATACAATACCCCCCCCCCCCCCATTACAACCCACCACCCACATACCCCTATTCTAAAACCACCCAAACCCCCCTTAAAAAAGCCTAACACTACCCCCCTGAAGATCTCCCTACCTTGTCTTCACCACACCGGGCCGAACTCCTGATCCGATCCGGGCGATGTCTTCCTCCAAGCGGCAAAGAAGAATTCTTCCTCCGGCGATGTCTTCCTCCAAGCGGCAAAGAAGAATTCTTCCTCCGGCGACGTCTTCCTCCAAGCGGCAGCAAAGTCTTCATTCTTCCGGCGGCATCTTCAATCTTCTTTCTTCGCTCCGCCGCCGCGGAGCATCCATCCTGGACGACTACTGAACTTGGAATGAGGTACCTTTAAATGACGTCATACAAGATGGCGTCCGCCGAATTCCGATTGGCTGATAGGATTCTATCAGCCAATCGGAATTAAGTTAGAAAAATCTGATTGGCTGATTGAATCAGCCAATCAGATTCAAGTTCAATCCGATTGGCTGATCCAATCAGCCAATCAGATTGAGCTCGCATTCTATTGGCTGTTCCGATCAGCCAATAGAATGCGAGCTCAATCTGATTGGCTGATTGGATCAGCCAATCGGATTGAACTTGAATCTGATTGGCTGATTCAATCAGCCAATCAGATTTTTCTAACTTAATTCCGATTGGCTGATAGAATGCTATCAGCCAATCGGAATTCGGCGGACGCCATCTTGGATGGCGTCATTTAAAGGTACCTCATTCCAAGTTCAGTAGTCGTCCGGGATGGATGCTCCGCGGCGGCGGAGCGAAGAAAGAAGATTGAAGATGCCGCCGGAAGAATGAAGACTTTGCTGCCGCTTGGAGGAAGACGTCACCGGAGGAAGAATTCTTCTTTGCCGCTTGGAGGAAGACATCGCCGGAGGAAGAATTCTTCTTTGCCGCTTGGAGGAAGACATCGCCCGGATCAGATCAGGAGTTCGGCCCGGTGTGGTGAAGACAAGGTAGGGAGATCTTCAGGGGGGTAGTGTTAGGCTTTTTTAAGGGGGGTTTGGGTGGTTTTAGAATAGGGGTATGTGGGTGGTGGGTTGTAATGGGGGGGGTATTGTATTTGTATGCAAAAGAGCTGAATTCTTTGGGGCATGCCCCACAAAAGGCCCTTTTAAGGGCTGGTAAGGTAAAGAGCTTTGAAATTTGTTTAATTTAGAATAGGGCAGGGAATTTTTTTTATTTTGGGGGTTTATTATTTTATTAGGGGGCTTAGAATAGGTGTAATTAGCTTAAAAATCTTGTAATCTTTTTTTATTTTTTGTAATTTAGTGGGTTTTTTTTTTTGTAATTTAGTTTAGTTAATTTAATTGTATTTTTAGATAGATGTTTGTAGTTTATTTAATTTATTGATAGTGTAGGTGTATTTGTAACTTAGGTTAGGATTTATTTTACAGGTAATTGGGTAATTATTTTAACTAGGTAGATATTAAATAGTTAATAACTATTTAATAGCTATTATACCTAGTTAAAATAATTAACAATTTACCTGTAAAATAAATATTAACCCTAACATAGCTACAATGTAATTATTAATTATATTGTAGCTATCTTAGGGTTTATTTTATAGGTAAGTATTTAGATTTAAATAGGAATATTTTAGTTTATAAATGAATTAGATTAATTTAATATAAATTTAGTTAGGGGTGTTAGGGTTAGATAGAGTTAATATAGTTAATATAAATACTATAGTAACTATATTAACTATATTAACCCTAATATAATTAGGGTTAATATAGTTAATATATATAATGTAATACCTATATTAACTATAATATACTTAGGGTTAATATAGATAATATAGCTGGCGGCGGGGTAGGTAGATTAAATAAGGGGTTAATCATTTTAATAGAGATGGCGGCGGTGTAAGGGGCTTACATTAGGGGTTAATAATATTAATATAGCTGGCGGTGGTATAGGGGGATTAGATTAGGGGTTAATAATTTTTATATAGGTGGCGGCGGTGTAAGGGGTCAGATTAGGGGATAGATAAGGTAGATGACAGCGGTGTAAGGGGTTCTAATTAGGGGATAGATAAGGTAGATGGCGGCGGTTTTAGGGGCTAACAGTAGGGGGTTAGTTTATGTAGATGGCGGCGGGGTCCGGGAGCGGCGGTTTAGGGGTTAATAACTTTATTAGGGATTTCGGGGGGGGGATTGCGGTTGACAGGTAGATAGACATTGCGCATGCGTTAGGTGTTAGGTTTATTTTAGCAGATCGCGGTTGACAGGGAGATAGACATTGCGCATGCGTTAGGTGTTAGGTTTATTTTAGAAGATCGCGGTTGACAGGGAGATAGACATTGCGCATGCGTTAGGTGTTAGGTTTATTTTAGCTGCCAGTTTAGGGAGTTACGGGGCTCCAATAGTCAGCGTAAGGCTTCTTACGGCTGCTTTTTGTGGCGAGGTGAAAATGGAGTAAGTTTTCTCCATTTTCGCCACGTAAGACCTTACGCTGCATATTGGATACCAAACTGTGCGGGTTTGGTATACCTGCCTATAGCCCAAAAAACTACGGGCGACGGCAGAAATATACGCGCGTAACTTCTAGGTTACGCCGTATATAGGATACCAAACCCGCGCAAATATTGGCGTCACCGGCTTTTGCGGGCGACGATTTTTATCGGATGGACCCCCTGATTACTTTGGGGCAAAAGGCCCTTTTAAGGGCTATTTGTAGTTTATTGTAGGCTAGGGGTTTTTTTTATTTTGGTGGGGCTTTTTTATTTTCATAGGGCCCTTAGATTAGGTGAAATTAGTTTAAAGCTTTGATAATTTCTATTTTATTTTTTGTAACTTAGTGTTTATTTTTTTGTGTAACTTAATGTTTGTTATTTTTTGTAACTTACGGCTAGATTTAGAGTTTTGTCGGTAAGGACCCACGTATCTAACGCTGGCTTTTTTCTGGCCGCACCATAAAAATAACTCTGGTATTGAGAGTCCACAGAATGTCAGCGTTAGGCTCCAAAAAAGGAGCGTAGAGCATATTTAACGCCACTGCAACTCTCGATACCAGAGTTGCTTACGAACGCGGCCAGCCTCAAAAACGTGCTCGTGCATGATTCCCCCATAGGAAACAATGGGGCTGTTTGAGCGGAAAAAAAACCTAACACCTGCAAAAAAGCCGCGTTCAGCTCCTAACGCAGCCCCATTGTTTGCTATGCGGAAACACTTCCTACGTCTGCACCTAACACTCTAACATGTACCCCGAGTCTAAACACCCCTAACCTTACACTTATTAACCCCTAATCTGCCGCCCCCGCTATCGCTGACCCCTGCATATTATTATTAACCCCTAATCTGCCGCTCCGTAAACCGCCGCTACTTACATTATCCCTATGTACCCCTAATCTGCTGCCCTAACATCGCCGACCCCTATATTATATTTATTAACCCCTAATCTGCCCCCCACTATGTCGCCTCCACCTGCCTACACTTATTAACCCCTAATCTGTCGAGCCGACCGCACCGCTATTATTATAAAGTTATTAACCCCTAATCCGCCTCACTAACCCTATAATAAATAGTATTAACCCCTAATCTGCCCTCCCTAACATCGCCGACACCTAACTTCAAGTATTAACCCCTAATCTGCCGACTGGAGCTCACCGCTATTCTAATAAATGTATTAACCCCTAAAGCTAAGTCTAACCCTAACACTAACACCCCCCTAAGTTAAATATAATTTACATCTAACGAAATTAATTAACTCTTATTAAATAAATTATTCCTATTTAAAGATAAATACTTACCTGTAAAATAAATCCTAATATAGCTACAATATAAATTATAATTATATTATAGCTATTTTAGGATTAATATTTATTTTACAGGTAACTTTGTAATTATTTTAACCAGGTACAATAGCTATTAAATAGTTAATAACTATTTAATAGTTACCTAGTTAAAATAATAACAAAATTACCTGTAAAATAAATCCTAACCTAAGTTACAATTAAACCTAACACTACACTATCATTAAATTAATTAAATAAAATATCTACAAATACCTACAATTAAACCTAACACTACACTATCAATACATTAATTAAATACAATATCTACAAATAACTACAATGAAATAAACTAACTAAAGTACAAAAAATAAAAAATAACTAAGTTACAAAAAATAAAAAAATATTTACAAACATAAGGTAAATCTTAAAACAATTTTAAACTAATTACACCTACTCTAAGCCCCCTAATAAAATAACAAAGCCCCCCAAAATAAAAAATGCCCTACCCTATTCTAAATTACTAAAGTTCAAAGCTCTTTTACCTTACCAGCCCTGAACAGGGCCCTTTGTGGGGCATGCCACAAAGAATTCAGCTCTTTTGCCTGTAAAAAAAAACCATACAATACCCCCCCCCAACATTACAACCCACCACCCACATACCCCTAATCTAACCCAAACCCCCCTTAAATAAACCTAACACTAAGCCCCTGAAGATCATCCTACCTTGTCTTCACCATACCAGGTTCACCGATCCGTCCTGGCTCCAAAATCTTCATCCAACCCAAGCGGGGGCTGGCGATCCATCATCCGGTGGCTGAAGAGGTCCAGAAGAGGCTCCAAAGTCTTCATCCTATCCGGGAAGAAGAGTAGATCCGGACCGGCAACCATCATCTTCCAAGCAGCATCTTCTATCTTCATCCGATGAGGACCGGCTCCATCCTGAAGACCTCCACCGCGGACCCATCTTCATCCGGCGACGTCCAACTGAAGAATGACGGTTCCTTTAAGGGACGTCATCCAAGATGGCGTCCCTCGAATTCCGATTGGCTGATAGGATTCTATCAGCCAATCGGAATTAAGGTAGGAATATTCTGATTGGCTGATGGAATCAGCCAATCAGAATCAAGTTCAATCCGATTGGCTGATCCAATCAGCCAATCAGATTGAGCTCGCATTCTATTGGCTGATCGGAACAGCCAATAGAATGCGAGCTCAATCTGATTGGCTGATTGGATCAGACAATCGGATTGAAATTGATTCTGATTGGCTGATTCCATCAGCCAATCAGAATATTCCTACCTTAATTCCGATTGGCTGATAGAATCCTATCAGCCAATCGGAATTCGAGGGACGCCATCTTGGATGATGTCCCTTAAAGGAACCGTCATTCTTCAGTTGGACGTCGTCGGATGAAGATGGGTCCGCGGTGGAGGTCTTTAGGATGGAGCCGGTCCTCATCGGATGAAGATAGAAGATGCCGCTTGGAAGATGATGGTTGCCGGTCCGGATCTACTCTTCTTCCCGGATAGGATGAAGACTTTGGAGCCTCTTCTGGACCTCTTCAGCCGCCGGATGATGGATCGCCAGCCCCCGCTTGGGTTGGATGAAGATTTTGGAGCCAGGACGGATCGGTGAACCTGGTATGGTGAAGACAAGGTAGGATGATCTTCAGGGGCTTAGTGTTAGGTTTATTTAAGGGGGGTTTGGGTTAGATTAGGGGTATGTGGGTGGTGGGTTGTAATGTTGGGGGGGGTATTGTATGTTTTTTTTTACAGGCAAAAGAGCTGAATTCTTTGGGGCATGCCCCGCAAAGGGCCCTGTTCAGGGCTGGTAAGGTAAAAGAGCTTTGAACTTTTGTAATTTAGAATAGGGTAGGGCATTTTTTATTTTGGGGGGCTTTGTTATTTTATTAGGGGGCTTAGAGTAGGTGTAATTAGTTTAAAATTGTTGTAAGATTTACCTTATGTTTGTAAATATTTTTTATTTTTTGTATCTTAGTTCTTTTTTATTTTTTGTACTTTAGTTAGTTTATTTAATTGTAGTTATTTGTAGATATTGTATTTAATTAATGTATTGATAGTGTAGTGTTAGGTTTAATTGTAGGTAATTGTAAATATTTTATTTAATTAATTTAATGATAGTGTAGTGTTAGGTTTAATTGTAACTTAGGTTAGGATTTATTTTACAGGTAAATTTGTAATTATTTTAACTATTTTAGCTATTAAATAGTTCTTAACTATTTAATAGCTATTGTACCTGGTTAAAATAAATACAAAGTTACCTGTAAAATAAATATTAATCCTAAAATAGCTATAATATAATTATAATTTATATTGTAGCTATATTAGGATTTATTTTACAGGTAAGTATTTATCTTTAAATAGGAATAATTTATTTAATAAGAGTTAATTAATTTCGTTAGATTAAAATTATATTTAATTTAGGGGGGTGTTAGTGTTAGGGTTAGACTTAGCTTTAGGGTTTAATACATTTATTAGAATAGCGGTGAGCTCCAGTCGGCAGATTAGGGGTTAATAATTGAAGTTAGGTGTCGGCGATGTTAGGGAGGGCAGATTAGGGGTTAATACTATTTATTATAGGGTTAGTGAGGCGGATTAGGGGTTAATAACTTTATAATAATAGCGGTGCGGTCTGCTCGGCAGATTAGGGGTTAATAAGTGTAGGCAGGTGGAGGCGACATTGAGGGGGGGAGATTAGGGGTTAATAAATATAATATAGGGGTCGGCGTTGTTAGGGGCAGCAGATTAGGGGTACATAAGTATAACGTAGGTGGCGGCGCTTTGCGGTCGGCAGATTGGGGGTTAATTATTGTAGGTAGCTGGCTGCGACATTGTGGGGGGCAGGTTAGGGGTTAATAAATATAATATAGGGGTCGGCGGTGTTAGGGGCAGCAGATTAGGGGTACATAAGTATAACGTAGGTGGCGGTCGGCAGATTAGGGGTTAAAAAAATGTAATCAAGTGGCGGCGATGTGGGGGACCTTGGTTTAGGGGTACATAGGTAGTTTATGGGTGTTAGTGTACTTTAGAGTACAGTAGTTAAGAGCTTTATGAACCGGTGTTAGCCCAGAAAGCTCTTAACTACTGACTTTTTTCTGCGGCTGGAGTTTTGTCGTTAGAATTCTAACGCTCACTTCAGACACGACTCTAAATACCGGAGTTAGAAAAATCCCATTGAAAAGATAGGATACGCAATTTACGTAAGGGGATCTGCGGTATGGAAAAGTCGCGGCTGAAAAGTGAGCGTTAGACCCTTTTTTTAATGACTCCAAATACCGGAGGTAGCCTAAAACCAGCGTTAGGAGCCTCTAATGCTGGTTTTCACGGCTACCGCCAAACTCCAAATCTAGGCCTAAGTTAGTTTTTTGTAACTTTGCATTTTTTTAGTGTAGATTTAAATTATTTGAGTAGCGTTAGGTGTTTAAATATATTACATAGTTAATTTAATTTGTAGTTTATTGTAATTTTAGTATTAAAGTTAGGTTAGATTAATTTTTCTTTTAATATAGTTTAATGTCATTTTATTATAATAATTAGGGTAGGTTAATTATTAATTTAATATAGTTTAATGTCATTTTATTATAATAAAATAGGTTAATTAATAGTTTAATATAGTTTAATTTAAATCTAAAGGTAAGTTTAAATTTATTATAAAATAGGGATGAGTTAATATTTAATATAAAGTTAGCGGGTTGTTAGGTTTAGGGGTTAATAGGTTAATTTAGTTTATGGCGATGTGGGGGGCTGGCGGTTTAGTGGTTAATACATTTAGTTGGGGTGGGCTCCGGGAGTGGCAGGATAGGGGTTAATAACTTTATGTAGGTGGCGGTGGTGTAGGGGGCGGTAGATTAGGGGTTGATAAGTATAATGTAGGTGGTGGTGGGCTCCGGGAGCTGAGTAATAGGGGTTAATAAGTTTATTAGAGTAGCGGTGGGCTCCGGGAGCAGAGGTTTAGGGTTAATAACTTTATTTAGTTGCGGTGGGGTCCGGGAGCGGCGGTATAGGGGTTAAACATTTTAGTATAGTGTGGGTGTTTAGTGACAGTATACAAATAAAGCTGGGAAAAAGCAGAAGAGCAGTGAGATCGATGACTGTTAGTTATCAACAGTCTTCTGCTCATCGCCCCGTACTTGGTGCACAGCTTTTTGTCAGCTTTTTTGTTAAATATGGAGAGCGTATTCAGGTCTGTGACAGCGATGTTAGGCGATGTCAGGCAAGCGTATTGGTGCCAGCGAATGCAGCACAATTGACAGCTTGATAAGTAGGCCCTTAGGGGTTAATACAAGTATTACACAGTGCAGAGGATATTATCTTGGTGGATTTGAGGGATAATTCTGATTATCTTAGCTTGTGAAGGTATAATCTAGATTTTATTAAAGACACAGAGACGAGTATTTTGCATATCTTTCTTTATACTACTCAATGCAGCATTTTTTAAAGTAATGATACAGAAGAAAATAATCTAACATTAAAACAATAATGATAAAACAGAGTAAGCATAAGTAACCAATGAAATGGGTACTTTTGAGAACACAGAGTCATATCTTCCATAAACTGTCCAATACGTTCACCAAATTCCTCTTTCTTGTCTGACGCTGAAGAACCAAAAATTTAATATAACAGAAGAAAGTTCAAACATCAGAAGAAAAATCATCAGAAGAACCAAGATCCAGCCGGAAATGAAGAAACTTCTTTTGATTCCATGTCGTAGAGATGAACCAGGCAAAACAAATACTCTGAACCAGGAGAGAAGATTCCAAAGGCTGTAATGGCTTGATTGAAGCAAAGAATGACGAGGGATAAAACCACCTTTGAGTAAATCCTCATAATTGGATGGCAACTGAAACCAAACAGATTGTTAATAATGAAAAAATAAGGGAGGGTATAATGATAAAGGGTGGGAAAATACTCGTCTCTGTGTCTTTAATAAAATCTAGATTATACCTTCACAAGCTAGGATAATCTGAATTTTATTACAAGACCAGAGACTCCTATTTTGCTAGTTTAAAACAAATCTAACAAAATAAATTATTGGCTGGATGATGAATGGGCTTGAAATAAAACTGTTTGAAAATAGAATCAGAAGACCAATCTGCAGAAATTAAAATTTGTTGAAGAGGGGCTGCTTTAAGAAAAGCTTTGGAAGCAGCCAAACCTCTAACAGAATGGGCAGAAAAAATAAAAATATCAATGCCAGCTTCTTTCATAATCCATTTCACACAGCAAGAAATAGAAGTATTAGTGACAGGAACATGAGGAGGGATAAAGGAAATAAAAAGTTGATTAGAAGAAGACGATGTAAAAGGGAAGGTTTTAGATTCGTATTCCTTAAGGCATTTGACAACACAAAGGGAAGATTCAGAAGGTAAATAAGGATAGAAAATAGAAGTAGAAAAAGAAAACATCAGAAACTCTACGAAAGGAAATGAGACATAATAAGGTAGCTAGCTTAACAGAAAGTTGTTTCAGAGAAAGCAAGTTTGCGAACTGAAGTTCTTACCTTGTTTAAATTTGAAAAAGGTATTAATATAGCTGTTAAGATCTTTAAGAAAAATGTCTCCAAAGAGAAGACCATTAGAGTCAGAATCCAACTCATTTACAGCATTATCGCAAATTTGGGGATCTATCTTACGTAAAATATTTTTTCTACGTTCAACAATAATGGCAGTATTAGCATTGCAGATAAAAGAGAGGATCCTTTGCACCCATTCTCTGACCACAAAGGGGTCAAGAGAAGAATTATCTATAACTGCTTGTTCTGAGATTTCAAAAAGTTTAGCGACTGGACCAACAGAATCCAGAAGTTTGTCTTGGCATGTCTTCCATGCTCTATCCATGCCTTTCTTTACCTTATAACCAGGTGACCCAATAAATTTAATAATTTTGGGGTCAATTTCAGGGGTAATACAAGCATTGTTAGGTAAAAGGGGACGAGGGCATTCAGCTCTCATTTTATTTCGGCATCTTTTTTGAGGGGAAATTTCAATTGAAAATCAATAAAAGAGGCCACATCTAAAGAGGGGCACCATTCAGATGACCTGGGGTGGTGCAAATCATCTACAGAAAATCTAGGATTACCAAGACAATAAAAAAAAAAAAAAAAAAAAAAAAAATCTTTTTTGGAAAATTTAGATTTTTTGAGGGATTTTTTTCAATTTTTTAGGTTTAGGGGAATCTGAATCTGAAGATACCATGTCAGATAAGTCCTCAAAATCAGAATTGGATAATTCTTCTGTAGAAGAATCAGAATTAGATGACAAAACAATTTTCTTTGTTTTTTTTAGATAAAATCTCAGTATTGTTATTTCCCATTTGTAACCCCTTGGGATTAGGGGGAGGTTTTGCGGATGTTTTCCTTCCTTTACCGCCAGGAATTGAGGTGTCAGCAAGTGTATGACGAGATTTTGAAAGCAATTTTTTGCTAGCCAAAATAGAAACAGAACAAGGTCTTTTTCTTTTAAAAACAGTTTTAGGATTAGGTTGAGATAGGAGATTAGACATATGAGACATCAATTTGCCCATAGAATTATCAATCATTAACTGTACAGATTGAGCAGTTAAAGGCTCATTAGACTCAGGGTTTTGAGAAATATTGAATAAAATATTTCAATAAAATTAAATAAATTATATTAAAAGATTTATTAATAAAGAGAAGGTAAGAACTTCAGTAATAAATATTTAAAAACAGTCAAATAATGAGAGATTTTTGAATGAATAT
The DNA here is from genome assembly GCF_027579735.1 of Bombina bombina. Classification (NCBI taxonomy): domain Eukaryota; kingdom Metazoa; phylum Chordata; class Amphibia; order Anura; family Bombinatoridae; genus Bombina; species Bombina bombina. The sequence goes on from NC_069500.1 coordinate 593,406,726, forward strand.
TTAAAAATATGTGAGGTAAAAATAATACTTTGTCTCCACCTAATGGTGTCAGCAAACAATCAAATGTGTATATATCAGGCAGAAAATATATCTAAATTAAAGTCTCCACCTAGTGGTGAAAAATACACAGAAACGATTGCAGAGTGTCAAGAGCAGGGAAACTAATGCTCGGTGTGAGGAGCTGACAGCTGAGATGAGGGGGCGGAAATCCCTGCAAAGTCAGTGGGCGGGTGAGGAGGCGGGAAAATATCCCAAGAAGAACGTGACATCACAACATGGCAGAGGGCAGCGCGAGACAGTGTAAACTGTCAAAATCAAAAGGTAAAAACGGCTAATAAGAAACCGAAAGAGGAATATAGATATACTAAAGGAGAATAGAAGTGGCGGTATAACTGAGAAAACTAAGGGACAAAGAAGCAAACTAAAATGAAAAGAGAAATTTTTATATGAAAATAATATAAAAATAAAAACCGGAAGTATAACCGGAATAAAAAGATAAAAGAGGGGTTAAAATGAACTAAAAACTAGAAAAATAAAAGGAAATAATCAAGGTAATAAAAATAAAAAACACATAAACATAGAGCAATGAAAATATAACTTATCTGCAGCGAGTAGCAAAAGAAAGAGGAAGTTGGAGAACGTATTGGACAGTTTATGGAAGATATGACTCATCTTATTGGTCAATTCTTTCTGTGTTCTCAAAAATACCCATTTCATTGGTTACTTTTGCTTACTCTGTTTTATCATTATTGTTTTAATGTTATATTCTTTTCTTCTGTATCATTACTTTAAAAAATGCTACATTGAGTAGTATAAAGAAAGATATGCAAAATAGGAGTCTCTGGTCTTGTAATAAAATTGTACAACAGCCAGGAGGTAGGCTTAGAATGGACATGTATAAATATGTTCATTTTAGCTGCAAGAAATATAATATTGAGAAATTGGAAAAGGAAGCATGAACCAAAACTTGGAGAATGGAATAATTGTATTAAAAAGCAATTGATTATAGAGCAGTATGATACTCCCTTGCATAAACAACATGAAATACACAATTTAAAAAAAAGTAAATATTTATCAAGACTCTCCCTGAATCTTCTTAAAATCAGCTAATTTACACCTTTAGAAATACAGTTTTTTTATTTTTTTTTATTTTTTTATTATTATTATTATTTATTTATTTTACAAATGAAGTACTAGATATAATTGTTTATCAAGATCTTGACAAAGCCCTGGAATAGGGTGAAACGCGTAGAATGAGCTGTGTCAGTAAAGACTGTGGCGCCTATTTATCAAAGCATTAACTAAAAATACGCCAGAATTCCGCATTGTAATTGTCGTGAGATTGATCCGCCATTGTTACCAAAGCATCAACATCGGCAAATGTTAAAATGTGTGACGTAACATACGATCCATCTATCTTAATCCGACGCAGATCGATGCAAGTTGAAAACCTGTGGTATTCAAGCGGAATCATGTTCATTCACCCTCCTAATCGACACTATTTGAAGCTCTCACGAAGTTATAAAAAATTCTACAGTTACGCTTGCGTCTTTTCCGACTCAGCGTACCTAATTTTCAATCCACCACCCTTCAGGTCGCGGATGCCATAGAACTCAATGGAAGTCATAAAACACAAAAAGCTTATGTTCGATGCTGCAAGAGAATGAAGTATATTACATAATAAAAGTCAGTTAGAAACTTTATTATATTTCTTTACCCTTTCTAAATCAAACAATATTATTGCTACACATTTGGTGCACTAGTAAATATAGGGATACAAATGAAAAATACATTACTACTTATGGATTATGTTACAATTTTTTCTCTCATTACAAAGCAAGTGGGCAATATTTGTCTAAATTTATTGAAAATTTTTGCCCCAAACTTGTTGCACTAATAGATATAGAGATAAAAATAAAATACAAAACATATAGCTAACTTTATTTATTTTAAATCTAATTGCACCATATTTAATGTTTTCTAGACGCAAAGACAAATGTCACCAACACAAACACCTAGATGACGAGTTTTGACGGTATTGCTGTGTGGTGCTAACGAGCAGTTTTCCCTCACCGCTCACCTACAGACAACGCTGGTATTACAAGTTTTTACAAACCCGGCATTAACAGCAAAAAAGTGAGCGAAGAGCAAAATTTAGCTCCACATCTCACCTCAATACCAGCACTGCTTACGGTAGTGGTGAGCTGGCAAAATGTACTCGTGCACGATTTCCCCATAGGAATCAATGGGGGAGAGCCGGCTGAAAAAAAACCTAACACCTGCAAAAAAGCAGCATAAAACTCCTAACGCAGCCCCATTGATTCCTATGGGGAAATACTTTTTATGTCTACACCTAACACCCTAACATGAACCCCGAGTCTAAACACCCCTAATCTTACACTTATTAATCCCTAATCTGCCGCCCCCGACATCGCCGACACCTGCATTACATTATTCACCCCTAATCTTCCGCTCCGGACACCGCCGCCACCTACATTATATGTATTAATCCCTAATCTGCTGCCCCAACATCGCCGACACCTACCTACATGTATTAACCCCTAATCTGCTGCCCCCAATGTCGCCGCCACTATATTAAAGTTATTAACCCCTAAATCTAAGTCTAACCCTAAACCTAACACCCCCCTAACTTAAATATAATTTAAATAAATCTAAATAAAATAACTATCATTAACTAAATTATTCATATTTAAAACTAAATACTTACCTATAAAATAAACCCTAAGCTAGCTACAATATAACTAATAGTTACATTGTAGCTAGCTTAGGGTTTATTTTTATTTTACAGGCAACTTTGTATTTATTTTAACTAGGTAGAATAGTTACTAAATAGTTATTAATTATTTAATAGCTACCTAGTTAAAATACAGACAAATATACCTGTAAAATAAAACCTAACCTATGTTACAATTACAAGTAACACTACACTATAATTACATTAATTACCTAAACTAAATACAATTAAATACAATTAAATACAATTATCTAAAGTATGAAAAAAAAACACTAAATTACAGAAAATAATAAAATAATTACAAGTTTTTTAAACTAATTACACCTAATCTAATCCCCCTAATAAAATAAAAAAAGCCCCCCAAAATAATAAAAAACCCTACCCTATACTAAATTACAAATAGCCCTTAAAAGGGCCTTTTGCGGGGCATTGCCCCAAAGTAATTGGCTCTTTTACCTGTAAAAAAGTACAGTACCCCCCAACATTAAAACCCACCACCCATACACCTAACCCTACTCTAACCCTACTCTAAAACCCACCCAATACCCCCTTAATAAAACCTAACACTAACCCCTTGAAGATCACCCTACCTTGAGAAGTCTTCACCCAGCCAGGCCGAAGTCCTCAACAAAGCCGGACGAAGTGGTCCTCCAGACGGGCAGAAGTCTTCATCGAAGCCGGCCAGAAGAGGCGGCATCTTCTATCTTCATCCATCCGGCGTGGAGCGGGTCCATCTTCAAGACATCCAACGTGGAGCATCTTCTTCGTTCCGACGGCTAACACTGAATGAAGGTTCCTTTAAATGACGTCATCCTAGATTCTATCAGCCAATCGGAATTAAGGTAGAAAAAATCCTACTGGCTGATGCAATCAGCCAATAGGATAGAGCTTGCATTCTATTGGCTGGTCCAATCAGCCAATAGAATGCCAGCTCAATCCTATTGGCTGATTGGATCAGCCAATAGGATTGAACTTCAATCCTATTGGCTGATTGCATCAGCCAATAGGATTTTTTTCTACCTTAATTCCGATTGGCTGATAGAATTCTATCAGCCAATTGGAATTCAAGAGACGCCATCTTGGATGACGTCATTTAAAGGAACCTTCATTCTTCAGTTGGACTTCGTTTGAAGAGGATGCTCCGCATCGGATGTCTTGAAGATGGACCTGCTCCGCGCCGCCTGGATGAAGACTTCTGCCCGTCTGGAGGACCTCTTCTGGCCGGCTTCGATGAAGACTTCTGCCCATCTGGAGGACCACTTCGCCCGGCTTCGTTGAGGACTTCGACCCAGCTGGGTGAAGACTTCTCAAGGTAGGGTGATCTTCAAGGGGTTAGTGTTAGGTTTTATTAAGGGGGTATTGGGTGGGTTTTAGAGTAGGGTTGGGTGTGTGGGTGGTGGGTTTTAATGTTGGGGGGGTATTGTACTTTTTTTACAGGTAAAAGAGCTTATTACTTTGGGGCAATGCCCCGCAAAAGACCCTTTTAAGGGCTATTTGTAATTTAGTATAGGGTAGGGCTTTTTATTATTTTGGGGGGCTTTTTTATTTTATTAGGGGGATTAGATTAGGTGTAATTAGTTTAAAAAACTTATAATTATTTTATTATTTTCTGTAATTTAGTGGTTTTTTTTTCGTACTTTAGATCATTTTTTTAAATGGTATTTAATGGTATTTAGTTTAGGGAATTAATTTAATTATAGTGTAGTGTTAGGTGTAATTGTAACTTAGGTTAGGATTTATTTTACAGGTAAATTTTAATTTATTTTAACTAGGTAGCTATTAAATAGTTAATAACTATTTAACAACTATTGTACCTAGTTAAAATAAATACAAAGTTGCCTGTAAAATAAAAATAAACCCTAAGATAGATACAATGTAACTATTAGTTATATTGTAGCTATGTTAGGGTTTATTTTATAGGTAAGTATTTAGTTTTAAATAGGAATAATTTAGTGAATTGTAGTAATTTTATTTATATTTATTTTAATTATATTTAAGTTAGGGGGTGTTAGGGTTAGGGTTAGACTTAGGTTTAGGGGTTAATACAATTAATATAGTTGCAGCGATGTTGGGGGCGGCAGATTAGGGGTTAATAAATGTAGGTAGGTGTCGGCGATGTTAGGAACGGCAGATTAGGAGTTAATAAAGTTTAACTAGTGTTTGCGATGCGGGAGGGCGGCGGTTTAGGGGTTAATATATTTGTTATAGTGGCGGCGATGTCCGGTTCAGCAGATTAGGGGTTAATATTTTTTTTTTATTGTTTGCGATGTGGGGGGCTCGGTTTAGGGGTTAATTGGTAGTTTATGGGGGTTAGTGTACTTTTTAGCACTTTAGTTAAGAGTTTTATGCTACGGTGTTAGCCCATAAAACTCTTAACTACTGACTTTTAAATGCTGTATCAGTCTTGACAGTAGAGGCTGTACCGCTCACTTTTGGTTAGACTCGTAATACCGGCATTAGGCAAATCCCATTGAAAATATAGGATACGCAATTGACGTAAGTGGATTTGCGGTATTTTCGAGTCTGACCAAAAAAGTGAGCGGTACACCTGTACCTTCAAGACTTGTAATACCAGCGTTAGGAAAAAAGCAGCGTTGGGACCTCTCAACGCTGCTTTTTAAGGCTAACGCACAACTCGTAATCTAGCCGAAAGTTATTAAATAGCATTCCTTTTCTGTCATATTTTGCAATGGTGATACTCTACATTATTCTTTAATTCACTCTGCAAATATTTTAAAATGAAGAATAGCAAGAGAATGAAAACAGTGGCATGCTTGAAATGATTTTAAAGTGGCATTTGACTTCACACAAAGCATAGCAAAATAATGAAAACAGTGGCATGCAAAATACATTGAAATGATTTTAAAATGGCATTCTATTAAGAAAAAGTGACAAGAAGGAGGCGCCAATGGTGCAGATCAAAAAGGTATTTCAAAATATCAAACTCATGTAAACACCAGGTACTCACAATAGGAGGAGGCACTCAGTTGTGCCAGTAGATGCAGGCTGGGTTTTAACAGCAATCCAGCTGGCTGTAAAGGGCAGCACAAGGTGGCAGCTTCTCTATCAGCATCCGATGGAAGTAGATCTAAAAATGTAAGCAAGGATAGAGGCGCCTATGGTGCAGGTAAATGATGGTACAATAAGTGCTGATCGCTCACTCTAACACAATGTACTCACATTTGTTGAAGGCACTCACTTGTGCCTACAGAGGCGGGCTGGATTTTTACAGCAATCCAGCTGGCTGTGACAGGGTGGAAAGGCTGATTATCTGGGTGTCAGAGTACAAAGACTCTGTAGTAGCATAGCAAGGTGGTACCAAATTAACACTGAGAGTGGATGTGTAATAAAAAATGGATTTATTAAAACATATAAAAAATGAAAAGTTAATCCACTCCTCAAAGTGTTAAAAACAACTGGTACATCAAGAATTATCATTCTAGAAACATAGGGGCTGACCCACAAATATTTGAGGGACCCTGATTGGTACATGGCTTGCTAATTGTTGGGGGTGGGATGTGGGTGTTACAGAGTAGCATAGCCCTATTTAAGGAGTAAAGATTTGTTATCAATAACATGCCTGATGAAACAGTTGTAACTGAGAAACGCGTCGCATGTATTCCTGATGTACCAGTTGTTTTTAACACTTTGAGGAGTGGATTAACTTTTCATTTTTTATATGTTTTAATAAATCCATTTTTTATTACACATCCACTCTCAGTGTTAATTTGGTACCACCTTGCTATGCTACTACAGAGTCTTTGTACTCTGACACCCAGATAATCAGCCTTTCCACCCTGTCACAGCCAGCTGGATTGCTGTAAAAATCCAGCCTGCCTCTGTAGGCACAAGTGAGTGCCTTCAACAAATGTGAGTACATTGTGTTAGAGTGAGCGATCAGCACTTATTGTACCATCATTTACCTGCACCATAGGCGCCTCTATCCTTGCTTACATTTTTAAAATGGCATTCGACTTCACACAAAGGATAGCAAGAGAATGAAAACAGTGGCATGCAAAATACATTGAAATGATTTTAAAATGGCATTCGACTTCACACAAAGGATAGCAAGAGAATGAAAACAGTGGCATGCAAAATACATTGAAATTATTTTAAAATGGCATTCGACTGTACAGGTTCACCAGCTGTAATAAATGCAGGTGTATTGTTTGTGCAATTTACTACATTACTTATGCACAACACATGAGTATTTACCTATGGATGAAATCTGAACTCTGATTTTCTGTGTTTGGATGGCAGCATTGTGGAGGCTTAAAAGGTCAGTAATTATATTTTTTTAGGAATAACATATTCTCTTGCTATCCTTTGTGGGAAGTAGAATGCCATTTTAAAGTCATTTCAATGTATTTTGCATGTAACTGTTTTCCTTTGTGCATGCAAAATACTTTGAAATGACTTTAAAATGGCATTCTCAATCCCACAAAGGAGAGCAAGACATTTGAAACGGTTGCACAAATTATTGTATTTCATAATGTTCTACATTGTATTCTCTCTATTCAATTGTCAAATACTTTCCAAATAAGGATAGCAAGACAATCAAAACTGTTGCATACTAAGTACATGTAAAATTCATTTAAAATGGCATTCTCAATAACACAGAGGATAGCAAGAGATTTGAAATGGTTGCACAAATTATTGCATTTCATAATGTTCTACATTGCATTCTGTTTCTAAGTTATGTTTGTCAATGTTAATACATCACATTTAGCTAGATTACGAGTTTTGAGCGCTATAGGGAAATTAACGACCACCACAAAAACGGCGTTAATTCACCTCCCTATAGCGCTGCTATTACAAGTTTGTAAAAAGCAGGCTTGTGCGGGCAATATGGTGGCGTTGAGCTCCATACCGCACCGAAATACAAGCGCTGCTTTGACGTGCTTGTGCACGATTTCCCCATAGACATCAATGGGGAGAGCCGGCAAAAAAAGAAGCTTAACACCTGCGATCACGGAAACAAAAGCTCCGTAACGCAGCCCCATTGAAGTCTATGGGGAAAGAAAAAGTTATGTTTAAACCTAACACCCTAACATAAAAACCACATCTAAATACCCCTAATCTGCTGCCCCTAACATTGCCGCCAACTACATTACAGTTATTAACCCCTAATCTTCTGCCCCTAACATCGCCGCCACCTACCTACACTAATTAACCCCTAATCTACTGCCCCCATTGTCGCCGCCACTATACTAAAGTTATTAACCCCTTAACCTCTGGCTTCCCACATCACTAACACTACATAAATATACTAACCCTAACCCTAACACCCCCTAACTTAAATATAATTAAAATAAAGCTAAATAAACCTTACAATTATTACCTAAATAATACCTATTTTAAACTATATACAAATTTACCTGTAAAAAAAACCTAAGCTAGCTACAAAATAACTAATATATATTGTAGCTATCTTACACCTAGATTACAAGTTTTGCGTTAGAGGCTATGCGGTGCTAACGAGCAGTTTATGCTCACTGCTCACTTACAGACAGCGCTGCTATTACGAGTTTTTACAAACCAGACAAGAAGTGAGCGTTGAGCAAAATTTTGCTCATTACCGCACTCCAATACCAGCGCTGCTTACGTTTGCGGTGAGCTGGTGTAACGTGCTCGTGCACGATTTTCCCATAGGAATCAATGAGCAGAGCAGGCTAAAAAAAAGTCTAACACCTGCAAAAAAGCAGCGTAAAGCTCCCTAACGCAGACCCATTGATTCCTATGGGGAAATACATTTTATGTCTACACCCTAACATGAACCCTGAGTCTAAACACCCCTAATCTTACACTTATTAACTCCTAATCTGCCGCCCGACATCGCCGACACCTACATTATAATTATTAATCCCTAATCTGCCTCTCCAGACACCACCGCCACTTACATTATACTTATGAACCCCTAATCTGCTGCCCTCACATCGCCGAACCCTACATTATATTTATTAACCCCTACTCTGCCGCCCCCAATGTCGCTGCCACCTACCTACACTTATTAACCCCTAATCTGCCACCCCAATGTCGCCGCCACTATGATAAACATATTAACCCCTAAACCGCCGCACTCCCGCCTCGCAAACACTAGTTAAATATTATGAAACCCTAATCTGCCGGCCCTAACATCGTTGCCACCTACCTACATTTATTAACCCCTAATCTGCCGCCCCCAACATCGCCGCCACTATACTAAATTTATTAACCCCTAAAGTCTAACCTAAGTCTAACCCTAACCATAACACCCCCTAACTTAAATATAATTAAAAGAAATCTAAATAAAAATTGCTATCATTAACTAAATTATTCCTATTTAAAACTAAATACTTACCTATAAAATAAACCCTAAGCTAGCTACAATATAACTAATTGTTACATTGTAGCTATTTTAGGATTTATTTTTATTTTACAGGCAAGTTTTCTATTTATTTTAACTAGGTACAATAGTTATTAAATAGTTGTTAACTATTTAATAACTACCTAGCTAAAATAAATACAAAGTTACCTGTAAAATAAAACCTAACCTAAGTTACTATTACACCAAACACTACACTATAATTAAATTATTTCCCTAAATTAAATACAATAAAATAAAATTACAAGTACAAAACCCCCCCACTAAATTACAGAAAATAATAAGCAAATTACAAGATTTTTTAACTAATTACACCTAATCTAATCCCCCTAACAAAATAAAAAGCCCCTCCAAAATAAAAAGCCCTACCCTACACTAAATTACAAATAGCCCTTAAAAGGGCCTTTTGTGGGGCATTGCCCCAATGTAATCAACTCTTTTACCTGTAAAAAAACTTGAAGATCACCTTACCGGGAGAAGTCTTCATCCAACCGGGCCGAAGTCCTCAACGAAGCTGGGAGAAGTCTTCATCCAAGCCAGGCAAAGTGGTCCTCCAGACGGCATCTTCTATCTTCATCCATCCGGTGCGGAGCGGGTCCATCTTCAAGACATCCAACGTGGAGCATCCTCTTAATCCGATGGCTTTTCTGGAATGAAGGTTCCTTTAAATGACGTCATCCAAGATGGCGTCCCTTCAATTCTGTTTGGCTGATAGAATTCTATCAGCCAATTGGAATTAGGGTAGAAAAAAATCCTATTGGCTGATGCAATCAGCCAATAGGATTGAGCTGGCATATGGCTGTTCCAATCAGCCAATAGAATGCAAGCTCAATCCTATTGGCTGATTGCATCAGCCAATAGTATTTTTTCTACCTTAATTCCAATTGGCTGATAGAATTCTATCAGCCAATCGGAATTGAAGGGACGCCATCTTGGATGACGTCATTTAAAGGAACCTTCATTCAGTCTTAGCCATCGGATGAAGAGGATGCTCCGTGCCGGATGTCTTGAAGATGGACCTGCTCCGTGGCGGATGGATGAAGATAGAAGATGCCATCTGGATGAAGACTTCTGCCCGTCTGGAGGACCACTTCACCTGGCTTGGATGAAGACTTCTTTTTACAGGTAAAAGAGCTGATTACTTTGGGGCAATGCCCTGCAAAAGGCCCTTTTAAGGGCTATTTGTAATTTAGTGTAGGGTAGGGCTTTTTTTATTTTTGGGGGCTTTTTTATTTTGTTAGGGGGATTAGATTAGGTGTAATTAGTTTAAAAATCTTGTAATTTGTTTATTATTTTCTGTAATTTAGTGGGGGGGTTTTGTACTTTAGATAATTTTATTTAATTGTATTTAATTGTATTTAATTTAGGGAAATGTGTTAGGTGTAATTGTAATTTAGGTTAGGTTTTATTTTACAGGTAACTTTGTATTTATTTTAGCTAGGTAGTTAATAAATTGTTAATTTATAGTTAATAACTATCTAATAACTATTGTACCTAGTTAAAATAAATACAAACTTGCCTGTAAAATAAACCCTAAGCTAGCTACAATGTAACTATTTGTTATATTGTAGCTAGCTTAGGGTTTATTTTATAGGTAAGTATTTAGTTTTAAATAGGAATAATTTAGTTAATGATAGGAATTTTTATTTAGATTTCTTTTAATTATTTTTAAGTTAGGGATTGTTAGCGTTAGACTTAGGTTGAAGGGTTAATACATTTAGTATAGTGGCGGCGACGTTGGAGGCGGCAGATTTGGGGTTAATAAATGTAGGTAGGTGGCGGCGATGTTAGGGCCGGCAGATTAGGGGTTAATAATATTTAACTAATGTTTGCGAGGCGGGAGTGCAGCGGTTTAGGGGTTAATATGTTTATTATTGTGGTGGCGATATCCGGTTCGGCAGATTAGGGGTTAAAAATTGTATTTTAGTGTTTGCGATGCGGGAGGGCCTCGGTTTATGGGTTAATAGGTAGTTTATGGGTGTTAGTGTACTTTTTAGCACTTTAGTTAAGAGGTTTATGCTACGGCAATGTAGTGTAAAACTCTTAACTACTGACTTTAAAATGCGGTACCAGGCTTGACCGCAGAGGGTGTACCGCTCACTTTTTGGCAGACTCGTAATACCGGCGCTTTGCAAGTCCCATTGAAAAAAGAGTATACGCAATTTACGTAAGTGGATTTGTGGTATTTCCAAATCTGGCCAAAAAAGTGAGCGGTACACCTGTACCTGCAAGACTCGTAATACCAGCGGGCGTTAAAAAGCAGCGTTAGGACCTCTCAATGCTGCTTTTTAAACCTAACGCACAACTCGTAATCTAGCCGTTAGGTTTTTAATTGTATTTCACTTGTAAGTTTGTATTTATTTTAACTAGGTAAACTAGTTAGTAAATAGTTATTAACTATTTACTACCTAGTTAAAATAAATACCTAACCTGCCTTATAATAAAACCTAACATTAAATCAAATCAAATAATTTAAATTAATCAAATACAATTATCTAAATTACAAAAAAAACACTAAATTACACAAAATAAAAAACGAAATTATCAAAAAAAAACTGAATCTAATAGCCCTATCAAAATAAAAAAGCCAACCTCAAAATAATAAAACCCCTAGCCTACACTAAATTGCCAATAGCCCTTAAAAGTGCCTTTTGTAGGGCATTGCCCCAAAGATAACAGCTATTTTACCTGGCAATAAAAATTACAAACACCCTCCCACCAGTAAAACCCACCACCCACCCGACCAAACCCCCCAAATAAAACTCTATCTAAATAAACCTAAGATAAACATTGCCCTGAAAAGGGCATTTGGATGGACATTTCCCTTAAAAGGGCATTTAACTCTCTTATGGTGTCCTAACACTAAGCTAAAAATAAAACCCACCCAATAAACCCTTAAAAAAACCTAACACTAACGCCAGACGATCCACTTACAGTTTTCGAAGACCAGACATCCATCCTCATCCAGTCGGCGAAGTCCTCATCCAAGCGGGCAGAAGTCCTTATCGAAGCCGGCAGAAGTCTTCATTTAAGCGGGCAGAAGTCTTCATCAAAGCAGCCAGAAGTCTTCATCCAAGCGGGTAGAAGTCTTCATCCAGACTGCATCTTCTATCTCCATCCATCCGGCGCAGAGCGGGTCCATCTTAAGACATCAGGCGCGGAGCATCCTCTTCTTCCGATCGTTCCTGGAAAATGAAGTTCACTTTAAGTGACGTCATCCAAGATGGTGTCCCTTACATTCTGACTGGCCAATAGGAATTAAAGAGCAAAAAAATATATTCGCTGATCCGGAGACATGAGGGCCTCGGTTTAGGGGTTAATAGGTAGTTTATGCATGTTAGTGTACTTTTTAACACTTTATTAATGAGTTTTATGCTACAGCTTTGAAACGTAAAACTCATAACTACTCATAAGCAGCCAGAAGTCTTCATCCAAGCGGGTAGAAGTCTTCATCCAGACTGCATCTTCTATCTCCATCCATCCGGCGCAGAGCGGGTCCATCTTAAGACATCAGGCGCGGAGCATCCTCTTCTTCCGATCGTTGCTGGAAAATGAAGTTCACTTTAAGTGACGTCATCCAAGATGGTGTCCCTTACATTCTGACTGGCCAATAGGAATTAAAGAGCAAAAAAATATATTCGCTGATCCGGAGACATGAGGGCCTCGGTTTAGGGGTTAATAGGTAGTTTATGCATGTTAGTGTACTTTTTAACACTTTATTAATGAGTTTTATGCTACAGCTTTGAAACGTAAAACTCATAACTACTGACTTTAGATGGCAGTACAAATCTTGTGGTTATAGAGTGTCACAGCTGCTGATAATCAGAAATGTTCCTTAGGTAAAAGAATCAAATATGCAAATTTAGTCAAATATATAGAAAAAAATAAGTAGTGTTGTTTCTGCTTTAGTTTTACTTCACATACTGTTTTGAAATAAAAACTAACTGCAGACTTTTTATATCCCACCTTATCAGAATGTAAATTTAACTTTAACATTACATTCTTAATATAGTGGTTAGTAATTGATCTCAATGTAACATTTGCAAATGTAATAATCACAGTGTGGACTCAGAAAAGATATAAAAATAAAGATGCTGATAATTTGCTACATAGTAACATAGTAACATAGTAGATAAGGTTGAAAAAAGACTGAAGTCCATCGAGTTCAACCTATACAAATCTAAAATACTTACAAAAAGCTGCAGTTAAGCTTAAATAACCCCATTAAAATGTGACCCATTTAATACTAGCAATCATATCCATGAATTTTGTTTATATACAGAAATTTATCCAGACTATTTTTAAATGTATCTATGGTATTGGCATTCACTACCTCCTTTGGTAATGAGTTCCACAATTTTATTGCTCTTACAGTGAAAAAACGTTTCCGTTGCAGGAGATTAAATCTCCTTTCCTCCAACCTTAAATTATGACCTCTTGTCAGAACCAATTTTCTTGGAATAAAAAGAGCTTCTGCCATCTCTGTATATGGGCCTTGAATATATTTATATAAAGTAATCATGTCACCTCTCAAGCGCCTTTTTTCTAAAGAGAACAGACCCAGTTTGGCTAGCCTCTCCTCATAGGTTAATTTCTCCAATCCCCTTATTAGCTTTGTGGCCCTTCTCTGAACTTTTTCTAGTTCTGCAATATCTTTTTTAGCAATCGGTCCCCAGAACTGCACTCCAAACTCAAGGTGAGGTCTTACCAGGGCTTTATATAATGACAGAATTATGCTTTCCTCCCTTGAATCAATGCCTCTTTTAATACATGCTAGTATCTTATTAGCCTTTGAAGCCGCTGCCCTGCATTGTGCACTCATCTTTAGCTTGTTATCTATTACTACTCCCAAATCCCTTTCCTCCTGTGTTTGGCTAAGTCTTGTCCCATTTAAAAAATACATAGCCTGCTTATTTTTACTTCCAAAATGTAGAACCTTACATTTTTCCGTATTAAATCTCATTTTCCATTCACTTGCCCATAGTTCTAATTTTAGCAAATCCCTTTGCAAAGAGAGTTCATCCTGCTCTGACCTAATGACCTTACTTAACTTAGTATCATCTGCAAAAATAGAGATGTCGCTATTTAATCCTTGCTCCAAGTCATTTATAAAAATATTAAAAAGAACAGGGCCCAGTACTGATCCCTGGGGGACGCCACTGATTACCTTTGTCCAATCTGAGTATGATCCATTTACTGCTACTCGTTGCTCCCTATCTTTTATCCAGTTATTTATCCATGAGCTAACATTTTCAGCTATTCCCAGTCCCTTAATTTTGTGCATTAATCTCTCATGTGGCACTGTATCAAATGCCTTTGCAAAATCTAAGTATATCACATCAACTGATTCCCCTTTATCTATATTTTTACTTACTTCCTCGTAGAATCTAATTAGATTAGTTTGACATGATCTATTTCTCCTAAAGCCATGCTGATTAGAACTCATAATCTTGTTTACACGAATATGCTCATCAATATAATCCCTTATAATCCCTTCAAATATCTTCCCCACTATTGATGTCAGACTAACTGGTCTATAGCTTCCTGGATCATCCCTGCTTCCCTTTTTGAAGAGTGGCACCACATCAGCTTTACGCCAATCCTGGGGTACCATGCCTGAGGATAATGAGTCTTGAAAAATTAAGAGTAAAGGTTTGTCTATAACAGTGCTAAGTTCACTTAACACCCTTGGGTGTATTCCATCTGGGCCTGGAGTTTTATTTACCTTAATATTTTTTAGTTTTTTCCTGATATCCTCTAAACAAAACCCAGATAGTGGTATGGACTGGCATGTTCTATTCTGTTCCAAAGTATCATTCAATGGTTCCTCTCTTGTGTATACTGAAGAAAAAAACTGGTTTAGTACCTCAGCCTTTTCCCTGTCATTATTTATCATGCTACCCTCCACACATTTTAATGTACCTATATTATCCTTCTTAGATTTTTTGCTATTTATGTACTTAAAGAACCTTTTAGGGTTAGACTTAGAATCCTTGGCAATTAATTTTTCATTTTCAATTTTGGCTAATTTGATTGCTTTTTTGCATGCTTTGTTACATTCCTTATAAATATTGTATGCTGAGTCTGTACTATTTTCTTTTAATAATTTAAATGCCCTACGTTTTTTCCTAATTTCTTTTAACACATTTTTATTTAGCCATAACGGCTTATTTTTTTTATTTTTATTTTTATAACCATATGGTATGTATTGATATGTATATTTATTTAACAAATTTTTAAATATTATCCATTTATCCTCTGTATTTTTATTAGAAAATACATTGTCCCAATTTATATTATTTAATGATTTCCTTAAATCGTTGAATTTTGCTTTCTTGAAATTAAAAGTCTTAGTTAAGCCTTTAAAACACTGCATATGAAAAGAGATTTCAAATGTGACCATGTTATGATCACTGTTACCCAAATGTTCTTTAACTTCTATGTTTGATATTATATCTGTATTGTTTGATAGCACTAAATCCAATATAGCTTTACTCCTAGTTGGCTCCTCTATTAATTGTGACAAGAAGTTATCCCTGAGAACATTTAAAAATCTATCCCCCTTAGCTGAATTACTAGTTTCATTGGCCCAGTTTATATCAGGGTAGTTAAAATCTCCCATAATTACAGCACTGTTATTAGCAGCCTTACCTATTTGGATAAGTAGTTGAGTTTCCTCTGGGTCACTAATGTTGGGAGGCTTGTAGCATGTTCCTAGTAATATTTTTTTAGGATTTTTCCCCCCACTCTTTATTTCAACCCACAGGGTCTCTACATTGTCACTTGTATCATAAATATCTTCCCTTATTGTAGGTTTAAGGTCAGGTTTAATATACATGCAGATTCCTCCACCCCTTTTATTATTCCTGTCCCTCCTAAATAATGTATACCCCTCTAAGTTAACTGCCCAGTCATGTGAATCATCCCACCAAGTTTCAGTTATACTGATAACATCATAGTCCTCTTCTGCAACTAAGAGCGTCAGCTCCCCCATTTTACCTGTCATGCTTCTTGCATTTGTTGTCATACATTTAATTTTCATGTGCTTTCTGCTGCTACTTGGTGTACTTTCCTCTATACTTTCTAATGTGACATTTCTTAAGTCATCCCTTCCTTGAGATATCAATGGAGTGACATATTCAGACACTGATCTCTCTGTTCTATTTTGTTCAAATTGACCCTCCCCCCCTTTGCCTAGTTTAAAAGGTTCTCTAAACGTGCTACCATCCTTTCCCCCAACACACCTGCACCCATGTCATTCAGGTGCAATCCATCCTTACTGTACAATTTGTACCCTAGTGAAAAATCAGCCCAGTGTTCTAAAAAGTCAAACCCCTCATTTTTACACCATGTTTTTAGCCATGAATTAACAGACCTTAGCTCCTTCTGCCTTACTGAGTTAACACACGGCACTGGTAATATCTCAGAAAATATTACTTTGGATGTCCTTGCTTTAAGCTTGCTACCTAACTCCCTGAAGTCATTTTTTAGGACTCTCCATCTCCCACTGATTTCTTCATTAGTACCAATATGCACCATGACTGCAGGATCAGACCCGCATCCCTCTAACAATCTATCAATACGCTCCGCAATATGCCTAACACGAGCCCCTGGAAGACAGCAAACTGTTCTATGTAAAGGGTCTGGATGACAAATTACCCTATCAACCTTCCTTATAATAGAGTCTCCTACCACCAACATCTGCCTCTGGCCCTGACTTGTATGCCCCTCTTCCATGACTGAAGGACTGCCCACCATAGTATGCTCCTCTTCCACAGCTAAAGGACTGTTCACTATACTAGACAACACGGCCCTCTCTGACACTGCCACCCCTGAACTGATATCCCCAACATCTTCACTTAATCTTGCAAATCTATTGGGGTGTACCAGCTCAGAACTGGCCTGTCTCTTCCGCTTACTTCGCCCTCTAACTGTGACCCAGCTACATCCTGGAGTCTTCTCATCTGAATCCTCCCCATTCCCACTGCTGGAACCATTAACAACCAGCTCAGTCCTATCCATTTCCCTTTCAAGTGTCTGAATTTCATGTAGTGTTGCAATTCGTTCCTCCAGATCCCCAATACGAGTTTCTAAAGAGACAATATGCTCGCACTTGCCACAAACATATAATCCCAGAAGCGGCTGCTCCAGTGATGCAAACTACATCGATGTTAACAGCATTAAGAAAAAATAAGAGCATTAAGCAAAGGAACTTATAAACTGGGTGATTCAATTCCTCAATCACAAGCAAGATAAACAAAGTCTTAGTTATAGTAACAGAAGCTGGACAACTGAGGTGACTTGGGAAAATAACGCAGTAAAGTGAGACTTCAAACAGTAACAGTCTGTAGTAGTTTGGTAATGCAGTAAGTACTTACTGGAATCCGCTGACAAAAAGGATGTGTTGTGACCAAAGAACAGCAGGCTTCTGTTTGACTGCAAAGCTCCAGTCTGAAATGGCGAGGCGTCCAGGTGCACACTGAATCTGAAGACAGACTTCCAGGTTATGCTGCAGGAAGCAGCTGAACAAGGCAGTAAGTGGCTCAAATGAAACCAGGGGAGGTTCCTCAATAACAAACAATGAGCAAAGGAGCTAGGATGCTTATAAAGGAACACAACAGACATAATTAAACGGACAGGCTGTAAAGAGATACTGATATTATGACATAGAGGTACCGCTCACTTTTTGGCCTCCCAAGCAAACTCGTAATACCGGCGCTATGGAAGTCCTATTGAAAAAAGACTTTTTTAAAAGTGCGGTACTGACATTGCGTGATGGCCAAAAAAGGTGTGTGTTACACCTATACCTACAAGACTTGTAATAGCGGCGTTAGGGAAAAAGCAGCATTATGAAGCATAACGCTGCTTTTTCACTCATAACGCCAAACTCGTAATCTAGCTAATTGTTCTTTAATATGGCATTCCAAAAACACAATAATCACTTACCTTTTAAGCCTCCACAACGCTGCCATACAAACACAGAAAATCAGAGTTATGATTCCAACCATAGCTAAATACTCATGTGTTGTGCATAATTAATTTATGGCTAGATTACGAGTTTTGCGGTATGAGTGAAAAAGCAGCGTTAAGGCTCTTTTTCACTACCACTGGTATTACGAGTCTTGCAGGTTTAGCTGCACCGCACACTTTTTTAGCAGTAACGCAACATAACTACCTCAACTTTCAAAAAGTCCTTTTTCAATGGGACTTCCTTTACGCTGGTATTACAAGTTTGTCTGGGAGGCCAAAAAGTGAGCGGTACAGCCTAAAACTACAAGATACATACCGTAAACTTAAAGTCAGTAGTTATGGGTTTTAAGCTACAATGCCATAACATAAAACTCATAACTAAAGTGCTAAAAAGTACACTAACACCTATAAACTACCTTTTAACCCCTAAAGCGAGGCCCTCCCACATCGCAAACACTATAATAAAATATTAACCCCTAATCTGCCGCTCCCGACATCGCCGCCACTATAATAAACATATTAACCCCTAAACCGCCACACTCCCGCATCGCAAACACTAGTTAAATATTATTAACCCCTAATCTGCTGCCCACAAAATCGCCACCGCTATACTAAAGTTATTAACCCTTAAACCTAACCCTAAGCCTAACCCTAACACCCCTAACTTTAATGTAATTAAAATAAATCTAAATAAAAATTACTATCATTAACTAAATAATTCCTTTTTAAAACTAATTACTTACCTATAAAATAAACCCTAAGCTAGCTACAATATAACTAATAGTTACATTGTAGCTATCTTAGGTTTTATTTTTATTTCACAGGCAAGTTTGTATTTATTTTAACTAGGTAGACTAGTTAGTAAATAGTTATTAACTATTTACTAGCTACCTAGCTAAAATAAATACAAATTTACCTGTAAAATAAAACCTAACCTGTCTTACACTAACACCTAACCATACACAAGATAAAAAAAAAATATCAAATATTTAAACTAATTACACCTAATCTAATAGCCCTATCAAAATAAAAAAAGCCCCCCAAATATAAAAAACCCTAGCCTACAATAAACTACCAATAGCCCTTAAAAGGACCTTTTGCAGGGCATTGCCCCAAAGAAATCAGCTCTTTTGCCTGTAAAAAACAAACAAACAAGCCCCCAACAGTAAAACCCACCACTCACTCAACCAAACCCTCCCATATAAAATCCTAACTAAAAAACCTAAGATCCCCATTGCCCTGAAAAGGGCATTTGGATTGGCATTGCCCTTAAAAGGGCATTTAGCTCTTTTTCTCTGCCCAAAACCCCTAATCTAAAAATAAAACCCACCCAATAAACCCTTAAATAAACCTAACACTAACCCCTGAAGATCCACTTACAGTTTTTGAAGACCCGACATCCATCCTCAATGAAGCAGCAGAAGTCCTCATCGAAGCCGGCAGAAGTCTTCATCCAAGCGGGCCGAAGTCTTAATCCAAACCGGCAGAAGTCTTCATCCAGATGGCATCTTCTATCTATCTTTCCACGGCGAATGAAGAATGAAGGTTCCTGTAAGTGCTGTCATCCAAGATAGCGTCCCTTGAATTCCAATTGGCTGCTAGAATCAGCCAATCAGAATTAAAGGTGAAAGAATCCTATTGGCTGATGCAATCAAACAATAGGATTGAGCTCACATTCTGTTGGCTGATTGGAACAGCCAAAAGAATGCAAGCTCAATCCTATTGGCTGATTGGATCAGCCAATAGGATTGCATCAGCCAATAGGATTTTTTTACCTTTAATTCCATTTGGCTGATAGAATTCTAGCAGCCAATCGGAATTCATGGGATGCCATCTTGGATGAAGTCACTTAAAGGAACCTTCATTCTTCAGTCGCCGTGGAAAGAAGAGGATAATCCGTGCTGGATGTCTTGAAGATGGAGCCGTTCCGCGCCGGATGGATGAAGATAGAAGATGCTGTCTGGATGAAGACTTCTGCCAGCTTGGATGAAGACTTTGGCCCACTTGGATGAAGACTTCTGCCAGCTTCGATGTCTTGCACCAACGCCTAGTCCATCATGTCCACTTCCCCAATACACATGAGGAGTGGCATGCTGTCAAGCTCCAGTTTTATCAGCTTGCTGGATTGCCAACAGTATTGGGGGCCAAAGATTGCATGCATATATTGGTGCAGCCTCCCAGGGGTAGAGAGGAGCCATACCGGGACAGGAAGCACAAATACTTGCTGAATATCCAGGTCATCTGCGATGCCAGGTTGAGGATCATGAGCGTTAGCTCTGGACTCCCTGGCTCCAACCACTATTCCTTCGTCCTCCGGGATTCTGCCATCTTCCATCAGTTCCAGGAGGGACAAATGCCAGAGGGAATCCTGATAGGTAAATATCTCATATACTCAAACCTATATATATTATATATTTTAGTAATTCTGATTACTAATATCAATGCTCTATTTCTTTTATGCAGGTGATTCTGGATATTCGTGTCTTCACACCCGTCCTCAACCCCAACGGAGTGGAAGAGGTGCGCTACAATGAGGCACACATCCCCACCCTTTCAGTGATTGAGCACACCTTTGGCGTATTGAAGAGCCATTTCTGCTGCTTGGACATCTCCGGCGGAGTTCTTCAGCACACCCCCTCCAAAGTCTTCTTGATTTTCCTTATATGCTGTATGTCGCACAACATTGCCCTTACAATCCCTGATATAGATCTGGAGAGCTTGGATGTCCCGAGTATGGTGAAAATCTACCTCAATTAGAGGACAATGATGCTAGGGGAGTCCAATCTCGAACAGACTAAATACAGGCAGTTTTTGGGCAATAATGTTGTCAGTACTGACAGTGCAACATACAGTATATTCATTTATTCATTATTACTTTACAATATATTTTTTAATCCAAAAGATGATATATTATGGATTATGTGTTTGCAATAATTTTCATTTATATATCTACAAAATGATATTGTATAGCACTGTCTTGCCTTTGATTGAAAGTGGTAAATTTTGTCAATCTTGCAATTGTTCGATGTAAAGTTTTTGAAAAACAGATCTTTAAAAAAATATCTTCAAGTACAATTTTCTTACGCCTAGATTTAGAGTTCTGCGGCCAAAGGGGTGCATTAGCTACGCATGCTTTTTTTTCCCACGCACCTTTTAAATACCGCTGGTATTTAGAGTTCACAGAATGGCTGGGTTTTCAGTGCGTTAGGCTCCAAAAAGGGAGCGTAGAGCATAATTTAACGCCACTGCAACTCTAGATACCAGAGGTGCTTACGGAAGCGGCCAGCTTCAAAAACGTGCTCGTGCACGATATCCCCATAGAAAACAATGGGGCAGTTTGAGCTGAAAAAAAACCTAACACCTGCAAAAAAGCCGCGTTCAGCTCCTAACGCAGCCCCATTGTTTTCTATGGGGAAACACTTCCTGTCTGCACCTAACACTCTAACATGTACCCCGAGTCTAAACACCCCTAACCTTACACTTATTAACCCCTATTCTGCCGCCCCCGCTATCGCTGACACCTGCATATTATTATTAACCCGTAATTTGCCGCTCCGTACACCACCGCCACATACATTATAGCTATGTACCCCTAATCTGCTGCCCCTAACACCGCCGACCCCTATATTATATTTATTAACCCCTAATCTGCCCCCCACAATGTCGCCGCCAGCTACCTACACTTATTAACCCCTAATCTGCCGAACGGACCGCACCGCTATTATAATAAAGTTATTAACTCCTAATCCGCCTCACTCCCGCCTCAATAACCCTATAATAAATAGTATTAACCCCTAATCTGCCCTCCCTAATATCACCGACACCTAACTTCAATTATTAACCCCTAATCTGCCGACCGAATCTCGCCGCTACTGTAATAAATGGATTAACCCCTAAAGCTAAGTCTAACCCTAACACTAACACCCCCCTAAGTTAAATATAATTTAAATCTAACGAAATAAATTAACTCTTATTAAATAAATTATTCCTATTTAAAGCTAAATACCTGTAAAATAAACCCTTATATAGCTACAATATAAATTATAATTATATTATAGCTATTTTAGGATTAATATTTATTTTACAGGTAACTTTGTATTTATTTTAACCAGGTACAATAGCTATTAAATAGTTAAGAACTATTTAATAGCTAAAATAGTTAAAATAATTACAAAATTACATGTAAAATAAATCCTAAACTAAGTTACAATTACACCTAACACTACATTATCAATAAATTAATTAAATAAAATACCTACAATTACCTACAATTAAACCTAACACTACACTATCAATACATTAATTAAATACAATATCTACAAATAAATACAATGAAATAAACTAACTAAAGTACAAAAAATAAAAAAGAACTAAGTTAGAAAAAATAAAAAAATCAGCCAATAGAATGCGAGCTCAATCTGATTTGCTGATTGGATCAGCCAATCGGATTGAACTTGATTCTGATTGGCTGATTCCATCAGCCAATCAGAATATTCCTACCTTAATTCCGATTGGCTGATAGATTATCCTATCAGCCAATCGGAATTTGAGGGACGCCATCTTGGATGACGTCATTTAAAGGAACCGTCATTCGGCGAGTAGGCGTCGGTTGAAGAGGTTGGATCCGCGTCGGTTGAAAAGAAGATGGCTCCGCTCCGCTCCAGAAGAAAGAAGATTGAAGATGCGGCTTGATAGAAGACTTCATCACGATGATGGACTTCCGACTTCAGCCCGATGATGGATTTCTTCAGCCGCCGCTTGGATCCAGACTTCAGCCCGAGGATGGACGTCACTCTTCAGCCCCCCGCTTGGGCTTGGATCAAGACATCGGAGGCTATTCTGGACAGATCGGGACCCGGTGAGGTGAAGATAAGGTAGGAAGATCTTCAGGGGATTAGTGTTAGGTTTATTTAAGGGGGGTTTGGATTAGATTAAGGGTATGTGGGTGGTGGATTGTAATGTTGGGGGGGGTATTGTATGTGTTTTATTTACAGGCAAAAGAGCTGAATTCTTTGGAGCATGCCCCGCCAAGGGCCCTGTTCAGGGCTGGTAAGGTAAAAGAGCTTTGAACTTTTTTAATTTAGAATAGGGTAGGGCATTTTTTTATTTTGGGGGTCTTTGTTATTTTATTAGGGGGCTTAGAGTAGGTGTAATTAGTTTAAAATTGTTGTAATATTTTTCTAATGTTTGTAAATATTTGTTTATTTTTTGTAACTTAGTTCTTTTTTATTTTTTGTACTTTAGTTAGTTTATTTTATTGTATTTATTTGTAGATATTGTATTTAATTAATTTATTGATAGTGTAGTGTTAGGTTTAATTGTAACTTAGGTTAGGATTTATTTTACAGGTAATTTTGTAATTATTTTAACTATTTTAGCTATTAAATAGTTCTTAACTATTTAATAGCTATTGTACCTGGTTAAAATAAATACAAAGTTACCTGTAAAATAAATATAAATCCTAAAATAGCTATAATATAATTATAATTTATATTGTAGCTATATTAGGGTTTATTTTACAGGTAAGTATTTAGCTTTAAATAGGAATAATTTATTTAATAAGAGTTAATTTATTTCGTTAGATTTAAATTATATTTAACTTAGGGGGGTGTTAGTGTTAGGGTTAGACTTAGCTTTAGGGGTTAATCTATTTATTACAGTAGCGGTGAGATTCGGTCGGCAGATTAGGGGTTAATAATTGAAGTTAGGTGTCGGCGATGTTAGGGAGGGCAGATTAGGGGTTAATACTATTTATTATAGGGATATTGAGGCGGGAGTGAGGCGGATTAGGGGTTAATAACTTTATTATAGTAGCGGTGCGGTCCGCTCGGCAGATTAGGGGTTAATAAGTGTAGGCAGGTGGAGGCGACGTTGAGGGGGGCGGATTAGGGGTTAATAAATATAATATAGGGGTCGGCGGTGTTAGGGGCAGCAGATTAGGGGTACATAAGGATAACGTAGGTGGCGGCACTTTGCGGTCGGCAGATTGGGGGTTAATTATTGTAGGTAGCTGGCGGCGACGTTGTGGGGGGCAGGTTAGGGGTTAATAAATATAATATAGGGGTCGGCGGTGTTAGGGGCAGCAGATTAGGGGTACATAAGTATAACGTAGGTGGCGGTCGGCAGATTAGGGGTTAAAAAAATGTAATCGAGTGGCGGCGATGTGGGGGGACCTCGGTTTAGGGGTACATAGGTAGCTTATGGGTGTTAGTGTACTTTAGAGCATAGTAGTTAAGAGCTTTATAAACCGGCGTTAGCCCAGAAAGCTCTTAACTACTGACTTTTTTCTGCGGCTGGAGTTTTGTCGTTAGATTTCTAACGCTCACTTCAGCCACGACTCTAAATACCGGCGTTAGGGAGATCCCATTGAAAAGATAGGATACGCAAATGACGTAAGGGGATCTGCGGTATGGAAAAGTCGCGGCTTGAAAGTGAGCGTTAGACCCTTTCCTGACTGACTCCAAATACCGGCAGTAGCCCAAAACCAGCGTTAGGAGCCTCTAACGCTGGTTTTCACGGCTACCGCCCAACTCTAAATCTAGGCCAATGTTTTTTTAGACATGTGCATGGCTAAAAAATTTGGTTCGTTTTCGGTTCGGATCGATTCAGACTTTTCGAATTTCGTTTCGGATCGAATCAAATTCGGCAAAATTTGAATGAATTCGTTTTGGATTTATTCGGATTCGAATAAATTTGTTTCGGATTTATTCGGATTCGAATAAATTCGGTTGAATTCGGTTCTATTCGGTTCGATTCGGTATGTTTTAGGACACTAACACCCATTTAGTACACTAACACCCATAAACTACCTATGAACCACTAAACCGAGGCCCCCCCGCATCGAAAACCCTATAATAAAATTATTTAACCCCTAATCTGCCGAACGGACACCGCCGCCACCTACATTATAGCTATTAACCCCTAATCTGCCGACCGGACTTCGCCGCCACCTACATTATAGCTATTAACCCCTAATCTGCTGTCCCTAACATCGCCGACCCCTACATTATAGTTATCAACCCCTAATCTGCCCCCCCAACGTCGCCGCAATCTAACTACAAGTATTAACCCCTAATCTGCCGACCGGACATCGCCGCCACCTACATTATAGCTATTAACCCCTAATCTGCTGTCCCTAACATCGCCGACCCCTACATTATAGTTATTAACCCCTAATCTGCCCCCCCCCCAACGTCGCCGCAATCTAACTACAAGTATTAACCCCTAATCTGCTGACCGGACATCGCCGCCACCTACATTATAGCTATTAACCCCTAATCTGCTGTCCCTAACATCGCCGACCCCTACATTATAGTTATTAACCCCTAATCTGCCCCCCCCCCACTTTGCCGCAATCTAACTACAAGTATTAACCCCTAATCTGCCGAGCGGAAATCGCCGCCACCTACATTATAGCTATAAACCCCTAATCTGCTGTTCCTAACGTCGCCGACCCCTAAATTATAGTTATTAACCCCTAATCTGCCCCCCCCCAACATCGCCGCAACCTAACTACAAGTATTAACCCCTAATCTGCCGACCGGACATCGCCGCCACTATAATAAATGTATTAACCCCTAAACCGCCACACTCCCGCCTCGCAAACACTATAATAAACTTTATAAACTCCTAATCTGCCCTCCCTAACATCGCCGCCACCTACCTACAATTATTAACCCCTAATCTCCCGCTCCAACGTCGCCGCTACTATAATAAGGTTATTAACCCCTAAACCTAAGTCTAACCCTAACCCTAACACCCCCTAACTTAAATATAATTTAAATAAAATGAAATAAATTTACTATAATTAAATAAATGAATCCTATTTAAAACTAAATACTTACCTGTAAAATAAACCCTAAGCTAGCTACAATATAACTAATAGTAACATTGTAGCTAGCTTAGGTTATATTTTTATTTTACAGGCAAGTTTGTATTTATTTTAACTAGGTACAATAGTTATTAAATAGTTAATAACTATTTAATAACTACCTAGCTAAAATAAATACAAATTTACCTGTAAAATAAATCCTAACCTAAGTTACAATTACACCTAACACTACACTATCATTAAATTAATTAAATAAATGAATCCTATTTAAAACTAAATACTTACTTGTAAAATAAACCCTAATATAGCTACAATATAACTAATAGTTACATTGTAGCTATCTTAGGATTTATATTTATTTTACAGGCAACTTTGTATTTATTTTAACTAGGTACAATAGCTATTAAATAGTTATTAACTATTTAATAGCTACCTAGTTAAAATAATTACAAAATTACCTGTAAAATAAATCCTAACCTAAGTTACAATTAAACCTAACACTACACTATCATTAAATAAATTAACTACAAGTACCTACAATTATCTACAATTAAATAAACTAAAGTACAAAAAAACAAAACACTAAATTACAAAAACAAACAAACACTAAATTACAAAAAATTTAAAAATATTACAAAAATTTTAAACTAATTACACCTAATCTAAGCCCCCTAATAAAATAACAAAGCCCCCCAAAATAAAAAAATGCCCTGCCCTATACTAAATTACAAAAATTAACAGCTCTATTACCTTACCAGCCCTTAAAAACAGAATTTATGCTTACCTGATAAATTACTTTCTCCAACGGTGTGTCCGGTCCACGGCGTCATCCTTACTTGTGGGAATATCTCTTCCCCAACAGGAAATGGCAAAGAGTCCCAGCAAAGCTGGCCATATAGTCCCTCCTAGGCTCCGCCCACCCCAGTCATTCGACCGACGGACAGGAGGAAAAATATAGGAGAAACCATATGGTACCGTGGTGACTGTAGTTAGAGAAAATAATTCATCAGACCTGATTAAAAAAACAGGGCGGGCCGTGGACCGGACACACCGTTGGAGAAAGTAATTTATCAGGTAAGCATAAATTCTGTTTTCTCCAACATTGGTGTGTCCGGTCCATGGCGTCATCCTTACTTGTGGGAACCAATACCAAAGCTTTAGGACACGGATGAAGGGAGGGAGCAAATCAGGTTACCTAAATGGAAGGCACCACGGCTTGCAAAACCTTTCTCCCAAAAATAGCCTCCGAAGAAGCAAAAGTATCAAATTTGTAAAATTTGGCAAAAGTGTGCAGTGAAGACCAAGTCGCTGCCTTACATATCTGATCAACAGAAGCCTCCTTCTTGAAAGCCCATGTGGAAGCCACAGCCCTAGTGGAGTGAGCTGTGATTCTTTCAGGAGGCTGCCGTCCGGCAGTCTCGTAAGCCAATCAGATGATGCTTTTAAGCCAAAAGGAAAGAGAGGTAGAAGTCGCTTTTTGACCTCTCCTTTTACCAGAATAGACGACAAACAGAGAAGATGTTTGTCTGAAATCTTTTGTAGCTTCTAAATAGAATTTTAGAGCACGGACTACGTCCAAATTGTGTAACAAACGTTCCTTCTTTGAAACTGGATTCGGACACAAAGAAGGTACAACTATCTCCTGGTTAATATTTTTGTTAGAAACAACCTTTGGAAGGAAACCAGGCTTAGTACGCAAAACTACCTTATCTGCATGAAACACCAGATAGGGCGGAGAACACTGCAGAGCAGATAACTCTGAAACTCTTTTAGCAGAAGAAATAGCAACCAAAAACAAAACTTTCCAAGATAACAACTTAATATCTATGGAATGTAAAGGTTCAAACGGAACCCCTTGAAGAACTGAAAGAACTAGATTTAAACTCCAGGGAGGAGTCAAAGGTCTGTAAACAGGCTTGATCCTAACCAGAGCCTGAACAAATGCTTGAACATCTGGCATAGCTGCCAGTCGTTTATGTAGTAAGACAGATAAAGCAGAAATCTGTCCCTTTAGAGAACTCGCAGATAATCCTTTATCCAAACCTTCTTGCAGAAAGGAAAGAATCTTAGGAATTTTTACCTTATTCCAAGGGAATCCCTTGGATTCACACCAGCAGATATATCTTTTCCATATCTTATGGTAAATCTTTCTAGTTACCGGTTTTCTGGCCTGAACCAGAGTATCAATCACCGAATCTGAAAACCCACGCTTTGATAGAATCAAGCGTTCAATCTCCAAGCCGTCAGCTGGAGGGAGACCAGATTTGGATGTTCGAATGGACCCTGAACAAGAAGGTCCTGTCTCAAAGGTAGCTTCCATGGTGGAACCGATGACATATTCACCAGGTCTGCATACCAAGTCCTGCGTGGCCACGCAGGAGCTATCAAGATCACCGAGACCCTCTCCTGTTTGATCCTGGCTACCAGCCTGGGAATGAGAGGAAACGGTGGGAACACATAAGCTAGGTTGAAGGTCCAAGGCGCTACTAGTGCATCCACTAGAGTCGCCTTGGGATCCCTGGATCTGGACCCGTAGCAAGGAACCTTGAAGTTCTGACGAGACGCCATCAGATCCATGTCTGGAATGCCCCATAATTGAGTCAACTGGGCAAAAATCTCCGGGTGGAGTTCCCACTCCCCCGGATGGAATGTCTGACGACTCAGATAATCCGCTTCCCAGTTTTCCACACCTGAGATGTGGATCGCAGATAGATGGCAGGAGTGATTCTCCGCCCATTGTATTATTTTGGTTACTTCTTTCATCGCCAGGAACTCCTTGTTCCCCCCTGATGATTGATATACGCAACAGTCGTCATGTTGTCTGATTGGAATCTTATGAATCTGGCCTTTGCAAGCTGAGGCCAAGCCCTGAGAGCATTGAATATCGCTCTTATTTCCAGAATGTTTATCGGGAGAAGAGACTCTTCCCGAGACCACAGTCCCTGAGCTTTCAGGGATTCCCAGACCGCACCCCAGCCCACTAGACTGGCGTCGGTTGTGACAATGACCCACTCTGGTCTGCGTAAGCTCATTCCCTGGGATAGGTGGTCCAGGGATATCCACCAACGGAGTGAATCTCTGGTCTTCTGATCTACTTGAATCACTGGAGACAAATCTGTATAGTCCCCATTCCACTGTTTCAGCATGCACAGTTGTAATGGTCTTAGATGAATTCGCGCAAAAGGAACTATGTCCATTGCTGCAACCATCAACCCTACTACTTCCATGCACTGAGCTATGGAAGGATGTGGAACAGAATGAAGAACTTGACAAGCGCTTAGAAGTTTTGACTTTCTGACATCTGTCAGAAAGATCCTCATTTCTAAGGAATCTATTATTGTTCCCAGGAAGGGAACTCTTGTTGACGGAGACAGAGAACTTTTTTCTATGTTCACCTTCCATCCGTGAGATCTGAGAAAGGCCAGAACGATGTCTGTATGAGCCTTTGCTTTTGAAAGGGACGACGCTTGTATTAGAATGTCGTCCAAGTATGGTACTACTGCAATGCCCCTCGGTCTTAGAACCGCTAGAAGGGACCCGAGTACCTTTGTGAAAATCCTTGGAGCAGTGGCTAATCCGAATGGGAGGGACACAAACTGGTAATGTTTGTCCAGAAAGACGAACCTTAGGAACTGATGATGTTCTTTGTGGATAGGAATATGTAGGTACGCATCCTTTAGATCCACGGTAGTCATAAATTGACCTTCCTGGATAGTGGGTAGAATCATTCGAATGGTTTCCATTTTGAACGATGGTACCCTGAGAAATTTGTTTAGGATCTTTAAATCCAGAAATGGTCTGAAGGTTCCCTCTTTTTTGGGAACTACGAACAGATTTGAGTAAAATCCCATTCCTTGTTCCTTCATTCGAACTGGGTGTATCACTCCCATCTTTAGCAGGTCTTCTACACAATGTAAGAACGCCTGTCTCTTTATTTGGTTTGAGGATAAGTGAGACATGTGGAACCTTCCCCTTGGGGGTAGTTCCTTGAATTCCAGAAGATAACCCTGAGAAACTATTTCTAGCGTCCAGGGATCCTGAACATCTCTTGCCCAAGCCTGAGCAAAGAGAGAGAGTCTGCCCCCCACTAGATCCGGTCCCGGATCGGGGGCTACTCCTTCATGCTGTTTTGTTAGCGGTAGCAGGCTTCTTCTTCTGCTTACCCTTGTTCCAGCCTTGCATCGGTTTCCAGGCTGGTTTGGACTGTGAGGCATTACCCTCTTGCTTAGAGGATGCAGAATTAGAGGCCGGTCCGTTCCTGAAATTATGAAAGGAATGAAAATTAGACTTATTCTTGGCATTGAAAGGCCTATCTTGTGGGAGGGCGTGGCCCTTTCCCCCAGTGATGTCTGAGATAATCTCTTTTAATTCTGGGCCAAAGAGAGTTTTACCCTTGAAGGGGATGTTAAGCAATTTTGTCTTGGATGATACATCCGCTGACCAAGACTTTAGCCAAAGCGCTCTGCGCGCCACAATTGCAAACCCTGAATTTTTCGCCGCTAATCTAGCTAATTGCAAAGCGGCATCTAAAATAAAAGAGTTAGCCAACTTAAGTGCGTGAACTCTGTCCATAACCTCCTCATATGGAGTCTCTCTACTGAGCGACTTTTCTAGTTCCTCGAACCAGAACCACGCTGCTGTAGTGACAGGAACAATGCACGAAATGGGTTGTAGAAGGTAACCTTGCTGTACAAAAATCTTTTTAAGCAAACCTTCCAATTTTTTATCCATAGGATCTTTGAAAGCACAACTATCTTCGATAGGAATAGTAGTGCGCTTGTTTAAAGTAGAAACTGCCCCCTCGACCTTAGGGACTGTCTGCCATAAGTCCTTTCTGGGGTCGACCATAGGAAATAATTTCTTAAATATAAGAGGGGGAACAAAAGGTATGCCGGGCTTCTCCCACTCCTTATTCACTATGTCCGCCACCCGCTTGGGTATAGGAAAAGCGTCGGGGTGCACCGGAACCTCTAGGAACTTGTCCATCTTGCAAAATTTTTCTGGAATGACCAAGTTGTCACAATCATCCAGAGTAGATAACACCTCCTTAAGCAGTGCGCGGAGATGTTCTAATTTAAATTTAAATGTCACAACATCAGGTTCAGCCTGTTGAGAAATTTTTCCTGAATCTGAAATTTCCCCATCTGACAAAACCTCCCTCATGGCCCCTTCAGATTGGTGTGAGGGTATGACAGAACAATTATCATCAGCGCCCTCCTGTTCTTCAGTGTTTAAAACAGAGCAATCGCGCTTTCTCTGATATGCAGGCATTTTGGATAAAATATTTGCTATGGAGTTATCCATTACAGCCGTCAATTGTTGCATGGTAATAAGCATTGGCGCGCTAGAAGTACTAGGGGCCTCCTGCGTGGGCAAAACTGGCGTAGACACAGAAGGAGATGATGTAGAACCATGTCTACTCCCTTCATCTGAGGAATCATCTTGGGCAATTTCATTATTAGTGGCAGTACTGTCCTTACTTTGTTTGGACGCTATGGCACAATTATCACACAATTTTGAAGGGGGAGAAACATTGGCTTTCATACATATAGAACATAGCTTATCTGAAGGCACAGACATGTTAAACAGGCTTAAACTTGTCAATAAAGCACAAAAACCGTTTTAAAACAAAACCGTTACTGTCTCTTTAAATTTTAAACAGAGCACACTTTATTACTGAATATGTGAAAATATATGAAGGAATTGTTCAAAATTTACCAAAATTTTACCACAGTGTCTTAAAGCATTAAAAGTATTGCACACCAATTTTCAGAGCTTTAACCCTTAAAATAACGAAACCGGAGCCGGTTACATATTTAACCCCTATACAGTCCCAGCTACAGCCTTTGCTGTGACTTTACCAAGCCCAGAGGGGAATACGATACCAAATGATGCCTTCTAGGAACTTTTCCAACTACTCTCAGGTCCTCACACATGCATCTGCATGTCTTCTACTCAAAAACAACTGCGCAGTAAAGGCGCGAAAATGAGGCTCAGCCTACAACTGGGAAGGCCCTTCCTGACTGGAAAAGGTGTCTAACATAGTGCCTGACGTTAAAAAACGTTCCCCAAGTTTATAAGTGTGAATTATCAGCATAAACATGTATAAAATGTCCAAATAAAGCAATCGATTTAGCCCATAAAAGTGTCTACCAGTTTTATAGCCCATATTAAGCCCTTTATTCTGTTTGAGACTAAGAAAATGGCTTACCGGTCCCCATGAGGGGAAATGACAGCCTTCCAGCATTACACAGTCTTTTAAACACCACATACCCTTAACCATCTCCGTGGAGATGTTGCCTGTGCAACGGCAAAGAGAATGACTGAGGTGGGCGGAGCCTAGGAGGGACTATATGGCCAGCTTTGCTGGGACTCTTTGCCATTTCCTGTTGGGGAAGAGATATTCCCACAAGTAGGGATGACACCGTGGACCGGACACACCAATGTTGGAGAAAGGGCCTTTTGCGGGGCATGCCCCAAAGAAAACAGCTCTTTTGCCTGTAAAAAAAAAAACACAATACCACCCCCCAACATTACAACCCACCACCCACATACCCTTACTCTAACCCAAACCCCCCTTAAATAAACCTAACACTACCCCCCTGAAGATCTCCCTACCTTGAGTCGTGTTCACCCAGCCGGGCCGAAGTCTTCATCCGATGGGGCAGAAGAGGACATCCAGACCGGCAATTTTAAACTAATTACAGCTAATCTAAGCCCCCTAATAAAATAACAAAGCCCCCCAAAATAAAAAAATGCCTTACCCTATACTAAATTACAAAAGTTAACAGCTCTATTACCTTACCAGCCCTTAAAAGGGCCTTTTGCGGGGCATGCCCCAAAGAAAACAGCTCTTTTGCCTGTAAAAAAAAAAACACCACCCCCAACATTACAACCCACCACCCACATACCCCTACTCTAACCCAAACCCCCCTTAAATAAACCTAACACTACCCCTCTGAAGATCTACCTACCTTGAGTCGTGTTCACCCAGCCAGGCTGAAGTCTTCATCCGATGGGGCAGAAGAGGACACCCAGACCGGCAGAAGTCTTCATCCAAGCGGGGCAAGAAGAGGTCTTCCATCCTTCAGAAAAGTACAAAAAAACAAACAAACACTAAATTACCAAAAATAATAAAATATTACAATAATTTTAAATTAATTTACAACTAATCTAAGCCCCCTACTAGCTATTAATATAGCTACAATATAACTAATAGTTACATTGTTGCTATTTTAGGATTTATATTTATTTTACAGGCAACTTTGCATTTATTTTAACTAGGTACAATAGTTATTAAATAGTTAATAACTATTTAATAACTACCTAGCTAAAATAAATACAAATTTACCTGTAAAATAAATCCTAACCTAAGTTACAATTACACCTAACACTACAATATCATTAAATTAATTAAATAAATGAATCCTATTTAAAACTAAATACTTACCTGTAAAATAAACCCTAATATAGCTGCAATATAACTAATAGTTACATTGTAGCTATTTTAGGATTTATATTTATTTTACAGCCATTTTTTTATTTATTTTAACTAGGTAAAATAGCTATTAAATAGATATTGACTATTTAATAGCTACCTAGTTAAAATAATTACAAAATTACCTGTAAAATAAATCCTAACCTAAGTTACAATTAAACCTAACACTGCACTATCATTAAATAAATTAACTACAAGTACCTACAATTAAATACAATTAAATAAACTAAAATAAAGTACAAAAAACCCCCACTAAATTACAAAAAATAAAAAAATATTACAAGAATTTTAAACTAATTACAGCAAATCTAAGCCCCCTAATAAAATAACAAAGCCCCCCAAAATAAAAAAGGCCCTACCCTATACTAAATTACAAAAGTTAACAGCTCTATTACCTTACCAGCCCTTAAAAGGGCCTTTTGCGGGGCATGCCCCAAAGAAAACAGCTCTTTTGCCTGTAAAAAAAAAACCACAATACCACCCCCCAACATTACAACCCACCACCCACATACCCCTACTCTAACCCAAACCCCCCTTAAATAAACCTAACACTACCCCCCTGAAGATCTCCCTACCTTGAGTCGTGTTCACCCAGCCGGGCCGAAGTCTTCATCCGATGGGGCAGAAGTGGACATCCAGACCGGCAGAAGTCTTCATCTAAGCGGGGCAAGAAGAGGTCTTCCATCCATCAGAAAAGTACCAAAAAACAAACAAACACTAAATTACCAAAAATAATAAAATATTACAATAATTTTAAACTAATTACACCTAATCTAAGCCCCCTACTAGCTATTAATATAGCTACAATATAACTAATAGTTACATTGTAGCTATTTTAGGATTTATATTTATTTTACAGGCAACTTTGTATTTATTTTAACTAGGTACAATAGTTATTAAATAGTTAATAACTATTTAATAACTACCTAGCTAAAATAAATACAAATGTAACTGTAAAATAAATCCTAACCTAAGTTACGATTACACCTAACACTACACTATCATTAAATTAATTAAATAAATGAATCCTATTTAAAACTAAATACTTACCTGTAAAATAAACCCTAATATAGCTACAATATAACTAATAGTTACATTGTAGCTATTTTAGGATTTATATTTATTTTACAAGCAACTTTGTATTTATTTTAACTAGGTAAAATAGCTATTAAATAGATATTTACTGTTTAATAGCTACCTAGTTAAAATAATTACAAAATTACCTGTAAAATAAATCCTAACCTAAGTTACAATTAAACCTAACACTACACTATCATTAAATAAATTAAATAAATTAACTACAAGTACCTACAATTAAATACAATGAAATAAACTAAACTAAAGTACAAAAAAACCCCCACTAAATTACAAAAAAAAAAAATTACAAGAATTTTAAACTAAGTACACCTAATCTAAGCCCCCTAATAAAAAAAACAAAGCCCCCCAAAATAAAAAAATGCCCTACCATATACTAAATTACAAAAGTTAACAGCTATATTACCTTACCAGCCCTTAAAAGGGCCTTTTGCGGGGCATGCCCCAAAGAAAACAGCTCTTTTGCCTGTAAATAAAAACACAATACCCCCCCACATTACAACCCACCACCCACATACCCCTACTCTAACCCAAACCCCCCTTAAATAAACCTAACACTACCCCCCTGAAGATCTCCCTGCCTTGAGTCGTGTTCACCCAGCTGGGCCGAAGTCTTCATCCGATGGGGCAGAAGAGGACATCCAGACCGGCAGAAGTCTTCATCCAAGCGGGGCAAGAAGAGGTCTTCCATCCATCAGAAAAGTACCAAAAAACAAACAAACACTAAATTACCAAAAATAATAAAATATTACAATAATTTTAAACTAATTACACCTAATCTAAGTCCCCTACTAGCTATTAATATAGCTACAATATAACTAATAGTTACATTGTAGCTATTTTAGGATTTATATTTATTTTACAGGCAACTTTGTAGTTATTTTAACTAGGTACAATAGTTATTAAATAGTTAATAACTATTTAATAACTACCTAGCTAAAATAAATACAAATTTACCTGTAAAATAAATCCTAACCTAAGTTGCTATTGCACCTAACACTACACTATCATTAAATTAATTAAATAAATGAATCCTATTTAAAACTAAATACTTACCTGTAAAATAAACCCTAATATAGCTACAATATAACTAATAGTTACATTGTAGCTATTTTAGGATTTATATTTATTTTACAGGCAACTTTGTATTTATTTTAACTAGGTAAAATAGCTATTAAATAGATATTTACTGTTTAATAGCTACCTAGTTAAAATAATTACAAAATTACCTGTCAAATAAATCCTAACCTAAGTTACAATTAAACCTAACACTACACTATCATTAAATAAATTAAATAAATTAACTACAAGTACCTACAATTAAATACAATGAAATAAACTAAACTAAAGTACAAAAAAACAAACACTAAATTACAAAAAATAAAAAAAAATTATAAGAATTTTAAACTAAGTACACCTAATCTAAGCCCCCTAATAAAATAACAAAGCCCCCCAAAATAAAAAAATGCCCTACCCTATACTAAATTACAAAAGTTAACAGCTATATTACCTTACCAGCCCTTAAAAGGGCCTTTTGCGGGGCATGCCCCAAAGAAAACAGCTCTTTTGCCTGTAAATAAAAACACAATACCCCCCCACATTACAACCCACCACCCACATACCCCTACTCTAACCCAAACCCCCCTTAAATAAACCTAACACTACCCCCCTGAAGATCTCCCTACCTTGAGTCGTGTTCACCCAGCCGGGCCGAAGTCTTCATCCGATGGGGCAGAAGAGGACATCCAGACTGGCAATTTTAAACTAATTACAGCTAATCTAAGCCCCCTAATAAAATAACAAAGCCCCCCAAAATAAAAAAATGCCCTACCCTATACTAAATTACAAAAGTTAACAGCTCTATTACCTTACCAGCCCTTAAAAGGGCCTTTTGCGGGGCATGCCCCAAAGAAAACAGCTCTTTTGCCTGTAAAAAAAAAACACAATACCACCCCCCAACATTACAACCCACCACCCACATACCCCTACTCTAACCCAAACCCCCCTTAAATAAACCTAACACTACCCCCCTGAAGATCTCCCTACCTTGAGTCGTGTTCACCCAGCCGGGCCGAAGTCTTCATCCGATGGGGCAGAAGTGGACATCCAGACCGGCAGAAGTCTTCATCTAAGCGGGCAAGAAGAGGTCTTCCATCCATCAGAAGTCTTGATCCAGGCGGCATCTTCTATGTTCATCCATCCGGAGCGGAGCGGCAGCATCCTGAATACTTCCGACGCGGAGCATCCACTTCTATCTTGATCCGATGACTAAATGACTGTACCTTTAAGTGACGTCATCCAAGATGGCGTCCCTTGAATTCCGATTGGCTGATAGGATTCTATCATCCAATCGGAATTAAGGTAGGAAAATCTGATTGGCTGTTTCAATCAGCCAATCAGATTCAAGTTCAATCCGATTGGCTGATCCAATCAGCCAATCAGATTGACATCACATTCTATTGGCTGTTCCGATCAGCCAATAAAATGCGAGGTCAATCTGATTGGCTGATTGGATCAGCCAATCGGATTGAACTTGAATCTGATTGGCTGATTGAAACAGCCAATCAGATTTTCCTACCTTAATTCCGATTGGCTGATAGAATCCTATCAGCCAATCGGAATTCAAGGGACGCCATCTTGGATGACATCACTTAAAGGTACAGTCATTTAGTCTTCGGATCAAGAAAGAAAAGGATGCTCCGCGTCGGATGTATTCAGGATGCTGCCGCTCCGCTCCGAATGGATGAACATAGAAGATGCCGCCTGGATCAAGACTTCTGATGGATGGAAGACCTCTTCTTGCCCCGCTTGGATGAAGACTTCTGCCGGTCTGGATGTCCTCTTCTGCCCCATCGGATGAAGACTTCGGCCCGGCTGGGTGAACACAACTCAAGGTAGGGAGATCTTCAGGGGGGTAGTGTTAGGTTTGGGTTAGACTAGGGGTATGTGGGTGGTGGGTTGTAATGTGGGGGGGTATTGTGTTTTTTTAACAGGCAAAAGAGCTGTTTTCTTTGGGGCATGCCCCGTAAAAGGCCCTTTTAAGGGCTGGTAAGGTAATAGAGCTGTTAACTTTTGTAATTTAGTATAGGGTAGGGCATTTTTTTATTTTGGGGGGCTTTGTTATTTTATTAGGGGGCTTAGATTAGGTGTAATTAGTTTAAAATTATTGTAATATTTTTTTATTTTTTGTAATTTAGTGTTTTTTTTTGTACTTTAGTTTAGTTTATTTAATTGTAGATAATTGTAGGTACTTGTAGTTAATTTATTTAATGATAGTGTAGTGTTAGGTTTAATTGTAACTTAGGTTAGGATTTATTTTACAGGTAATTTTGTAATTATTTTAACTAGGTAGCTATTAAATAGTCAATAACTATTTAATAGCTATTTTACCTGGTTAAAATAAATACAAAGTTGCCTGTAAAATAAATATAAATCCTAAAATAGCTACAATGTAACTATTAGTTATATTGTAGCTATATTAGGGTTTATTTTACAGGTAAGGATTTAGTTTTAAATAGGATTCATTTATTTAATTAATTTAATGATAGTGTAGTGTTAGGTGTAATTGTAACTTAGGTTAGGATTTATTTTACAGGTAAATTTGTATTTATTTTAGCTAGGTAGTTATTAAATAGTTATTAACTATTTAATAACTATTGTACCTAGTTAAAATAACTACAAAGTTGCCTGTAAAATAAATATAAATCCTAAAATAGCTACAATGTAACTATTAGTTATATTGTAGCTATATTAATAGCTAGTAGGGGGCTTAGATTAGGTGTAATTAGTTTAAAATTATTGTAATATTTTATTATTTTTGGTAATTTAGTGTTTGTTTGTTTTTTGGTACTTTTCTGATGGATGGAAGACCTCTTCTTGCCCTGCTTGGATGAAGACTTCTGCCGGTCTGGATGTCCTCTTCTGCCCCATCGGATGAAGACTTCGGCCCAGCTGGGTGAACACGACTCAAGGTAGGGAGATCTTCAGGGGGGTAGTGTTAGGTTTATTTAAGGGGGGTTTGGGTTAGAGTAGGGGTATGTGGGTGGTGGGTTGTAATGTGGGGGGGGGGCTGTGTTTTTTTTTACAGTCAAAAGAGCTGTTTTCTTTGGGGCATGCCCCGCAAAAGGCCCTTTTAAGGGCTGGTAATAGAGCTGTTAACTTTTGTAATTTAGTATAGGTTAGGGCATTTTTTTTATTTTGGGGGGCTTTGTTATTTTATTAGGGGGCTTAGATTAGGTGTAATTAGTTTAAAATTCTTGTAATATTATT
Organism: Bombina bombina; assembly: GCF_027579735.1. Lineage (NCBI taxonomy): Eukaryota > Metazoa > Chordata > Amphibia > Anura > Bombinatoridae > Bombina > Bombina bombina. Next base: position 593,445,508 of record NC_069500.1, read on the forward strand.
TTTTTTGTAATTTAGTGTTTCTTTTTGTACTTTAGTTTAGTTTTTTTAATTGTATTTAATTGTAGGTACTTGTAGTTAATTTATTTAATGATAGTGTAGTGTTAGGTTTAATTGTAACTTAGGTTAGGATTTATTTTACAGGTAATTTTGTAATTATTTTAACTAGGTAGCTATTAAATAGTCAATAACAATTTAATAGCTATTTTACCTAGTTAAAATAAATACAAATTTGCCTGTAAAATAAATGTAAATCCTAAAATAGCTACAATGTAACTATTAGTTATATTGTAGCTATATTAGGGTTTAGTTTACAGGTAAGTATTTAGTTTTAAATAGGATTCATTTATTTAATTAATTTAATGATAGTGTAGTGTTAGGTGTAATTGTAACTTAGGTTAGGATTTATTTTACAGGTAAATTTGTATTTATTTTAGCTAGGTAGTTATTAAATAGTTATTAACTATTTAATAACTATTGTACCTAGTTAAAATAAATACAAAGTTGCCTTTAAAATAAATATAAATCCTAAAATAGCTACAATGTAACTATTAGTTATATTGTAGCTATATTAATAGCTAGTAGGGGGCTTAGATTAGGTGTAATTAGTTTAAAATTATTGTAATATTTTATTATTTTTGGTAATTTAGTGTTTGTTTGTTTTTTGGTACTTTTCTGATGCATGGAAGACCTCTTCTTGCCCCGCTTGGATGAAGACTTCTGCCGGTCTGGATGTCCTCTTCTGCCCCATCGGATGAAGACTTCGGCCCAGCTGGGTGAACACGACTCAAGGTAGGGAGATCTTCAGGGGGGTAGTGTTAGGTTTATTTAAGGGGGGTGTGGGTTAGAGTAGGGGTATGTGGGTGGTGGGTTGTAATGTGGGGGGGGGGGATTGTGTTTTTTTTTACAGGCAAAAGGGCTGTTTTCTTTGGGGCATGCCCCGCAAAAGGCCCTTTTAAGGGCTGGTAAGGTAATAGAGCTGTTAACTTTTGTAATTTAGTATAGGGTAGGGCATTTTTTTATTTTGGGGCGCTTTGTTATTTTATTAGGGGGCTTAGATTAGGTGTAATTAGTTTAAAATTCTTGTAATTTTTTTTATTTTTTGTAATTTAGTGTTTTTTTTGTACTTTAGTTTAGTTTTTTTAATTGTATTTAATTGTAGGTACTTGTAGTTAATTTATTTAATGATAGTGTAGTGTTAGGTTTAATTGTAACTTAGGTTAGGATTTATTTTACAGGTAATTTTGTAATTATTTTAACTAGGTAGCTATTAAATAGTCAATAACTATTTAATAGCTATTGTACCTAGTTAAAATAAATACAAAGTTGCCTGTAAAATAAATATAAATCCTAAAATAGCTATAATGTAACTATTAGTTATATTTCAGCTATATTAGGGTTTATTTTACAGGTAAGTATTTAGTTTTAAATAGGATTCATTTATTTAATTTAATGATAGTGTAGTGTTAGGTGTAATTGTAACTTAGGTTAGGATTTATTTTACAGGTAAATTTGTATTTATTTTAGCTAGGTAGTTATTAAATAGTTATTAACTATTTAATAACTATTGTACCTAGTTAAAATAAATACAAACTTGCCTGTAATATAAAAATAAACCCTAAAATAGCCACAATGTTACTATTAGTTATATTGTAGCTAGCTTAGGGTTTATTTTACAGGTAAGTATTTAGTTTTAAATAGGATTCATTTATTTAATTGTAGTAAATTTATTTCGTTTTATTTAAATTATATTTAAGTTAGGGGGTGTTAGGGTTAGGGTTAGACTTAGGTTTAGGGGTTAATAACCATATTATAGTAACAGCAACGTTGGGGGCGGGAGATTAGGGGTTAATAATTGTAGGTAGATGCCGGCGATGTTAGGGAGGGCAGATTAGGGGTTAATAAAATGTATTATAGTGTTTGCGAGGCAGGAGTGCGGCGGTTTAGGCGTTAATACATTTATTATAGTGGCGGCGATGTCCGGTCGGCAGATTAGGGGTTAATACTTGTAGTTAGATTGCGGCAACGTTTGGGGGGGCAGATTAGGGGTTAATAACTATAATGTAGGGGTCGGCGATGTTAGGGACAGCAGATTAGGGGTTAATTGCTATAATGTAGGTGGCAGCGATGTCCGGTCGGCAGATTAGGGGTTAATACTTGTAGTTAGATTGCGGCGACATTGGGGGGCAGATTAGGGGTTAATAACTATAATGTAGGGGTTGGCGATGTTAGGGACAGCAGATTAGGGGCTAATAGCTATAATGTAGGTGGCAGCGATGTCCGGTCGGCAGATTAGGGGTTAATACTTGTAGTTAGATTGCAGCGACGTTGGGGGGGGCAGATTAGGGGTTAATGAAATTTATTATAGTGTTTGCGAGGCAGGAGTGCGGCGGTTTAGGGGTTAATACATTTATTATAGTGGCGGCAATATCCGGTCGGCAGATTAGGGGTTAATAAGATAATGCAGGTGTCAGCGATAGCGGGGGCGGCAGATTAGTGGTTAATAAGTGTTAGATTAGGGGTGTTTAGAGACTCGGGGTACATGTTAGGGTGTTAGGTGCAGACTTAGTTTTTCCCCATATGAAATAATGGGGCTGCGGTGTTAGTTTTTTTTCAGCCGAAACTCCCCATTGTTTCCTATGGGGAAATTCCGAATTTTACAGAGCTAATTCGGATTTATTCGGAGATACGGCAACTATTTCAGATTCATTCGGTAGATTCGGAAGTATCTTAATTCGGAAATTCGAATCGATTCGAATCTCTGAATTTACCGAATTTTCCAAATTTCCGAATAAATCCGAAACGAACCGCACATGTCTATTTTTTGGTCCATGCCCAAGAGGGTTAAGGCAGTGCTGGAAAATAATGGTGGCCCCACAAAATATTGACACTTTGGGCCCAATTTGGACATTTCCACTTAGGGGTGTACTCACTTTTGTTGCCAATGGTTTAGACATTAATGGCTGAGTGTTGAGTTATTTTGAGGGGACAGCAAAGTTACATTGTTATACAGGCTGTACACTCACTACTTTACATTGTAGCAAAGTGTCATTTCTTCAGTGTTGTCACATGAAAAGATATAATAAAATATTTACAAAAATGTGAGAGGTGTACTCACTTTTGTGAGATGCTGTATATATATATATATTTGTGTATATATACAGTATATATATATATATATATATATATATATATATATATATATATATATATATATATACATATTTATATATAATACAAAGAGAAAGTCCTGCGCTCATTTGCAATCTCTCATCAAGATTTGTTAAAAAAAAATAGAAGGTTTATTTACCTGTGCACCCTTCACTTCTTCAGTTTGTTGGATTGAGAGCTTACATTGTTTGGTAGCTTTAGGGGGACACATGTTTTGGAAGGGACCTTGACGAGGTACCCGTGCTTGTACCATTTGTCTAAATGCGGTAATTAACCCTTCTATTATTGATTTTCATCTTAGCTGAGAGATTGTGAGTGAGTTATGTACTTTCTCTCTGACTTTTTTTAAAAATGTCTTTAGTAATTTTCAATATTGTCCTTGCACCCTGGCCTGTCTGTACATAAAGGGACAGTCAACACCAGATATTTTGTTGTTTCAAAAGATAGGTAATGCCTTCTATTACACACATTCCCCGGTTTAGCATTACCAACACTGTTATATTGATACTTTTTACCTCTGTGATTAACTTTTATCTAAGCATATTCTGACAGCCCCCTGATCACATTACATTTTCTTTATTATCTATTGACTTTAATTTTAGCAAATTAGTGGAGTGTCTGTCACAATCCATGGGTGGGATCATAATGTTATCTATATGGTTTTCATGAACTAGCTCTCCCCTGTTGTCCACATACAATTTTAAACAACTTTCCAATTTACTGCAATTGTCAAATTTGCTTCATTCTCTTGTTATCCTTTGCTGAAGGAACATCATTGCACTACTGGCAGCTAGCTGAACACATCTAGTTAGCCAATAACAAGAGGCAAATGTGTGCAGGCACCAATTAGCAGCTAGTTCCTACTAGTGTAGGATATGTGCGTATTATTTTCCAACAAGGGATACCAAGAGAACAAAGCACATTTGAAAATAGAAGTGAATTTTAAAGTGTTTTAAAATTACATGCTCTATCTTAATCATGCAACTTACATTTTTACTTTCCTATCCCTTTAAAATATCCATTGATTGCAAATAAACACATATGATACTCTGATTATATGTTATATTCGCAATTATTCCGGCTCAGAATAATAATACATTTACAATATATATAAAGTGGTATAAATAAATACAGAGATATGACAGACAACATTGTCTAGAAACAAAAAATGAACTTAAGGACACATAAATATGTTTGCTAAAGATTTCTGACATAACACACACACACACACACATATATATATATATATATATATATATATGTATATATATATGTGTGTGTGTGTGTGTATATACATACTAAAATATATATGTCCAATATTAAAAAGAATTTAAAAAATTCACTCTCCACTTTGCACCAAATATGTTGCTACTTGGTATATTCACAATTAGTCCTGCTCAGAAAAAGAATACATTTACACTATATACAATAATGTGCTAAAGAGAAATGTGCTTGTTCGTGGATAGTAATGAAATGGCATAAATAAAGTTGGGAAAAACCCGAATAGATGCAAGATCGATGACTGTTAGTTAACAACAGTCCGATGCACTTCGCATCGTACTTGACGCACGTGTTTTTGACGGCTTTTTTGATAAATAAGGAGATTGTATTCAGATCCGTGGCCGCAATATTTGGCGATGTTTGGCGAGCGTATTGACGCCGGCGAATGCAACATAATTGACGCTTTGATAAATAGGCCCCTGTAAGGCGACTCATTTGGAGTCTGTCTATATCGCACACGGAGCTGCTTTGTGAAAGAAAGGTCTACACTCGTCGCACACTGTACTTAAAGAGCAGGGGCTAACAGGACCCAGCTTCATAGAGGATAGTATGGACAAACCATTATTTTAAATACTTGCGCAAGTATCAAACAACAGTTGAGAGTGACGTCACAGCAACCGCAACGGAGAGAGATTGGATTGTCTGTGCAGCTGCAAACTATACAGGTGAAGAACAGAGGTAAGAAGATTCCCCCGTATATCCATCACGAAAGGGGACTGCATAAGGAGGATAAATCCTTTAAGGAACTAATATAAGTGCAATTCCATAACAGGATAAACGGCCTGACTATCTTATACATTGGGTATCATCTTTGTGGCCTGAGACTTGTTTACCATATGAGATTCAACAGTGGTGTCTAAGGGCCACATACAACTGGATATATCCTAACTGGCATATACCTGTAACTTTTTAGATCTGATCTAAGGATTGATTTTACAGTTACAATTTTTACTGAGAATATTATGAATTTTTACATGTGGATATAATGAAGTTTTAGAGTGTTTTCAAATTAATTTGTGTATGTGTAAATTAATTTATAGTAGAATATAATTAAGGCACAAATTTTAATGTTATCACATTTCCTGTGTTATTTAACTTTATTACAAGCCCTGTGGTATTTTAATTTCTAATAGCTTTAAGCACCCTCTCTACAAGTAAGTGTGTATTTTGTTAATCCAGGAGTCAGGCAGACAAGGGTTAAGCTGAAAGGCTAAATCAAGTATAACAGGCCGAGGTAAGTATTGAAAAGGCAGTTCAATCCAGGCAGCAAACAAAGGGTTGAGCAAGTAACAAGTCCAGTATAACAGGCCAAGGTAAGTAGTGAGAAGAATGTTCAATTCAGCAAACAAAGGGTTAAGAAGGGAGCTAAGATACAGGTGCTAAACACAAGAATGTCCAAGCAAAGACTGAAAAGCAATGCTGAACTTAATAAGTATAAGCCACATCTTTGGTGAGTGGCTCTTAATGTTAGCTGAGTCTCTGTGATAATTAGTGCACCTGTGTGCATGTCTGTTTGGATCTTGCATGTAATTGTGTGAATATTATACTGTATTTTGGTGCAGTTATTTCTGTGTGTTTTCTGTATCACTCTCCATGTCCATCTCCTCATGTAAATCTGCATGCATAGTAAACTGATTCAAACATTGTGCAGGAGGTACAGCTGGTTCGGCCAATACCTGCACAACACAAGAAACCAGGGAAGCAGGTATTATGAATCAATGTCTGTGGGAACCTGGCAACCTTGAGAGAGACATCAGGACACACTTGCTTCTTAAGTTCTAGGGGCCTTTCAAGTATTTACTGTCAATACATATTCTAATCCTGCTGCTTTTGAAGCTTATTCACAAGAAGAGACTATGGGCTCCATTTATTAAGCAGTGTATGCTGCTTCGGAGGCCCATCACAAGACCGCTGTTCCTTAACCTGTCTGCCACCTTTTAGGTGGCGGTTTGAATTCATCCCAGTCCAATCCTATGGGGATGATTGACAGCCTCTGCTAGCGGCCGACATATGGAATCATGTCCGCCCGACATATGGTAACTCTACCCCTATAAAGATAGGCGATATTAAGGGACCTATCTCTCTTTCTAAATGTTCTAAACAGAGAGACTTTACTTGATGATTCTACTGCACCAAAAAGAGGCTATTTTTTCATTATTGCCCCATAAGACTTAAGAATGCTTCTAAAGAAGGTAATTAAGTTTCTACATCTGTACAGCTTAATATCTCACCTACTCCTGTGACATCCTACTTATTTGTTTCCTTTCTGTTATAGTGGTCAACAAGGAAAATTAGAGGAGATGCTATTATTGATTTTGGTGCCAGTGGATGCTTCATTAATTTCACTCTAGACAAAACCATTGAGACTCTTCTGTTCTGCTTTTTGTTGCAGATTTGAGTTCTATGAAGTGTGGTTCTGTTATTCAAGTTACTTTACCATTGTCTGTGTCTTTGCACTCTAGTCAAGTAGAGATTTTGCAATTTGATGTGGTGACTTCTCCTTTGTGTCCACTCACTTTGGGATTATCTTGGCTGAGACTGAATAACCCATTAACAAATTGTGAAGTTGGTAACATCTTTATTTCTGCTTTTTGTAAGAATTCTTGCCTGTCCAAGTCTGCTATGGTTTTGAGCGTTTGTCAAAAAGAGAACCCAGCTATTCCTGAAACGTACTGAGAATGTTCTAATATCTTTGAAAAGAAAGATGCAGATTTACTTCATCCCAATTGTCCATGTGACTGCCCTATTGACTTGGTCCCAAGTTATCTTTTTCCTTTTAGAAGAATCTTCCCTCTGCCAGGTCCGAAGTTACACCATCTGAAAGAATATATTAAGGAAAATTTGACTAAAGGTTTTATAAGACCATCAAATATCCTCAACTGTTGTACTCTGCCACTTATCCCTGAGATGCTAGACTGAATTAAAGGTACTTTGTACACCAATTTTTATATAACTGAATGTAATACACACTACTATAAAGAAGAATGTGCAGATATTGATCTAAAAATCCAGTATAAAACCTATTAAA